>NC_044310.1:13093577-13397327 GCF_007474595.2 Lynx canadensis | reverse complement strand
GTAAACACTGTGATATAGGCTGTTGGAAAGTGAGATGTGCACCGGACAGAATGAAAAGGCCAGCAGGGCGAGGGAGGCCGGACAGGTCGGTGGGCAGGCGGGTAGGGGGAGACCTCAGTTTCGAGCGGGGTGGCCAGGAGGGTCTTTCTGACAACTGGACAACCACCTGAGGGAGGGGAAGGAGTGAGGGAGCTATGTGGGTGCCTAGGAGAAGAGCGCTCCGGAAGAGGGGGCAGCAAATGCAGAGGCCGGCAGGAGCCTGGTGCGTTGGCTGAACCGGTGAGCAGCCCCGGGACCAGGTGGGACAGTAGGAGAAGATGAAGCCAGAGAGGTGAGGGCTGGGGTCAGTGGTGGAGCCCCTTGGGGGCCACTGAAGGACTCTGGCTGTCCTCGAGTGACATTAGGAGCTGTTGGGGAGTTTTGAGCTGAGGAGTAAGGTGACGGACAAGTGGTCGCAGAGGCCACCCGGCTGCCACGAACAGCAGCAGAGACAGCCAAGGGGAAGGGTGGGGGGATGCTGTGGTGACCCCGGGGGTGGGGGGCGATGGCGGCCTGGTGAGGCCCTAGCTCACGCTGGCGGCCCTCCGCTCTCGGGCAGATCACCTACAGCGCCATCAGTGACGAGCTACGGGACAAGCAGCGCTTCCCGGCCCTTCTGCGCACAGCGCCGGGCGCCGATCACCAGATCGAGGCCACGGTGCAGCTGATGTTGTACTTCCGCCGGAACTGGATCATCGCGCTGGTGAGAAGCGGCGACTGCGGCCGCGACGACAGCCAGCTGCTCAGCGATCGCCCGGCCGGCGGCGACACCTGCATCGCCTTCCGGGAGACGCTGCCCATGCCCCAGCCCAACCAGGCGGTGACGCAGTGGGAGCGCCGGCGCCTGAAGGCAGCAGCGGCAGAGCTCTGCGCGCGTCGTGGTCCTGTTGTCGCCAGAGCTGGTCCTGCACAACTTCTTCCGCGAGGTGCTCCGCAGAACCTCACGGGCGTCGTGCGGGTCGCCTCCGAGTCGTGGGCCATCGACCGGGTCCTGCACGACAGGCCCACGCGCTGCACAGCCTCCTGGGCTGCACCCAGACCAGCCGCTCCGGGTCGTCTATCCCTGGCAGGTGAGGCCCCACCCACGGAGAGTCGGGGCCACACAGTGCAGACGCGCCACAGCCCTGAGTGGTTGCCGTGGAGACCACTGCCCTGCTCTAGCGTCCCCCTCTCTGGCCGGGTCCTGGGCAAACTGGCAGGAGAGGCCAGGGGACGTACCCTGTCCCCAGACACATAAAGCCAGAAGTGCTTCATGGTGACAAAACTCCTTTTTTTACATTAATGTAGTCCTCGCCATCCAAGATAACCTGTGCCGGCAGGAGATTTGGGTGAAGTTCCCCGGAAGGAGGCCTGGCAGGCAGTGGGCACCCCGGGTCCCCTGCCGTTTCTCCAGGGTGGTGGCCTTGGGGGAGGACTTCTGTGTTCAGCCATCTGAGGCTCTGCCTTGGGTTTATGCATCTTCTCTCGTCCCAGGTCTGGACGATTCAGAGGAGTAAGGAGGCAAGGAGTCGCCTGGATTCAGACCTGGAATTTAAATCTGTATTTTTCTGATCTGCGTGCACGCGTGCGCACACACACACACACACACACACACACTTAACCACGAAGTTTATGTGGGTAGAAGATTTTACTGAGGATCTGGAGGACCAGAGGGGAATTTCATCAGAGACGCACACTGTGCTTGAATGCTTCCTTGTTTGTTTGTTTGCTTTAAAGTTTGGGGCTTAGGTAGTCCCCTAACGCTGTCTATATTTTGTCTTTATTCTCGCCTTCCTCCCCTCGTCTCGATCCCCCCTCCCCATATGCTTGTCTGCTTCCTCCACAGAGCCATTGAGTTAGCCCTTTCAAAAACTCCCCCTTTCCCTTTATTTATTTGTAACCTCTCTACCCCGTAATCTCAGAGCCTAACCTTGCAACCCTAAGTGCTTATTTTTTTCTAAAACTGCAATGATTCTTTAAAGGAATTCTAGCCTCAGCCAGCAGAATATTACATTTTGCTGTGTGCCCTGCTACATTAATAATATACATAATTATTATGGGTGCTTTACTGTCTTTTGAGTGTCCAGCGGGCCATGAGTGCCTGGAATACATCACCCTAACTCGTGGCCATCCTACGAGGTCGATAATCCACAGATAGGAAGGCTGAGACAGGGAGTCAAAGTGACCTGTCTGTGGTGGTTTTAGTGGTGAGCAGTGGTTCGTGGCTTTGAACCCGGGTCGGCCCTTTGAACCCACCGATTTTCCCACCGTACTGTTCAGCTTTCCTAGACACCTGTGGCAATGGCTGTGATGAAGGACCAGTTGACTTCTTTCCTCTCCCAGCAGTGGAGACCAAAGAGCACCAATCATGGCAACTCATTTCCTGAGCACCTGCGACGTGCCGGGCCCAGGCTGGGCACTGCGGGTGCCCCGGACCCTCGCCCTGGGAAGGACAAGGACAGTCGGGAAGATCTGTCTCTGCTGAGTGCTGCAGGAGGTCAGAGTTGCAATGTGTGTGTGTGTGTGTGTGTGCGCGCGCGCGCGAGAGGCGGCACCGCTGGGAGTGAGAAGGGCCAGGGAGGCACTGGACATCTCAGGAGGAGAATGGTGGTCTGGGTCATGTGATCAGGCCACTGTGACCAAAGGATGGGGGACGAGGGGAGCCGCAGGTGACATCGGAGGGCATTAAGTGCCGGATGAAGGAGCTGGGGCTTTGCTCTGGACGCAGTAGGAGCCCACAGTGAGTTCCAAGGCAAGCGCCGAAACTGCTGTTTTGAAGACAATCCAACAAGCCAGTTTGGGGTGGAGGTGGAGGGGTGACAGGGACAGGAAGCAGGGAGCCCAGCGCACCATCCTATGGCAACGTCACCCAGGGTCTCCACTGGCGTGAACAGTGGAAATGATGCCCTTTTGTGCAGATGCGTTAGACCACGATGCCCTCTGCCCGGGGGTAGATGCCACCCTACCGCGGGCACACGGACCGGTGAGGGGACGAGCTGAGCTCCGGCTGTCCCTCTCCGTTACCCCAAAGGCCCCACTTGTGCAGGGCCCCCTCCCCCCAATGCTGGGTCATGCCACGCCAGCCTGTGGATTTTTGTTGTAACTCTGTTTATTTACTTGCCTTCTTGTTTATCGGCTCTTCCCCACCACCCTCCTCCTCCCAGACGTAGGCCGGGGAGAGCAGGGACCTTTCAATCCTACCGTCCTGTTCTGTGCTGTATCCTGAGCTGCTGGAACCGGATCTGGCTCAGAGTTGACTCTCAGTGGGTATTTCTTGAATGAATGAATGAATGAATGAGCCCCTACTATGTCCCGGCACTGTGCTAACCCCTCTGTGTGAATTATCATCTATCCCCAGATGCCCTGTGAGTAACCACTGTTACTCGATGGTTGCTGCCCATACAGAGGGGAGATGGAGGTTCAGAGGAGTGACGGTCACCCAGCTAGGGAGTGGCCAGGGGGTGGTGATGCTCCAGGACAGGGGCAGTGGGGATGGAGAGGAGGGCGCCCCTCGGAGAGGCGGGGAGGAGGGGGAGGCCCGGGTGAAGGGGAGACTTGGAGATAGAGGCCAGGAGGACGCTCCGCCCGTGATGATGGGGAGGGTGCGATTAAGGGGAGGCTGGGGAAAATCCAGGCTGGCAAATGAGAGGGGGCTTTGGGAGTCCAAGGGAAGATCTTCAGCAGGTTGTGGAATCAGAGAGCGTTGGAGTTGCAAGGTGTTCTCAGAGTCTTGGGGTCCCATCCTTTTACTTAACGGGGTTGGGACTGGGGCCCTTGGGGCTCTAACAGTGACCAGCCGGCCGGGACCACAGGCCACCTGCTCACCACCCTCACTGGCTCTTCACTGTGTCCTCTCCACCTCTGTCCACCCCAGCGTCTCAGCTGTGGCCCATCTGTCCGTCCGTTGGGAGGCAGAGCTTTGTCCTCAGGCAGACCTGGGTTTGAGTCCAGCTTGGCCCCACTAGCGGTGCAACCTGGGGCAAGTTAATTAATATCTCTGAGCCCCAGGTTTCTCCTGTGCTGGCTGGAAAGGATAATACGCACCCTGCTGAGTTTTTGTGAGGATTAGCAGTGATGTGCGCACGTTACCTGCTGCCAAGTAGAAGCCGAATGTCCTCCTCTTTCTCCTCATTCATTGCTGACACCAGTGTCTGGACAATAACAGTCCAGGCCTCCTCCACTCAGGAGGGTTGCAGGGACAATACTTTCTGACCCCCTGCCTTTGAGCCCTGGAATCCGACACCAGGACCTGGTTCCCTGTGGGCCCTTCATGACATCCAGATCCCCATCCAGAGGCCGCCACCGGGGAGGAGTTTCCTCCTCTCAGCTCCCGAGACCACCGCCCTCAGTCCCAGCAACATGTGCAAATTCCAAAGAGGCTTCTGGAGACCTCACTCCCTGGGCAGAGCAGGAAGAAGGCTAGGGCCCGAAGCACTTGGCTGGCTGTCTGTCGGTCCCCGAGGCGAGGTGAGCTCTGGACCCCCAAGACATAGCCCAATAGACTCTCTCATTTATGAAGGGAAAACCGAGGAGTCAGATTGATGGGGTATCTAAGTTGGAAGCTCTTTCGAGGGCGCGGGGTGGGGGGTGGTCAGCCCAGAGAGGTTCAGTGACTTGGCCAAAGTCACACAGCAAATTGAGGAAGGAGCTCGGATTGGAATTCAGGCCAAAGGATGCCCAGTCCAAAGCGTGTTCCAGTTTGTACAGCTTCCGCATTCTCAGAGTGACGGGGGATGGCACGGGGGAGAGACTGGAGGGTCGCCTGCAACTGTGGGGAAGCCGGAAGCACCCAGGGGGCAGGGGTGAGGGCAGCTGACCCTTGCAAGTGAGAGAGGCGGTGGACTCTGGAGCCCAGGTGTTGGGTCCCCGCGGGACGGCCGAGGCGACTTCCAGGGAGCAGGAATAATGTCGACACCTCGGCTGGAGGGGAGCACTTCCTGGTTTGCAGGCCTTGTGCTAAGCTCCCAACATTGGGAAACTCATGTGTTGCTTCAGAGCCCGGGAGACAGGGTTTTTGTTGTCCTACTTTGCAGAAGAGGAGACTGGAGCTCACGGAGGTTGGGCGACAGGCCCAAGGCTCAGAGCAGGTGGCAGAGCTGGTGCCTGAACCCAGGTGTGTCCGACTACAGAGCCGGGGTTCCCAGCCGCTGCCTCCCGGGTGGCCACATCTGCGGTCTCGTTGCCCCCTTGTAGGGATGTGGACACCCAGTCTCGTGGGGTAGTCACTCTCTCCCAGATCGGGCCCGACTTCTGACGCCAGCTTCGCTTCCTTTCCCTGTGGCCTCTCCAGCTGCTTCAGGAAATCTGGAAGGTCAACTTCACCCTCCTGGGCCACCAGATCTTTTTTGCCCAGCGAGGGGACCTACTCATGCGCCTGGAGATTATCCAGTGACGGTGGGACCTGAGCCAGAACCTTTCCGGTGCTACGACGGCTGAGGGCCATCCGTGACGTCTCCTGGCACACGGCCAACAACACGGTCAGCTCTCGGAGGGCTGGTGGGGGGCTGGGACCTGGGTCTGGGCACTGGCTCATGCAGGGGTGGCAAGGGCCCTGTGGACCTGAGACCCATTATCGAGCACTGATGGTGTCCCTATTTGTGGGTGTCCCTCCTCCCATTGACTAAGCACTGTGGAAGTCTAGAGCTTTCTGGATCCTCAGGACCCAGGGGCTCAGGGGGCTGCGCAAAGTGAACGTTAGGTGGACACGTGTGTGCTAAGGACTTCAATTCTCATGTCAACCCTGGGAAATAGAGAGTACTGTTCCTCCTGTCTTTGGGGTTGGGAAACTGGAGGCACAGAGGGGGTCGCGTGACCCATAAAAGGCCACACAGCTTTCGCACGTCTCCATACGCAGCATTCAGTCTACATCCCATCGATTGGTACTCGCGTTTTGGGGACAGTAGCTGTGCCTTCACCTGTGTCTGACATCTGTCAGTCTGAAAGCTCCTTTGTTTTACCCTCTTAGGTTACAAGCTGTCCGAATGGCCGCGATGTGGGGAAGGGTAGAGACCCAGCCTCGTGGGGACGGGGGGAGGTGGGGGGATCTAAAAGTTCAAAGAGCCAGGGCACCCGGGTGGCTCAGTCGGTTAAGCATCCGACTCTGGATCTCAGCTCAGGTCTTGACCTCAGGGTCGTGAGTTTAGACCCCGGTGTTGGGCTCCGTGCTGGGCGCGCAGCCTACTTAAAAATAATAATAAAACAAAAGCTCCGCCTGCCTTCACCAGTCCTCCCAATGGACTGCACACTTTACCCACAGTTTCTGTGGTCCCGGGTGCTTCTAGTTCCTATGCTTCGTGGGGGTTTTTATGGAGTCAGTTGGGTTGGTATCTTTAATGGTTTGCTAGGGCTGCTGTCACAAAGGGCACAGTCTGGGGGTTGGAAGTCCAACTCAAGCCGTCAGTAGGGTTGGTTCCTTCTGGAACCCTCTCCAGAGGGAGGATGTTCCAGGCCTCTCTCCCAACTTCTGGTGGTTAGCTGGCCATCGCTGGCTTTCCTTGGCTTGGGGTTTTCTCACCCGACCTCTGTGGTCACCTCCACGGGGCACTCTCCCTGTGGGGGTGTCTGTCTCCAAATCTCCCCTTTTATAAAGACATGGGTCATATTGGAGTGGGGGCCCGCCCTACTCCAGGATGACCTCGTCTTAACGGATTACCTCTGAAATGATCCTAGTTCCAAATAAGTTCACATTTTTAGGTCCTGGGGTTTCAGACTTCAGTGAACTTCGAGGGGATGCAAGTCAACAAATAACAGTGTCTTCGCCTGGGGTTTTTCCTGGGAAGCAGAGCCTGAGGCAAGGGTTTATGTGCAGTTTATTCCAGGATACGCTCCATGGGAGCAGGAGTGGGTGATGGGGGAGAGTCCATTAGGGATAGAGAGAAAGTCAGTAGCAGGGAATGTTCTTAAGCTGGACACCGACTGTGAGCTCGATCTTACCGGAACCTTCCGAGGGACCACTTTAGAATTGTCCCCAAGGGAAGGAAGAGGATGGAATGGATCCACTGGTCTGTACCACCCCCCTGCCCGCTGTGGCCCAAGGTCGCCGCACGGGGCATTAACTCCCTTGTGCCTCCAGGTCACACATGTGTGGGTGCCCAGCAGCTCCCCACGAGCATCTCACACGACAGCCCCCGGGCAGAGAGCGAAAGAGACCGAGTGCAGCTTAGGGGAGGTGCTGACAGGTAACCCCTGCGTGGATTGGTTGCTATGGCAGGGGCAGGACTAGAAGGTGGGCCGAGAAAACGTGAGAGAAGCCACAGAGATGGATGGCCACCCGTCGCCGTGCTCACGTCCTCCCCACAGCCTGGTGGGCTGGCGCGTTTGGGGCAGCAGCCAGCCCGGCGTCTTCACGGGGACTCGAGTGGACACCATCACAGGCCCTGTAGCTGCAGTGGGGGCCAGGTGGAGCCGCTGTTCCTCATCCCTCCCTTCCGCCATCCATTCCGGAGTCCTTCGCCCTTGGCCACTTGGCTGGTGGGGTGTTCCGGACATCTGTCCCCGGGTGTCACAGCCCCCATCCTCGCCACCGCGGGCACTCCGTGCAAGCCCCGGGGCGGCTGACCCGTACTGGAAGCTTCGTCCTTTCCATCTGGTTCTTCATCGCTCCCTGGGTTCCCTGGGTCCCGGCCGGTGGCCGGTCCTTCTTCCGCCCCGTGGTGGCTGGACCCACGTGTTCTAGCTGTTGGGGCCACAGTGCTACATACCCGCCTTTCATTCAATGCTTATACCTCACCCTGAAGGGCAGTGTCCCTACCCTCAAGGTGTTGTCTGTCCCCCAGCTGGTACCTTACCTGAACGCTTAATACACCATACCATCGTTTTATCAGACGGGATACTTCTCGATGGTGGTGTGGAATGTGTTTCACACCCCCTTTGCCGTACAATGGGTCTCTTGTCTGGGGTGACTTTGTGGGGGGACCCATGACACTAACTCGTTCACTCTGTACGCCCCGGGGTGGGGGTGCTGCGTGGCAGACAGGGGAGGCACGTTCTTACACGGATGAGTCAGTGCTCCCTCCAGGGAAGAAGGCACCTGCGGTTGATAGATGGGCCAGCATCCATGCAGAATGGCACCAAATCAAGGGCTCAGTGTGGGTTCCGGGCTGGAAGGTTAGGTGTTCAGAGGTGGCGGTAGCTATGCCGACCACGGAGAGGAAGCCCAAGCCACTGAGCTCCCGCCCACAGCCCCCATCCTCGCCACCGCGGGCACTCCGTGCAAGCCCCGGGGCGGCTGACCCGTACTGGAAGCTTCGTCCTTTCCATCTGGTTCTTCATCGCTCCCTGGGTTCTCGACGGGCATGGGCCCGAGACGCAAAGATCATCAGGCTTTGCGCTCACTCTCGTACATCCACGCACACACCCTTCCGCCCAGACGATGTCTTCTCCACTCTTCTGGTCTTG
This sequence comes from Lynx canadensis, assembly GCF_007474595.2. NCBI lineage: Eukaryota > Metazoa > Chordata > Mammalia > Carnivora > Felidae > Lynx > Lynx canadensis. The sequence goes on along the minus strand of NC_044310.1, from coordinate 13,388,912 downwards.
TTCTTTCCAGGCCCACCGAGCAGCCGGCCAAGCCATTCGTCGCTGCCCAGCCGTCCAGGAATATCCGCTCTCCGGGGCCTTTCTCCGTCCACACCAAGCGAACAAACACGTGCTGTGCTCTCAACTCTACCCCCTGGGGACACGTTCCCTCGTTACCGCCCTTCGGGGGCGTCCCCGAGAGGAGCCTAGTGTGGCGACGGTCCGTTTTGAGCTCACGTTAATATATCAAGCTGGGGATAGATTACCTGTGAATCACTGACCTAAGAAACATACATGTCCGTCCCCCCTCCCCCCCACCCCCGGGGCCTGCTTTGGCCTGATCCCAAATGTGCCATTTCCGTTGCGTGGACATTTGCCACTCTTCCTGCCTGACCACGCAGCTCTGTGCCTCTGAGAGTCACTTGATGTCCTGAGGCCACGTGCTTGTTCTCCACGAAGGCCCGGCAGGACACCAGGAGCTGATTTTCAAATAGCGAGTCGTACTCTGGTGGAAGGTATGTTGTAGCTACGTTTTGCAACCTCTCGAACTGGGGCTGGACCCTCTTGTCCCCCGCAGATGACGCTGGCATCAGCAAATCTGCTTGGCCACATGGCCCGAGTGGCAAGGACAGCACGTCCTACAGCCAGAGCCTGCTTCAGGGTCCTCCTCCGGGCTTGTCATCGTTTGCCTGGAAACCGGACGTCGTCCGAGCCACCTGATAAATGCGGGTTGCAGCAGTCTTTCCAAGAGCGATTTATGCGATCGCCCCCAATCTTGAGAGGTTCGCCAAGTGCCAGACGTCTCTAACGGCAGAAGGCAGAAGATGTCACAAGTCGCCCTGTCGCGTAGACAGGATGTCCTGGCCTTTCCCAGACCACAGGAGCCCTGAAAGCATCACCGGTGTGGCAGGGCCCTTATCACATACCCTCGTACCTAAGTATTTGTGTCTCGCGTGGGCGTGAAGGGTGCTTCCTGCTTCCTACTCACCAGATCCTGTTGGTACGATGCCATGAATAAACTGGACCCGCATGATGTTCTGCCGAATGTCAGAGCGATCCAGTTCCATGTGGACAGAGAATAGAAGAGTAAACTTAACTGTAATAAGACAGCAATGGTAGTGATTTGAGAGCTTTCTCCTCTTTTAATCAGGCATTTAGAGCTGCACAATCCCCTCTAAGTACTGCGTTCACTGCCTTCTATAAGTTTGGGTATATATTAATGTAAAATAATTTTTTAATGTTTATTTTTGAGAGAGAGAGAGAGAGAGAGACAGAGGCAGAGCATGAGCCGGGGAGGGGCAGAGAGAGAAGAAGACACAGGATCGGAAGCAGGCTCCAGGCTCCGAGCTGTCAGCACAGAGCCCGACGCGGGGCTCGAACCCACAGGCCGTGAGATCATGACCTTGAGCTGAAGTCGGACGCTTAACGGACTGAGCCACCCAGGCGCCCCGAAACTTTATACTTCTTAAACACTAACTCCCCACTCTCTCCTCCTTCCCGCCCCTGAAGCCACCCTTCTATTTTGTGGTCCTATGAATTGGACTCAGAACCTCATATAAACGGGACCACACAGCATTTGTCTTCTGTGACTGGCTAATTTCCCTCCACATCATGTTCTTACGGTTCATCCGTTTTGTGGCGTGTGTCAGAATTTTCTTCCCTCTTTAGACTGAATGATTCATTCTAGGTATATATCACATTTCGCTTATCCGTTCATCCATCAATGGACACTTGGGTTGCTTCTACATTTAAGCTATCGTGAATAATGCTGCACTAAACACAGGTGTACAAATGTCTCTTTGAATCTCTGCTTTCAATTCTTTTTTTTTTTTTAATTTTTTTTTTCAACGTTTATTTATTTTTGGGACAGAGAGAGACAGAGCATGAACGGGGGAGGGGCAGAGAGAGAGGGAGACACAGAATCCGAAGCAGGCTCCAGGCTCTGAGCCGTCAGCCCAGAGCCTGACTCGGGGCTCGAACTCACGGACCGCGAGATCGTGACCTGGCTGAAGTCGGACGCTTAACGACTGCGCCACCCAGGCGCCCCTCTGCTTTCAATTCTTTTGAGTAGACACCCAGAAGTGGAAGCCGGATCGTGTGTTAATTCTGTTTTTAATTTTTTGAGGAACTGCCATACCGTTTTCCACCACCGCCATCCCAGGCTACACTCCTGGAGGTGAATGAGGAAGTTCTGGTTCCTCTGCATCCTTGCCAGCCCGGGTTATGACCCATTTTTTTGATAGCAACCATCCTAATGGGCGTAGGCTGGTCTCTCACTGTAGTTTTGATTTGCCTTTCCCTCATGATTACTGAGCAGCTTTTCAAGTACTGATTCGCCATGTGTGTATCTTCTTTGGAGAAATCTCTGTTCAGGTCCTTTGTCCGTTTCTGAGTTAAGTTGTCATGTTTTAGGAGTTCTTTGTATATGCTGGATATTAATCCCTTGGTAGGTGAACAACATGCAGATATTGTCTCCCATTCTGTGGGATGCCTTTTTACGCTCTCCGTACATTACTCTCTCTGTCGTTTGGTGGACAAACGTTTTCCATTTTCATGAAGTCCTATCCAGGAAGGTCATTGCCAGATCCAGTGTCCTGAAACTTGTGCCCGGTGTTTTCTTGTAGCAGCTTTTACGATTTTAGGTCTCCCTGTAAGTCACGGATCCATTTTGAGGTACCCGCACGTGGCATTAGGTCCAACTTTATTCTTTTGTACGTGGATATCCAGCGTTCCCAGCACCATTCATTGGAAAAACGATCTTTCCCCCACTGAACGGTCTTGGAACACCCGTCAAAAATCATTTGACTGTATGTGTGAGGGTTTGTGTCTGGACTCTCTATTCTATTTTATTGGTCTGTATGTGTGTCTTAAAAAAAAAACAAATACAAAACTCTTTTTTTAAATCTTTCTTTATTCTTGAGAGAGAGACAGGGTGTGAGCAGGGGAGGGACAGAGAGAGAGGGAGACACAGAATCCGAAACAGGCTCCAGGCTCTGAGCTGTCAGCACTGAGCCCGACGCGGGGCTTGAACCCACAAACAGCGAGATCGTGACCTCAGCCAAAGTCGGACGCTCAACCGACTGAGCCCCCCGGGCGCCCCTGTATGTGTGTCTTTTACGCCAGCACCACAGTGCTTGGATTTTACTATAGCTTCGCAGTTCAGTGTTGAAGTCAGGAAATGTGCATCCCCAGTTTTGTTCTTTTTCAAGATTGCATTGGGAACTCAGGGTCCCTTGAGATGCCATCTGAATTTTAGGATGGGTTTTGCCCCACTCTACAAAGTGAAGTGGTTCCCTCCCATCACCGAAAACTCCAGGAGTGGACCACGAGACTCCAGGCACGGATAGATCCAGGGTCTCATTCCCTCCAGATCTTAGATCCTTCCTTGGAATGTCCTCCCTCTATGGAGACACGATGGCTGCTGGCAGCCCCAGAGCCACATCTTATCTGCCCGGCAATCTCAGAAAGTCTCCGTCTCGACAGTCGCGCGCTGTTACCTGAAGAAGGTGGACCAGGTCTCAGGCAGGCCAAACGAAGGGGGGGGGTCCCTACAAGGTCCCGTTCTAGTGGCAATCCCTGCTCCTTCCCCATCCCGGACAGGGGCCAGGCTCCCTTTCCTGAGCATCTGGCTGCTTGGGCTCAGGATCTCTTGCCTTCCTCCCTCCAGATCCCTGTGTCCATGTGTTCCAAGGACTGCCAGCCTGGGCAAAGGAAGAAGCCCGTGGGTATCCGTCCCTGCTGCTTCGAGTGTCTCGACTGCCTTCCGGGCGCCTTCCTCAACCAAACCGCATGTGGGACTCGCAGACCCACACCCCTGCCCCGCCCTGCCCTGCCCTGCCCCGCCCTGGGGCTCTCAGGGCCCTTCATCTTTGGCAGGGTCTCTGGAGTCTCATCCAGGGGACACAGGTGTCCAAAGGCCAGGGACCATGTCTGACTCCGCTTGTGTCTCCCTAACCGCTGGTGTAAGAAAAATCTTCAATGCTGTGAGGGCGCGGGAGTGGGAGAAGGAACAGCCCTCAACCAGGCGAGGCTGTAACTGATCCCCTCTGCACACACATGTAGCTGAGGGCCCAGGGGGGTCAGGCCAGAGAATGTCCACTGGATGAATGAATGAATGAATGAACGAACGAACAAACACAAATGAATGAATGTCTCTGTCCGTAGAAGAAATGTTTCTGGCAGACAGGGCTAGGATCTAATTTCTCTCTGTGGCCTCCCGAGTGCCTCGTGTAGTTCGGAGGATATAATGTTTGCTCGGTGAATGTTTATTGAGTGACATCCTTGATGAGAAGAATTGACATCTCCCCCTATAGATCATAAACTCCAGGAAGGGGGGACAATGTCATCCCTCCAGTGTTTAGCACAGTTCACCGTTGGGGCTGAATTATTTTTTTTTTCACGACTTCACAGATTAGTAACTAAGCGGTTCTGTACATCTACCGATCAGAGTACTTACGACGTGCCCAGCAGAGCCCAGGGCACAGAGTAGGTGCTCAACAAAAGTTTGTTTGCAATTGGTCAGTAGCCGGAAGTCAGGGGGCTCGGTTTTATCCACGTCTGTGCTCTCCCATCTCAGATGCCTATCACAGTGGATGGCGCTCAAAAAGAAACTTGAATAAACGGTCGAATGTCCATCTCACCAGAGGGTACGGTCTTGGAAGGGAGGCATTACGGTTGCCAGGCTCTGAGTCAAGGGGACCTTGGACCACATCCTGCCTCTGTAACTGTCTGGTTTTGTAACTGCCTGGAGGAGCCTCAGATGCCACATCTGTGAAATGGGGTTGCAGTGAGGATCTGATGGGCCGGTGGATACGAGGGACGCAGTGAGAGGTGGCTACGACCGCAGTCATCGCCCTTGGCTCGCCCCCTCCCTACCCCTACAGCCTGGCCGGGTGCAGGTGCAGAGGATGTGGGTGCCGGGAAGGTGGGTGTATCTGACGGGAACTGCTATGGGCTCTTGCAGACGAGTTTGGCTGCCGGCTCTGCCCGAGTTGCGGGTGGTCCTGGAGGAACGACGCTTCCTGCTTCAAGCGGCGGCTGGCCTCCCTTGAATGGCGCGAGGCACCCGCCGTCACTGTGGCCGTGCTGTCCATCCTGGGCTCCCTCCGCACCCTGGCCATCCTGGTGATCTTCCGGAGGCACCGCCACGCGCCCATGGTTCGCTCGGCCGGGGGCCCCAGGTGCTTCCCGATGCCGATGCCACTGCTGTATAGGTGACGGTCCCCATGTACGTCGGGCAGCCCGCGTTTTTCACGTGCCTCGGCCGCCAGACCCTCTTCACCCTCTGCTTCACCGTCTGTATCTCCCGTGTCACCGTGTGCTCTTTCCAGATCGTCCGCGTCTTCAACATGGCCAGGCGCCTCCCGCGTGCCTATGGCTACTGGGTCCGCTACCACGGGCCCTATGTCTTCGTGGCGTCCTTCACGGTGCTCAAGGTGGTCATCGTGGCGGGCAACGTGCTGGCCACGACCGCCGAGCCCGCCGCCCGCCCCAACCCCGATGACCCCAAGATCGCGGTTCTCGCCTGCAACTACCACAACGTGCTGCTGTTCAACACCAGCCTGGACCCGCTTCTGTCCGTGGCGGCTTCAGCTTCGCCTACGTGGGCAAGGAGCTGCCCACCACCCACAACGAGGCCAAGTTCATCACCTTCCGCATGACCTTCTACTTCCCCTCTTCCATCTCCCTCCATACCTTCATGTCTGTCTACGAGGGGCTCCTGGTCACCATCCTGCACCTCGTGGTCGCAGTGCTCAACCTTCTGGGCGCTTTGGCCCCTGGGCTACTTCGGCCCCAAGTGTTGCGTGGTCCTCTTCTACCCGGATCGCAACACGCCCGTCTACTTCAGAAACATGATTCAGGGCTACACCACGGGGAAGGACTAGCGCTGCCCCCTGGCTGCCCAGGGGGCCAGAGGGCTCGGCCCTGGGAGATGGAGACCGGGGGTGGGGCTGGGGGTGGTGGTGACTCGTTCAGCCCCTGCTGGGAGCAGGGACGCCACCCTGCCCTACTCTCTGACTTGGCCTCCCCCTTACCCACCCGCTGGTGGATGCCTAAAAATACGCTTTCCCTGCAGCCGTTTGGCTTGCCAGGCACTGCCACCCATGCTAGGAAAAGGATCCGGGGTGACCTCCCTATTGGTCTCCAAGACAGAGATGGATCGAAGCAGCCCACAGTCGCCATCTGGTGGTCACAGCGGGTGTCCGCAGGTTCCGGCTCGGGGGCAGCCATGCTGGAAGGCTGGGCTGGGGCTGGTGTTGGGGGACATCTGCCCGGCATCATTCACTCCCTGCCCACGTGTCTGCGCCTCACCTCCCAGACTCCCCTGCCCCCCAGCTTGGAACCCAGCTTGGGACCCAGCTTCTCTGAGTCATGGCTGCGCATAGGGGCTGCTTCATAAATGCTTATGAATAAACCTCCCTTGGGTGAAACGAAGGCGTTTCCTTCTTGTTTCCAGAGGTTCCCCCCCCCCTCCCGCCCCAAGAAAGAAGACTGGGATCGGAGACCTCAGCTTCCATTTAAGCGTTGACACTTCTGAGCCGTGTACTTTGAGCCAATTCTATTTACTGTTTCGGAACCTACACGGCCCCTTCTCTAAAATAGGAACAATAAACCAAGGGCACCCTTGACACACTGTGTATTAGCCAATTTGACGATAAATTATATTTAAAAAGATTAAAAATAAATCAGATAAAATAGGCACAATACCTACTTCGCCGGGACATCGGAGGATCGGAGAGAATGGGCGTGAAGTGCATACAGTAGGTGGTCAATAAATGCCAACCATTTTGCAAGTTCACATATCCCTCGAACCATCAGGCTTCAAAAGGAGGTTGTGTCTCCTTTTTACACCCAAATGTCCATGGTATATGTTCGAGTCTGTGGTACCAGCCTCTTGCGGCAACTGGCTTTGCCCCCAGAAAATTCTGGGTGTCGTCTTGCGGTACTTGGGCCCCCCCCATGTGCTCGGAGCCGCCCCGGCACCGCTGCACCTGGAAGACGCTGCCATGCTGAGTTTAGCTGTGCCTGTGCCCATCACCCTCGATGGCGGGAGGAGCCCTGACTTCGCCGTCCAGGGGTCAGAGCCGGCCTGTCACAGCTCACCAAGGAGCCCCAACTTCCCTGCCGACACCTCCGAGCTGCAGCCTGGAGAGGCTGAGTGACGGGCTCAGGAATCAGTTACTGGGGTGACCTCGTGACTGTGTCAGGACTCCCCTGGGAGTGATTTCTAGATTGGCCCAACACCGGCCCTTGCAGGAGCAACTTTCCGGAAGCTTCATGTGCGGCAGGGAAGGCAGGACTATCTCCCTCTGGTCCTGAGTGTCTGTCCTTCATGCTTCAAGGTGGTGGGTGATGGGATCTCGCTTTGAATCACCTGGAGTTTGGGAAAACAGCCTCCGTATTTTGGGAGCTGCTTCTCCATAACAGCAATGGCAGGGACGGTCCCCGTTTCCCTTTCCTGAGCGTCTTTTGCTCCATGAATATCGACCGGACAGCTGAGTCACGTTGCTCGTCTCCCCTTCTCCTCCACTACTGTTCCCTCAGGCCACTGCATCATGAATCCCATTCATGTCCCGTGGCCTTGCGTGCTGGACCCTGAGAGGCATCTAGAAATACAGGACAGGGGCGCCTGGGTGGCTCGTCGGCTGACAGTCCGACTGTTGATTTCAGCTCGGGTCATGATCCGAGGATCGTGGGTTGGATCCCCGCATTGGGCTGAGCGTGGGGCCTGCTTAAGAGTCTCTTTCTGTCGGGGCGCCCGGGTGGCTCAGTCAGTTGAGCATCCGACTTCGGCTCAGGTCATGATCTCACAGTTTGTGAGTTCGAGCCCCGCGTCGGGCTCTGTGCTGACGGCTCAGAGCCCGGAGCCGGCTTCGGATTCTGTGTCTCCCTCTCTCTCTGCCCCTCCCCTGCTTGCACTTTGTCTCTTGAAAATGAATAAACATTAAGGAGATTACAAAAAACAAAAAACTTAAAATATTCTCTTTCTCTCTCTCTCTCTCTCTCTGCCCCTCCCCCTGTTCTGTCTCTAAAATAAAATAAACAAATAAATAAAAGAAATATAAGACAAACACCTGCGCTCACCATCAATGAGGAGGCAGCTAACACGAATTACCCTCCCCGAAGGCTTTACTGCATTATCCACTATCCCGTCCTTGTTTTACGGGTGGGGGGAGCTTCCCCAGCCCCTCACAGCCGGGCCCAGACGCCTCGCCCGGGGAGCTGGTGCGGGGAACCCAGTCATGGAGGGAGGGGCACAGTCTCTCCACTTGGGAAGGACTCTGGGGCGGTGGGCGGGGGGAGGCTGGCGTTTGGAAAGAGCAACCAAGGGCGGAGAAGTGCTTGGGGCCGGGGGCAGGAAGTCTGAGTGTGAAGACAGAAGGTGGGGGCGGCAGGAGCTAAGGTGGGTGCAAGGAGACCCGGGGAGTGGCCCGAGTGGGGTGGCCGGTGTGAGAAGCGGGCTTGGAAAGAGAGCCGGGGCTAGACGGGGCGGACCCTGACCTTGCCCACCTGGTACCCACTTCCGGCACCCGTGCACACGCTGGCTCGCTCCCTCCGGGGTCCCCTGAGGGGCTCCTGGCCACCCCTTGCTTCTGGTCCTATTCCTACGGTCCTGAGCGCTGGCCTGGCCCCGACAGCTGGAGACTGCCAGGGAAGCCCCCAGGGGAGAACGATTGCACCCCTTCCCTGTCCCCTGCTCTTGCCTCCCAGGGGAGACCCCGCCCAGTCCCCAGCTTCCAGGGAGCAGCTCTGTGCCCCGTCTGTTCCTCGAGGTGCCCATGTCCCATCCCCCTCACCCTCGGGACCAGATTGCCAAGCTCAGGGAGTTTTTTAAGCTCTTAATTCTCTTTCCTTGCATGCTTCTGACGCCTTGGTTTACAACTTTTTTTTTTTTTTTAAGAGATAATGACCTCCTTTTCCTGCTTCTGCCTCATGGACCCCCATTAGAGAGGGAATCCTGGAACCCCACTGCCCTCGGAGGCATCCGCTCCACACCTCCCCCTACAGCTGCCCTGAGCTGAGATGTTGGTCCTCTCTTGTTCCCCTCCAGTGACGGGAGGCCCATGGAAGACAACGCCAGCTGTTAGAAATTTTTCTTAGATTGACTCAAACCCGACCCTTGGGGATTTCCGTTTACGGACATCCGTTTCATCTTTGGGGACGGCACATTAAATCTCATTTTTCTTGCTCACGATGGTCTTTTATACCCAATGACAAAAAGAATAGTGGCCTCTAGGGGAGCCCGAGTGGCTCAGCTGGCTGGGCGTCCGGCTTCAGCTCAGATCATGATCTCGTGGTTTGTGAGTTCGAGCCCCACGTCGGGCTCTATGTTGCCATCTCGGAGCCTGGAGCCTGCTTCCGATTCTGTGTCTCCTTCTCTCTCTGCCCCAACCCCTCTCACGCTCTGTCTCTCTATGTCTCAAAAATAAAGATAACCATTAAAAAAATTTTTTTTATTAAAAAAAAAAAGAATAGTGGCCTCTCGAGGAGGGTGCCACACGTGGGATCTCTAATCCCCACAATGACTGCCCCATGGGTACCAGTGACCCCCCTGGCATCCCTTTCTCTCCCACCCTACCTGGAAGCCCCCATGCTCCTAGGAGAGTCTCTGCTGTTCTAGGGGAGCTGACTCTGTCCTGGCTCCAGGGAATGGAGTCAGGTGACCTTGACCGAAGGTTGGTCCAGGCAGAGGGACTCCCGGGATCTTTCCTGGGACAAAGGTTCTTCCTGTAGAAACCGGCAAGGCTGAGACACAGCAGCTCGGGGCAACGCTTGTGGGACCCAGGGCAAGTGAGCCTTAGAGGAAAGCTGCACTTTGCAGAAGGCCAAGTGCAAAGATGGAAAACCTGGGTCCTTGGAACCGTTTGAGCCCATGGATCTTACTTGGAGGCGGCCCTTCCTCCGAAACCTCCCACGAGTTGAGTTGGGTTTTCTCTCACTTGCAGCCCAACACATCTGTGTCTTACCCAAGAGGAAACCGAAGCTCAGAGAGGCTGATTAACTTGCTCGGGGTCAACCAGCTTACAGGTCGGGGAGCTGGGACTTGGAGAATTGGGGGTGGGGTCCGGCTATTGTGATCTCAGATCATCCCTTTTTTTGTCTAGAGGTTTGTCCGTTGCTCTGGGGACCGGATTTTGAATCCCAGCCTCGTCCTCTCCTTTGGACACACTCTCTCTGACCTCTTAGGGCATCTCTCAAGCTTCCCCCTCTTGGAACCCTGACACCCTTCCCACAACAGTCCAGCTGAGTGACGCCCCCTTGACCCAGTCTCGGTCGCAGGCCTCCGCAGCTCAGACCCCTTCTGTGGCTCCCCAAGGCCTGGCCTCCTTCGTGGAAGAGGCAGGTGCTTTGTGCAGCCTCACCCCCCAGCGGCTCCCGTGGGATCCTGGCGATTCCCCAAACACAGGCCTGGCTTCGCATCTGTGCTCAAGCTGTCCCTTCTCTCTTGTCCCTGCTGGACTTGCATTCATCCCTTGAGGCCCAGGTGAGACACTTCAGTCCCTGGGGAAGGCTTCCCTGCCTTGGGGCAGAGGAAGTCCTTTGCACGTCCAGAGCTGCTTGAGTTTAAGCTTGAGTTTAGGCTTGTGACAGGCTGCTGCCTTTCCGGTCCGTGAGCCCTTGAGTCAGAGGCAGGCCAGTCTCTGTGTGGCCTTCCTCTCGCCTGTGGAGTCACCTCCAATGCATTGGCTGCTCAAGGCGCTGGGCATTTGTTGCCTGGGCAGTGAAACGCAGGGTGGGGGGCGGTTTGCAGGGGCTGGCCCCCACCTGCTGGGACCTGGTGGGACGCCCTGGGGCCAGGCCCGGCTGAGTGGGCTACCTTCCATGGTGGCTGGGCTGCAGGGGTGTGGAGAGGGTGACAGAGGGAAGGCAGAAAGCTGGACCTTGGCCTCACAGGCAAGGACAGGTTGGCAGTAGGATCACTGACGACGTCCCCGATCTTGTCACCCCTGACTCCTCTCTCTCACCCTGCATCCGATCTGTCAGCAACACTGAATAGATCCCAAACCTGGGGTGAACCTGGGTTCCAGCGACAGCCTCCCAGCTGCTCTCCCTGCTTCTGCCCTGCCCACTGCAGTAGGTCACTTCCTATCCCTCCTCTGCTCAGTCCCGGGGCTCCCTCTCTCTCTCCGATGAAGAGCCGTGGTCCTTATGCCGGCGTGAGACCCCCCCAGGGCTCCCCATCACCCCTCCTACCTTGCTGTGGACGCCCCACCCTCTACGCTCCCTGCGGCCACACTGGGCTTCCTCTCCATCCCCAAACGTGCCACGTGTGTGCCCCAGGGCCTTTGCACTGGCTGTTCCCTCTTCTTGAAATGCTCTTCCTCAGCTTGTCACCCGGCTGGTTCCTTCGTTTCCTCGTTTATTTTTCCTTCCCGCTTAGCTTTTCGCCTTCACACGTACCACTGACACACCCCATACATTTTACCTCTTTGGCTTGAGTGTTGTTTTTATCCCACAATAAACCGTCAGCCCCGTGAGGGCAGGGAGCTTTGTCTGCTTTGTTCACTGATGCATCAGCCCAAGCACCTAGAAAAGTGCCTGGCACAGAGCAGGCTCTCAACAAATACCGGCTGAGTGGCTGAGTCAATGGATGAGGCAGGATTGTAAACGGATCACGTGGCTAGAAGCCGGGAGAACCAGGCGCAGGTCTCTAGGGGTGGAAGGTCACGGCCAGGGTGAGCCGTTCAGGTCCCTGAGCAAGGGAAGGGCCTGGGAAGTTGGCATTCATTCACTAACAATAGTAAGCCCTACGAGGGTCAGGCCCCTGCAGCACCGAGGATCGGGGGGGGCCCGAGAGGACGGTCCCTGCGTCCAGGCAGCTCATGTTCTGGTGTAGGACTCAGGACCCCCAAAGGGGGAGATGAAGGGAGAGAGAGGGAGAGGGGGGGGAGGGGGAAGGGGTATAGAGGGAGAGAGAGAAAGAGAGAGGGAGGGAGAAGGAAGGAGGACTTGAAGAGGGGAGAGAGAGGGAGGGGGAGACAAGGACAGAGGAGGGAAGGAGAGGCGTCCCGCTGCTTGACTCTGGGGATGTTCACTTACGCCCCTCCCCGCCCCAGGCTGCAGTTCTGTGTCCTCCATAGAATGGGGCGCGGGTCACAGCGCCCACCCCCCAGGGACGTACGTGTGCCGTCCCGTGCGAACACTTACAGGATGCCTAGGACAGAGCAACTGCCAAGGCTTAGCTACGATCTTTATCAGGAACTTGGCCTTTGTCCTAAGAGAGACACTCGGAGAGCTTTCGGAAGGGAGACAGGTGCGCGGGTCTGAGGGAGGAGGCGGGAGGCCCTGGGGGTGTCAGCCGGCAGGTGAGAGAGGATGATGTCCCGGACCGGTGGTGCCGTGGAGTTGGGGCATCAACGCTCCTTGGGGACAGGCTGGCCCTGGAGTGAGGGGAGGGATCCTGGTTTGGGTGGGACTGGTCGGAGAAGCTGTCTGTGGGTGGGTTTGGGGCCACCTAGGAGTCGGAGGGGACCCCAGAGGGACTGTTTCATTCACAGCACCCCTGCCTCTGTGCAGCCTGGGCCCAGCCCAGTGGCGGGTGTCGAGCTGCTGCATAAAGGGCTCCCGGGGCCGGCCCGGGAGCCCTAGATGGAGGGAATCGGCAGCAGCTTGTAGACGCCCTGGGACTCCGGGGCCACGTGGGTGGGTTCTCACCCCGGCTCGCTGCATATCCAGCTTCGGCAGCCTCCTCCAGCTCTCAGGGAAGGGGAGACGAGGCCGACTCCCCCGGGCCAAGCCTCCCATCCGGGACCCCCCGGGGGGAGGCCCTCGGACCCGCTGCCGCCGCAGGGGTGTCCAGGGTGGGCCAGGGGAGACGCGCAGGGCACCGCCTTCCCCTTCTGTCGGGACGAGGGAAGTGTGCGGTCTCCGAACGATAACGTATCGGCCCATCTGCTTCCAGTTAGCAGCTCTGGGTGAGCCTAATTGGCAGATCAAACCACTCGATGTTCCACGTTAGATAAGTAGTCAGAAGAACCCCAGCGGAGTCTGACACTTTCTGGACGGAGCCCAAGCCCTGCGTCCGACCACCGCGGGGCCTGGGGTGCTAATGCGAACCAGACCCGCTTGCACGGAAGCGGGAAGACATTAACAAGTGTCAAAGAGCTTTGAGGCGCCCGGGCGGATGCGGCTCAGCCCGTGCCCCCCGCACCGAGGAGGGGCCCGGCGCTCCCCACGCGAGCTCGGACGTTGAGGAGGGAGCTCTGTGGCGGGCGGGCGGCTTCCCGACGGTGGAGTCACAGGGATGCTCAGGGTGGGAGGGACCTCGGGCTCACCTCCCACGGGACCTGCTGGGGGGTCACGTGGCACAAAGGACTGGGTGCTTGCCATGGGATGCCGGGTCTCCCACCTCCCCTGGCCCATGGCTTCCTCAGGCTGGTGGATGAAGGTGTTTTGCGAAGGGAAAGGGCGACCGGGACGGTGCCGGTGGGGGCCATTTATGAGTGTTTCCCACGAGCAGGTGCTGCGGTCAGCCTCTCCCGCACGTCCTCCCGTCTAGTCCTCACAGCCACCCGCTGGGGGGTTGTTGTTATCCCCACTTGACAGGTGAGGGAGCTGAGGCTCAGGGGAGTCCCGGGGCCCCGTTCGGTCACGGATCCAGCTAGGATTGTAAGTGGAAACGGCAGCGACCCTTCCGGTCACTAGGGCGGGGATGCCCGTGGAGTAGGCTTCATGGAGATGCTGTGGCAACAGGCGACATAATAAGGTCCCCACAACAACGGTCACCGTCAAGGAGACAGCGGACGACAGGGTGGGGCCGTGTGGAGGCGGGCAAACCTTGTTGCTCCTGTCATACGCGCACTGTTTTCTCTCGTCCTGATGGCAACCTTGTGACACGCTGGTCACACTGCGGTCAGGACGGTGACGGAGGTGGTGGCTGCTCAAACAGGGTAAAGGACGGTAGGCTGTAACAAAGGGGCCTCCAAATGCTTAAACACAACAGAACTGAAGTCTCTCGCAGGTAACAATCTGGAGGGGTGCGGTTGAGAAACGGCGGGCAACTCTGCTACCCTCCGCATGGAGCATCCAACTCTGGACCCAAAGTGGCTGCTCTGGCTCCCATCTTCACAGCTGCATCCCAGCTGGTGGCAGGAGAGTCGGAAGGGCAGGACACCAGGCACAACCCGCAAGTGGCACGCGTAACTTCCTCTCACGTGCCATTGGCCAGAATTTAATCCCCATGCCACGCCGGGCTGCGAGGGAAGGTGGGAACATAGTATGTAGGGGGCATCTGTGCTGGACGTGGTAATGCACCCCCCGGCTCCCCCTTCGGGACTGAAGGACTTCTTTCTGCAGCCGCTGGGAGGGCTGCTGGCTCATTGTTCTCAGACGCTTCCAGAATGGCTCCCCCCCCGCCCCCCGCCGGGATTGGATGCTGCAGGGATTCCAAGGAACATCAAGGCCGAGTTTCTCGGGCGCAGTGCAGGACAGCTGCGGGGAGGGCCTCGTGGGGTCGGCCGAGACCTTTGTCGTGCCCGCATCGCAGCCCAGCCTCTCCCTGGGCCCACCCCAACTTCTTCCCCTTCTCGAGGACAGGTGTCCCCAGCAAACCTGCCCACTGCTGTGTCCATGTCAGCCTCTGCTCCCTGGGAACCCAACCTTCGTGGGCACCCATCACGTGCACGAGGGAGCGTGCCCTTAAGGGAAGAAGGGGTACGGAGGGCCGGCAGCGGCCTGCCCCAGGAGGGGCTGTCCGGGAGGCTGTCACTAGTCGTGGCGAAGCACGGTGGCGAGAGGAGCAGAGGCCACGGTGGAGCAAGGTGGGTATCTGCTCCCCTGGGGGAGGCTCCCCTACCCGTCGAATCCCAGCCGGGGAGCCGCTCCCCCCGAGCCTTCGCCTCGTGAGCAGGCTCCCGTGGGGCTGCTCCTCTCTCTCCCCCCCCTAAACCGCCGTCACCTGCTTTCTAGCTGCTCAGACTCCCGGTCCCCCCTCCTTGTGGTCAGCCTGACGCCCGCCCTGGAGGGACCCCGTCTGCCGCTTCTGCTCGCCGGTTCCAGCCCTAGGCCCCTCCAGTCCTCCCAGATCCGCGTCCCCGCCCGCCAGTCGAGCCGTGTGGCCCTCCCTGGGGGCTGACACCCAGCCCTCTCACTCTCTACAGCTACATGTCTGGGTTCAGCGTCAGCTGCGGGGGGCTCCCCGGTGCAACCCAACCTAGGTCCTCTCGACAACGATGGCGGAAAGGGCGGCGAAGGGCCTGTTAATGCCCATCCTTTTCTTTCCGGCTGAACGCCTCCACTGAGCCTCCGCTTTGGGGGCCGAGGGCCAAGATCACCTGTTTTGTCTTTCCGTACGCTAGCAGGGTGTAGACTTCACTCTTAGGCAGATCTGGGTGGTTAAGAAGCAGACCCAGGATGGGATAGTGTGGGGATGAATCTGGTGGACGAAGCTGTGCTCCTTCCCAGCCCCCACCGCGGCCCCCTTCTTTGGAAAAGAAGCCCCTGACCTCTGTCACCACAGTCCTGCGGGGCAGACCTCGGGCTTGCAGCATGAGAGAGAGAGCGAGCGAGCACGGGACACAGATCTGGGAGACCGTGTCCCGGGAGACTGGTTCCGACTCCCCGCATGGCAAATCCCTTTGCGGTTCCGTGCTGCAGGGTCCCCACCTGCATAATGAGGGGACCGGACAAGAGCTGGGGGTTAAGCGGCTTCTCGCAGGGGCGCGAGACTGTCTCCGGGGCAGCAGTGGGGCGGGAAGTCCACACCGCGGTCCCCTGCTGGCCCTGCCTGGGCTCGTCGTCAGCTTGCCCGGCTGGGCGTCTGCCCCGTGTGCGGCTCGACGACCTGAGGACCATGCGGGAGAACGTGAGCGGGGTGGTGTGACTGGCCCCCAGACAGCTGAGGGCGGGTTCGCTCATGGCTTCACCTATGATCGCGCACGTGACTACCTTCAGAACAGGTCACAAATGCGACCTCTTCCAGCCCCCCCCCCCGCCGCCTCAGGTCACACCTAGATTTCTGGGCAGCCCCTCACCAGTCTCCCGGCTTCGGACTGTGCCCTCTCTGTAGTCTGTTAACCACACAATGTCCAAAGTGCCCTTTGAAGCCTCCGTTAGATCCTTGTCACTTTCCCTGCTCAAAATGGCTCCCCATCCATCAGAGTGGAAGCCAGAGTCGTGAGAGGGGCCCACAAGACTGCCTGATCCCCCTCTGACCTCCTGTTCTCCCCTCTGCTTTCTCTGCTCCAGCCACACTGGCCCCCTTGCTGTTTCTCGAGCACACTCACCACACGTGCTCCACCCCCCCCCCCCACCTCAGGGCCTTTGCACATGCTATTTCCTCAACCTGGAAGGCTCATCTGGTCCTGGAGGACCTGGTGTGACCTCCTTCAGGTCCCTGCTCAAACATTCCCTCCTCAGTTGCACCTTCCTCAGCCTCCTCCTGTTTACGGTCACAACCTGCACCCCTTACACACCCCCTATCCCGCCTCCATGCTCTGCTTTTCTCCACCACCCCCATCACAACACGGCAGGGCATGTTTTTTGCCCTTTCAGCTTGTCTGTCTGTCTCCCAGTTGAAGGGATCCTTGTCTGTTTAATTCTCTGCTGTATCCTCAGCACTTAGGACCGTGCTGGGCACACAGCAGGTGCTTAATAAACACTTGCCAATGAACTTCTGTGTTTGTGTACCCCTGTGACAGTGGGGCGCCAACGCTGCTGAATGGATTCAAAGATGCCAACCGTGCCCTGGCCTGTGTCTGGCAGAGGGGGCTGGGGAGAGGGGCTTGGGCTTAGGGCCAGGGTCCCAACGGCGAGTCCTGGTACAGCCACTTGGCTCGCGGTCCTCATCTGCAAGTGGGATAAGAAGAATCCGCCTGTGGGTAGATGGCCCCACACTCCCTAATAACCAGCAGCTACTGTGATCTGACCACTGCTGTTGGGAATCCCTTAACCCCTAGTAGGTATTTATCCACCGGATACAGGCGTGCTGTTTCGAAGGGACACATGCACCCCCATGTTTATAGCAGCACTATCGACAATAGCCAAAGTATCGAAAGAGCCCGAATGTCCATCGACAGATGAATGGATAAAGAAGATGTGGTATACATGTGTGTGTGTGTATACACACACACACACACACACACACACACACACACAGTGGAGTATTACTCGGCAATCAAAAAGAATGAAATTTTGCCATTTGCAGCTACGTGGATGGAACTGGAGGGTATTATGCTAAGCGAAATTAGTCAGAGAAAGACAAAAATCATACGGCTTCACTCACATGAGGACTTTAAGAGACAAAACAGATGAACATAAGGGAAGGGAAACAAAAAGAATATACAAACAGGGAAGGGGACAAAGCATAAGAGACTCATAAATCTGGAGAACAAACAGAGGGTTCCTGGAGGGGGTGTGGGAGGGGGGATGGGCTGAGTGGGGAAGGGGCACTAAGGAATCTACTCCTGAAATTGTTGTTGCACTATATGCTAACTCATTTGGACGTAAATTTTAAAAAATAAAATTTTAAAAAATCATAAAAAAAAGAATCCCTTAACCCCTGAGAGTCTATGATATTTTTGACTTCATAGGACGTTGCCAGGGACAAGGATATGGGTTGGCCTGGGGCTGGGCTTGGGGACCTGTTTGAAGCCACCTTGTCCCCGGGTTTCCTGCACCATCAGATTCGTCAGAGCCCTCCGGTCAGGAGGGAGGCCTGCCAGGATGTGAAAAGAGACCCCCACCCCCCCGGAAAGGGTAATTCTGAACCTGAGAGAAGGAGGGGGCCGGCCATGTGGAAGGCAAGAGCTCGGGGCTGGGAGTCAGAGGACCTGCACCGATTTCTAGCCAGCCATCGGCTTCTGCGACCTCGGGGACCACTCCTCGCCCTGGGTCTCAGGCTCCCCACCTGGAGAAGGGAGGACCATGTTCCCGCCTGCGTTGGGCCGGAGTCCCGCGACATGGGACTTTGGCCTGGCCTCCCTCGCATCCCTCGTCCCTTTGCGGTTCCCCGCCTGGGCCCCCCACCTTTCACAGGGTAAGTGCGTGTGCACCCGTGTGGGTGAGGCCGCCGTGGGCCTCCTGTCCCCCCCCCCCCCCGCCCCCCGCCCCCCGCCTGTCAATGCCACCACACGGCTCGCCCAGAGGTGTCTTTGGAACCCAGTCGTCAGATGTGAAACAAAAAGAGAAATTTGAGAAAGCACTCCGTGTGTGAAATTTCCGTTCTTCCTGGGACAACCAGTCATCTTGTCACCCCCTGACTTGGGGCCTCAGTTTCCCCATTCGTAAAAGGAGAGTGGGGCCCAACTTGGGTACGAGCCTTCTTGAGAGGTTCCGGTGATGAGCTTTGTTCTAGACCTTGGTGCTGGGGCGCCCCCTCAAACCCAGCTTGTTTTTAGGATCCTGACCACCCACCCCCCCCACCCCCCGGGCCCCGGGCCCAGGTCCTCCGGGAGAACCAGTGGAGGGCCAGGCAGAGGCCCTCTGGAGGATAGTTCCAGAAGCCGACAGCAGATGGTGCTGTTGACCCCAGTCCTGGGCAAGGGGTGGGCCCGGAGCCACGGCCGCTGGCCGCTGGTCTCTGGGGCTGCTGGCGGTCTGGTAGTCTGGCTTGGCAGCACTTGGGGTCCCCTGTCTTCAGAGCCACACCTTCTGGGGCCCATCACTCGCCCTGGGGGAAGGCCTGGGCGGGGGGAGACCCAGCCAAGGGGGGCGCTTGGCTGTGTAGACACGTGCCCATGGAGACGCACAGAGAACACTCAGGCTGTTCACCCTCATCTGTGAGGTGCAAGGGCCCAGCCCGGCTGTGTTCACGGATCACACGTGCGTTTGCACGTAACCGACGTGGCACGAGGGTGTGCCAGGCTGGGGGGGGGCGTGAGGCAGAGAAGGCCTAAACGGAGGACGGTGGCTGCGGGGTCCTGTGGATAAACGTGTGTGTGCAGACATTCGCGTCTGGGGTCCGTGTATGTGCATGTGGACACGTGAGAGGGCGTCGTGTGTGTGTGTGTGTGTGTGTGTGCGCGCTCCAGCACTGTGTCCCTCTGGGCACAGCTATTCACTGTGTGTGCGAGGACGTGTGTGTCCACGGCTGCCCACGCACGCATCTGGGCACACATGTGCTCTTGTGAGCGTCGCGGCCTCCAGGCTGGGCTGACGGACGGGTGGCAGAAGGAAGGACATGGGGTTTGCCGAACGGAGGGCGTGTGGACAGACAGGCTGGAAGGATCGATCAGCCTCTGTGTTGGGAGAGTGGGGGCGGAGGCGGGCGGACGCGGGGCCCCGAGATGCCGGCCTGGATCCAGGAGGACGAGACGGTTCTGTAGGGCTGGGAACAGGCCCGTGGGGCAGTGGAAAAATCCCAGCTCTGGCAAGACCACCACAGAGCCCCTGCCCTCAGCCGTGGGGCAGCCTCTGGGAGCCTCAGTTGCCCTGTGTGCTGAGAGCCCTGACCTTATGCAGGAAACTGGGCTGGGCACTGCCCATCCCCACACGTCGACAAATGTTTATTGAGCACCTACTATGTGCCGGGCATGGTTCTAGATGCTGGAGGCACAGCAGGCAGCACGAGCTCCCTGCATTGTACACGAGAGGGACACTAAAGAGGACAGAGAAAGCACGAATGAGACCCGTCAGACTGGGGTAAGGGCTGGGAGGAATGTGCCAGTGGCTGGGTGGCTGGGTCGCGGAGGGTGTCTCGGGGGGCAGCGAGCCCCAGGGGAGGAAGGGGGGTGGGGCAGGGGGAGCAGCAGGTGCCTGAGGAGGGCTGAGGGGTAGGGGTAGCAGTGGACAGGGCAGGGCCTCCCAGGCCACACCAAGCTCTGGGGATTTTATTCCCAGGTCACCGGGGAAGCCACAGGAAGGTCTAAGCAGGCAAAGTTCGGACACCCGGACACAAGAAGAAACTTCTAAAGTCAGGGGCTCTGCGAAAACCCGCCAGGGCCTGGGAAGCTGCACACAGCACTTCCGGTCCTGGGCAAGCCTTCCGCCTGGTCTCTTCCTTCCCCTCCGTGCCCTGCGTCCTGGGACTTCCGGCTCTTTCCCGGAGCCAGAAGTTTTCCTACGCCTGGCGTGTTTCCTTGGCCGCTGTGGATCCTGGGGGTGAGGGCTCCTGGTGGAGACCCTCTATCCCGGCATGGAGTTCAACTCCCAGCTCGTCTCTTCTCGGCAGGGTGACTTTGGCCAAGTTACTTCTCTGAGAGCCTCAGTTTCCCTGCCTGTAGAGTGGGGACGGGAGATGCCTCTCAGAGCCCCAGATGGCGTGAGCCCGCAGAGGGCTCCCGTGGGTGCCAGGCCCGTGGCCAGGGCTCGTAAGCATTCGCGTTGCTCTGGCCGTGGTTTCTCAGTTCGTTACCCGGATGGCCTGTGTGCGACTGCTGGTTCTCCCACTGCAGGTGACCCCCGCTTGGGGGAGGTGTAGCCAGAAATTCACACGGGATGTGGGGAAGTTCATGGCACAGAGCAGGTGCTCAGAAGGTGTGGTTTTGGGCTGCTGTCTTTGGGAGGCGGGCACCATGAGAGCTCTGCAGGGAGGTGGCTTCGGTGGGGGCCAGGGGTGTGGCCAGGGGTGCTGGGGTGAGGGAGGGGCCCGCAGGCCCCCCTCTGCCTCCCTCGGGCTCTCCCTCCACCTGCCCTCCCCTGCGGCCTCCTTCTCCACCCTCCAGTGCGCCCCAGGGAGTAGGCGGTTGGCAGTTTCTCCGAGTCTTTTCCCTTCTCCCGATGTGCATGTTTAAAACGTATCTGCAGGCGCATCTTGCGTCTCTGGCCCGGCCTCCCTCTCTCCCTGCCCGAGTCTCTGGGAGCTGAGCTATCTGCGTGCACAAGAGCCCAGGAAAGCACGTCCGCCCGGCCCTTTCACGCCAGCGCCATCTGGGATGCCCCGTTCCTGTTGGGAGGTGCCGGGGTTTCTTTTCATTTCCCCGTCTCTGCCTGCACCCATGGGGCTGTGCCCTCCCTCGCCGGCTGCTGGGCGATGCTTTCAGATCACAGGCCTGACATTTCGGTGTTTGTGTCTCTGTGCCAGGCAGGCACCAGCCTGAGCAATTGATTCTCCCTGCATAATCGCTAAGCACCATCCATAACATTTCCTCAGCCCCGTCGGCCCTTCCGGCTGCTTCCTCTGGGCCTCACGCTGGGTTGCCCGGCCCCTCTCTTCTTGGACCGGGCGCTCTCTTTCCAAATGTCAGAAAGAAGCCCCCCCTGTCCGCACCACCCTCCACCCTCCACTCTCCACGAGGTTGGTAGGGCATCCTCAATTTCTGGGCGCTCCCAGCTTGCCCTCCGTCCTCTTGTAGCATGACCTTATGTTCCCTTCAGATCTTCTAAGACGAGGTACCTTTCCCACCTCAGGGCCTTTGCACATCCTGTGTCCGCCACCAAGCACTCCTGCCCGGTAGTCCCAACATACTCTCCTTTTTGCCTAAGCTCACTCCCACTTGACATTCATGTCTCAGCCTAACCGTGACTTCCTCCACGCAGTTCCCTTGGATTTCCCAGACTGAATTAGGTTATTCCATTCCACTGGATTTTACAACCCGCCCCTCTCTTTGGTGCTCTGTCCCTTCCAGAATGATTTACTTGAGGAGGCCCTGTTCCTCTTTTGTTTGCTTCTGTGTCCCTTTGGCTCATACAGTGGCGCTCCATAAATGCAGACTGAATTGCATGAATGCTTACCGAATGCAGTCATTCAAACAAAGGCGCGACCTCTTTGGCCAGGAAAATTTCCTTCCGGGGCACCCTGTGTATAGAGGTGGCTACCTGGGGCGGGAGGGGTGGCTCTGGTGGCAGGCGCTCCCCCAGGCCAGGGCCCAGGCTTGCTCCTCTGACTTGGGCTGACATCTCTGAGCAGGCTCTGAAGAACGATGATGCAGCTGGGGGCGGTGGCGGAGGTGAGGACCGGGAGGTTAGTGGCCTATGTGATGGTGAAAATGATGGCGGTTTTGCTGTGGTTTTGGGTGAGCGAGTAAAGCATTTCAGGAGATGAACGGGGGTCAGACAAGCCCGGGCTCCTCTCCTGTCTCCATCACTTTAAGGATTCAAGAAACCCTTCAGGGAAGCAACCTCAGTGTCCATCGGCGGACGAGTGGATAAGGACGAGGTGCTGGCTATACATATACATGCACGACGGGGTATGACGCGGCCTTAAAAAAGGATGAGATCGTGCCATTTGTGACCGCACGGACGGTCCTCGCGGGCAGGGTGCTAGGTGAGATCAGTCAGAGAAAGACAGACACCATACGAGTTCACTCATACGTGGACTCTGGAAAACAAAACAAAAGAATCAACAGAAAGCGGGGGGGAGGGGGGAGAAAGAAACCCTTTGGTGTCTCAGTTTCCTTATCTGTAAAATGGGTACAGCAGGTAAGAGGACTCGCCCCACAGGGGCCGGGGCAGGTCGAGGATTAGGAGCAGATTAGGCTTATAATTTACTGACGCAAGTCTGTCGGCTAAACAACCAGCACGGCTTTGGGGCCGCACGTTTTTGTGAAAAAATAAATATACCTTCCCATCTTTACGAATCATGGGTAGAATAGCAAGTTCACGCACACGTGCATGCACGCGAAGTGGCAGGTGACCGGATGTCGGTAGATGTTCTGCATCAGAGGAGATGCAGGGGCTAGAGGATCAGGGCGGACAGCCCGGCGGAGGTGGCTCCGGGGCTGGACATCCCAGGAAAGGTGTGAACACACATACGGCGGGTGCTCGAAGGCCCAGGGGAGGCAGGGAGGAGGGAGGAGCCCTGGAGAGGGAGGAAGAGAGACAGGCTCAGAGAGACGAGAGCCGTGGCCAGGTGTGAAGGGTGATGGTCCCTTGTGTCCCCATGAGGCATCTGGTACGATCTGGAGCCCTGGCTCTGGTCCCAGCCCTGCCACACTGCCCGGCCGTCCGCGTGACCCCGGACGGGTGTTTTCCCTCGAAGTAGGCCCTGGATTCCCCAGGGCTCCTCGTACTGAACTGACTACGAGGGTAGAGAGCAGGTGAGGTCTAGAGAATTAGGGACGAACAGAGCTAACCCTTTAGTGGACTTTGGAGCCAGAAAGGCCTGGGTTTGAATCCCAGCTTTGAATTCCTTGTACTAGCTGTGTGACCTCCGGCCGTCCACTCGACCTCTCTGCGCTTTGGCTGCCTTGTCTATACAATGGAGAAAATGGTAGGACCTCCCTCCCTCCCCCGGGCTCCTAGTGAGGATTAAGTAAATCCGTACAGAGCCCCTAGGACAGTGGTGTTCGTGTCCAGTATTCTGTGTCCTCCCCATCCTACATACGGACTTGCCTCTCCAATGTCCCCCTGGAGGTAGGGATTGTCCCCATTTTTCAGATGAGGCAGCTGAGGCTCAGAGAAGCCTCGGGAGTCGTGCCAGCCCGGGCTGGCCCCCCGTCCACTAAGCTGCCTTGGCAGGGGGACGTGCACGAGGGGACGTGGAGCACTGGTCCAGGTGGGGGGTCCGGGAGGAGAGCGGGAAGCCAGGAGCCTGACACAGGCCCTCAAGAATGCGACCCACTTCCTCCTGGGCCCCCGGGAGCCTGGGAATCCCGGGGCGGGGATGTGGGAGACAGCTGCACAGGGTGTGCTGGGGGGCAGGGTGGAAGGAGGTTCCGGGAACCCGGACCCCCCCGCCTTCTCTGTTTCTCCTGCAAAGGTGGGGGCCGCTGGCTGATTAACCCTGGCAGGGCCGGAGCCGGGAGGTGGGAGAGGAAGGCTGGGGGTGAGACGGGCCGGTTGGGGGGCCCGCCCCAGGTGCGGCCAGCTGGCCCTCCCAGAGAGGCTCGGGAGACTTCGCTTCGGAGCCTCTCGAAGGAGGAAGAACAGGCCTTTCGCGGGGTCACAGCCGGAAGGCCCACGGCGGGGTCAGCGGGCCCAATCCCCTTGCCTTACAGACGGGGAAACCGAGGCCTGGAGAGGGGCAGCCGCCAGCTCACGCTCACGCAGGGGTCAGCGACCGAGCTGGGAGCAGACCGCCCGGGCTGGCCCCCGTGCCTCCGTCCCGTGGCTCCCACTGGGCGGCGGGCGCAGAAGCCGGCAGTTCGTCTTGGTGGCACCAAGGCGCCTCGGTCGCCGTGTGCCCGCCCACGACCGGGAGCCTCCACCCGAAACCGCAGTCGTGACGGCGCTGAGGAGACGGTGGAGCTTTTGATTTTATGGTTTGTGCTGTTTTACGGCTTCCCGGGCTCTCTGTACCCTTCGCCTCATCTGGTCCTCACCGCACTCTGCGTGAGCCGACGTTCTGGTTCCCATTCCACAGACGTGGACACCGAGGCTCAGGGAACTGCAATGACTTAGTCACGCCCAGGGTGGGAACAGCAGGAAGCCTCTACGGGCGCTTACTGAATACAGGCTCCGGACCGCGAACTCTTCCAGGGACGCAGGGGCCCCTGCCAGCCTCGCGGTCCGCCTCCGGGCCTTCCTTCCCGCACCCCACAGCTCACTCGTTCCCCAAACCTTGGCCCCGTCGCCACCGGGGCCGTGCTGGAAGTGACTGCCGTGCTCTGGAGGCTGGACGGCCCCCGAAGCCCCCCTCGCTGATCTCTGCCTCTGTTCCTGCCCCCTCGCCCCTGCCCGTTCTCCACAAAGCAGCCAGCAGCTTCCCACGGTGGGGAGCACATCACTCGCTCCTTGGCAACCCTTCAGTGGCTCCCACCCTCCTGGAAGAAGCTCCAGGTTTCCCAGACAGCCCAAAGGTCCCGCCACGGCCCTGCCCCCCGCTGCCTCGATCTCATGTCCCGTGGTTCTCTCCTCCCCGTCATCGCTGTCTCGGTGCTTCAGACACGAGGGTCCTCCTCCCTCTTGTTCGAACCCACTAAGCTTGTTTCCACCTCAGGGCCTTTGCACATGATGTCCCTGCTCCTGCCTGGAGTGCTTTGCCCCACGTCGGTGCACAGCTGTCTCCTGGCCAGCTCA
This sequence comes from Lynx canadensis, assembly GCF_007474595.2. Classification (NCBI taxonomy): domain Eukaryota; kingdom Metazoa; phylum Chordata; class Mammalia; order Carnivora; family Felidae; genus Lynx; species Lynx canadensis. The sequence continues at coordinate 13,364,096 of NC_044310.1, read as the reverse complement.
GCTGACGTTTGCTCATCGCTCTGGCTAAAGCTGGTCTCTGCTGTTCCATCACCGGGCTTGACCTTCTCCCTAGCGCTCTCCGGCATGTGACATCATCTTGCTTCTCTCTTTGCTCAAACTTGCTTCTGAGTTTGTGATCGGTCTCTCCCCGCTAAGATGCAGACGTTCCGGGCGCAGGGGCTTCATCTGCTCTCTTCCCTGCTGTCACCCCGCTTCTAGAACAAACCAGCGCACAGTAGGTGCTCAACATATCAGTGCCAAATGGACGGACTGCACGGCCAAGGTTGTTGCGAGCTCAGATGTAGCGTGTTTCCTCTCTGCCAACCTACCTGCCGTGTGACACTGACCCCCAGACTGCGACCCCTCTCCCTGTTTCCCTGCTGCTGTCAGAGGCCACAGGACCCTCTGGGCCCAAACCCTAGTGCACTGGGACCCCAGCTGCTTCATTTGATGTTCGAATCATGGACCCCTTACTATGTGCTGGGTGACCCTCCAAGCCCAGAAGTAAACAGAGATGAACGAAAGTAAGCTCTTGCCTTCAGGGTGCTAAGATCAGAGAGACAGAGCGTTCTAATACCAGCTCGGAAGCATTGATTGAGCAGATACTATGGGGTAGGTGCTTTGCAAGCATTGTTACCTTGATTCCTCACGGACTCCATAGCTGTTTGGCCAAAGACGGGATAAATCCTCACACAGTCCCAGCCCAGTGGGGGATCGTCACCTCCATTCTACAGACGGGGAAGGTAAGGCGCGCAGAGGACAGTGACTTGCCCAAACACGTCCAGCTGGTGAGGGGCAGAGCTGGGTTCAAATCCAGATCTGTCTGACTCTGGAATCCATGCGTACGAGACAGCAGGAGGTCGTGTGCACCCGGTAAGGGGGGGCGGGGGGGTGGAGGGGCGGAGGACACGACTGAGCTGAGTCTACAAGTAGGGAAAGGTTCGGGGGGGGTGGGGAGAGAGGGGTGGGGGGGTGAATTCCTGGCACGGGTACAGTGAGCTCAGGCAGCGAGGCAGGGAGGTAGGGTAGGGAGGCAGGGAAGGGGGGTGGTCACGGGATCAGGAAGTGGCTTGGTTTTCCCTGGGGGACACAGGGCAGCGTGAGGAAGGAGGGAGGGAACCGAGGGAGAAGTTAGCCCGGGCTGGGCCAGCCCCTCGTTATTTGTTTTAGCATCATGATGACACTGAGGGGCAACAAAGGGAAATGCGGGGTTGAAGTTGGACCCTGGAAAGTTCCCAGCCCGTAGATCCAGGGGACTAACCACTGGGGTGGGGAGGGAGCCTCTCTGAGGGGTTTTGGGGGGAGAAGGCGGGGAAGGGAGAGCCCAATAAGCAAATGGCGTGAGTTGGAGGGAACTGAATGTTGAGACTTGGGTGCAGGGCCGGGCCCTCTGCTTTGAATGCACGGTGGCAGGAGCTCTGGGTTTGGGGCTTGTCGGACCTGGGTCTGAACTCCAACGCTGTATTCTGGGCTGTGAACTTCGTAAGCCAGATGTGTCTCTGAGTCCGGATGCTTCATCAGTAGGATAACAGGAATTCCCATCATTTAGAAGACTGAAGTCTTTTTTTTTTTTTTTTTTTTTTTAGTTTATATATATTTATTTTTGGGGCGCCTGGGTGGCTCAGTCGGTTAAGCGTCGGACTTCAACTCAGGTCACGATCTTGCGGTCCGTGAGTTCGAGCCCCGTGTCGGGCTCTGTGCTGATGGCTCAGAGCCTGGAACCTGTTTCCGATTCTGTGTCTCCCTCTCTCTCTGCCCCTTCCCCTGTTCATGCTCTGTCTCTCTCTGTCTCAAAAATAAATAAACATTAAAATAAAATTTATATATATTTATTTTTGAGAGAGAGAGAGAGAAGGGGAAGAACAGAGAGAGGGAGAGAGAAAATCCCAAGCAGGCTCTGTGCTGTCAGTGCAGAGCCCGACGCAAGGCTCGATCTCACAAACCGTGAGATTGTGACCTGAGCCGAAGTCAGCCGCTTAACCGACTGAGCTCCCCCAGGCGCCCCAAGAGAACTGAAGTCTTACTGTGTGTCGTGCACCCAGAACAGTGGCCGGCCCAGCATCACCCACTCAGTAAAGATTCATTTCCATGTTTCTGCGACCCCCTTTTGTACCCCAGGGGAAGTCCGGCCTTCAGGGTCCGCAGACTGAATTGCTCAAGGACACCACGCTGATCCTGTAAGGGGCTGTGGGGAATGACACAGCCTTGCCACTGTTTTCACGAGAGGCTAGAAATAGGGATTTTCATGTGACATCTTCCCCAGCTGTGGTACGAGAATCCCCCTCCTCTCCAAACAAAATGCCCGTGGGCCCCGAGCCTGCCAGTTTGCAAACCCTCTGCAGAGTGCCTGGCTGAAGAAATTGGGGAGGACCTTCTGAGGTTGGGGTGGGGGGCGTGGGGAGGGGTTTTGAGGCCGTGAGTGTTAGCTGACAAGTTAATGAGGGAGAAAAGCTTGGCTGACCAGGTCAAGGTCACAGTCAGCACAAGTCACTGAAAGCAGCGAGGCCTGGGAGTGGACAGCTGGGGATCTGGCCTTGGCTCAGGACAAGGCTGCTGTGTGACTCTGGGCAAGCCCCTCGCCCTCTCTGAGCCTCTCCCCACAGTCCTGGCTTTCCAGGCTTTGGGGGTGGGTGGGGCCCGAGGCTCCAGAAGCTGGGGGAGAACTCTGGATCCTGGGAACAGCATGAGGTCTAATCTGCTGTTGACATTCCTCTGGGTCTAGGGGCTTAGGTTTCTCTTGGCCTGCGTGATCCCCAGCCTCTCGCGGCAGGCGGGCGCTGGGGTGGGGCACTTGCTGCGTGCCGATCGGGGGTGGATTAGGGTTCCCGGGGCCAGGGGATTGGGGGTGCTGAGAGGCGGTGAGGCTGGGGCAGGGCTGAGGGCCAGCTGTCAGCTGGGCGTTCTTCTCCCTTCAGAGCCCATTTGTGAGACCAGACTGGGCCCGTATGCTAACTGAGCACCTTCTATGTGCCAGGGGTAAACAGGAAAGCAACAGTCTGGTCTGTCTCACCACTACTATCCCCAGATAACAGAGGGGGAAACTAAGGCCTGGGGAGGGGAGATGACTGGCCCGAGGACACATGGCTGTTAGCCGGTGGTGGGATTTGAATCTGGGTAGCCGGGCGCTCAAACCTGCACACTTAACTCCTGAGCAGTCACATGGACCGACACTGGGGGCACAACACGAGAGTGATGGACACCAAAGGGGCGTGGCCCGGGCTCCCTGTCAGTGGGGTCTGGAAGGAGCTTCCCGTGAGAGCCTGCGGGCGTCGTGGGCCCCGAGGGGTCTTCGGTGGGGTCTGGTTTGTGTCCGAAGGGCTCTCTCCCAGCTCGGTTCCCCGGAGGCTGACCTGACCAGGGATTTCTGAGGAGCTGGGCCAGTGCCCAGGGTGGCCCCATGCTGGGTTCTGCGCATCCAGGGCTGACCGGGGACAAGAAGAGGGAGGAACGCACCGGTCTGCCAAGACTTCCTCCTTGAGCTCTGCCTCCAGCAAAGGCCCTCGGGCTGCCGACCCTCGCCGACCCTCTTTATCAGGCTGGCACGTCAGTGGTGCAAGCGGTGATGGAGGCTGGCAGGAGGAAGGGAAGGCTGCTTCCCGAGCCTCAGTTTCCCCATACCACACCATCATGGCGGGAGCCAAATGGCCTATCACAGCGAAAGCACCTAATAAAGCCCTGCATACTGGCTTCCTTCCTTCCTTCCTTCCTTCCTTCCTTCCTTCCTTCCTCACACACGGGGCCAGGCCATCTTCCAGGATCTGAGTCCTAACGGGCAGCATTAATTACCCAATGCCAGGCCCCGTGTTGAGAGCTCTATATTCGTGACCTCTTTGGCCCCACCCCGGCACGGCGGATGGTGGGCACTGTTCTCATGCCCACTGCACAGATAAGGCGTGGAGGGGTCAGTCCCAAGGGGCAGGGTGGCCGTCCGAAGTTCGAGCTCAGGCCAGCCTGGAGGCAGAGCGCAAGCCCCAGGCGGTGCTTAACTCTTGACCTCGTCCTCAGTCCTGCACCCCACGGGTGGGAAGGAAGTTCTAGACTCGTTCTTTTGGGGGCCTGCTAGATTGAAAACTCCATGGAACCGGGCACTGTGCCTGGAACCGTTCCTTTCTGCAGCATCTTTACCTGGCACATAGGAGGTACCCGGGACACGAACGGATGATGAATGAGTGGACAAGCGGCCGCCCAGGCCAAGGCTCCCGGGAGTCCCGGAGGGGACGCTGAGGGCCGTTCTCAGGGCAGGTACTGGGCCCGGCAACCAACCCTCTGCTTTGTGGCGATCCCTCTGGCCTCTCCACTACCCAGCCTCCTCCAGGGTCCGTGGAGATGGGCCTGTGGTGGGTTCCAGAAGGCCTCGGATAGAATATCAGTGGCTGAGCCCTTGAAAATCTGATCTCGCCCCAGCCCACCTCCCCAAGGTTCTCCCCGGACCATCAATCAGCGGTGAGACGCGATTGTATTTTATAGCCAGGCCGGGGTGGGGGGTGGCGTGAAACCCAAGCCCCCCATTCTGCCTGGGCTCCTGCCTTAACTCTTTGTGACCCTGCTCCTACCAGCTGTGGGCCTGGCTCGTCTGCCCCACAAGCCCTGCCAAACTGAGCCCCTCGGGGGTGATGGAGGGACTCACGGGGAGGAGGGTAGGTGTTCTGATGTCTTGACAGCTGCCGGAGACCTGCAGGGAGGCCTGTGGATCAGAGCGTGGTTCTGGCCCAACACTCGGGAAACCTGGGCTCCGGACTCCAGGTCTACCCACTGTGGCTGTGTGAACTCAGGCAGGTTGCATCCCCTCTCTGGGCTCCACTCCTCAGCTCCAACCCTGGAATCCTAACAGCACCCTGCTTATCTTCCTAGGGGTTGTCCTATTACCTTCCACGAGGGCGGAATTTGATTCTTGGCTTTGGGTCCCTCTGGCTCTAGAACTGGCCCTTCCCCACTGGAGACAGTGTATCTATAACCTCTCCTAGGAACTGGGGTTTCCATGTTGCAGACAGGGAAACTGAGGTCCATGACCCCGGGCATCAGCGGGAATCGGGCTGGAGCTCTGGTTTTCTGCTGTCCAGCCCAGGACTAGACCCCTCTTCCCTTCTGCCTTCCTTCTCTCCTTGTAAACGGGCCATCCCGGGGCCTGGATTGCTGTCGGAGCCAAGGAGAAGAGACAGGTGTTCAGTGGGAAGGTGCCCCAAGTCACGAGGCCACCCACGGCTGGGGAGAGAAGCTTTGGTGGGCGAAGGAACTTGTTGGTAGCATGCAGGGGGGCTGGTGCAACAAGACTGATATCCCCGCTTTGGGGTGGGCCGGTCCTCGGGTGGAAACTTGGCCGGGTAGCCTTGGAGAGCTAACCCACTTTTGTCATCGTTGAACTTGCCTGTCTAGAGGTTTGAGTAAAATAATGACACCCCCTCCCCCAGAGTTATCACCACGGCAGCCCCAGTAAGGGCTGAGCCCCCCGTCTCTGAGGGGCATTCAAGCAGACCAGTGGCTGTGAGGCCAGAGAGGCATCTTGGGGGAGGGGGGGGCTAAGCGACCCTGAAGGCCCCTTTCAGGGCTGCTGGGGGTGGGGTGGGCAGAGGGTGGGGAGAGAGGTGCTTTTCTGGTCTCCGGTTACCAGCTTCTGGAATCACAGAGGTCATTCTGAGGAGGGGCGAGCTCCAGGAGCAGTTTCCTCAGGTGGATGAGGCTCTGGGGACCCTGTGTCCCACCAGCAGCTGGACGTGCCGGGCTGATGGATGGCTGTTAGAAAATCAATTTTCTGAAGCCCAGTCGGGGGGTGGGCAGGCAGCCTTGGGGAGCCTCAGGCCAGCATGGGGAGGGGGGGTCTGTGCCCGGCAGGTGGAGTGCAGCCCCCCTCCCCCTACGGTTCCAGAGCCCTGTCACCCCTCCCTGCCTCTTCCCCTGGCTGTGCCTCAGGCTTGGAGACACCTCCCCTGTCCCCTTCCTGAGCTCCCGGGGGGAAGATAAGCGCCCAAGCCTGGGGCAGGTGTCGGAGACATCTGGTGCCTTATCCCAATTCTAGGACTCAGTTTCCCTCTCTGTAAGTAGAGGAAGTCGGGAAACTACGTTTCCCTCACTGCCCAGGCTCACTCCTCCTAGTGCCTCGGGTCTCCTTTTCAACATTTCAGAGCCACCTCTCCCCTCCAACCACCCGGTCGCGTGCTGTCCACTGCTTCCCTCTGCATAGCCATCTGCTGGCCTTCCTGGCGCTCAGCGCCGTCCCCAGCGACTTCCTCGGTGCCCGTCCCTCCCATGAGAAGGGCAGCCCAGGGGGGCAGGGGCTGTGGGCGGGGAGACCCTGTTGTATCTCCAGGGCCTACACAATGGCTGGCGCATAGTAGGTCTTCAGTAAATGCTTGCTGTGTGCATGAATTGATGGTGGGCCCTCTGCCTGGTAAAGCCATAATGAGCTTCTGTCCCCAGGGAGCTAAAGTCTGATGGGGGTGGGGGAGTGGTCCCAAAGTACTTTAATTCTGAGCAGTGAGCAAAAGTCCGGGAAGGGAGAAGGCGGGAGGTGGCCTGGGGCACAGAGTGGGATCAGGGGCGAGGGGATGAAGGGGGGCGGAGGAGGAGGGCAGGGGCAGATCTCTGCCTCTGGCCCAGGGCTTGGCAGGAGCGAGGAGGGTCTGTTCCGGAAGCAGGACCCAGGTGACTCCCCTCCTGCTGTGCCAGAGTCTCCCGCTTTCATTTAGAGCTTTTAGTATTTGCTTGAGGCCATGGGATGAGGTTCAGGTTCAGATCACTTGCTGGGTGACCCTGGGGCAAGCTCCTAATCCTTTCACGCCCCGTCTGTGACCCTGCGGGGGTGGGGGTGGGGTGCCACAGGTAAGCATTTGGCACGTCTTGTGTCTGCCTGCACACAGTCAGCACTCACTTCAGTCTGTCTTTCTCCACCATCAAAAGAATATTCATACCCATATCTCAGCAGGGAACAGTGAGTCCCAGAGAGAGGTCCTGCATTTATCTCATATTGAATTGGGCGGGGCGCCCGGGTGGCTCAGTCGGTTAAGCGGGTTAAGCGTCTGACTTCGGCGCGGGTCACGATCTGACAGTTTGTGAGTTTGAGCCCCGCGCCCGGCTCTGCTCTGACAGCAAAGAGCCTGCTTGGGAGTCTCTCCCCCTCCCTCTCTCTCTCTCTCTGCTCCTCCCCCCGTTGTGCTCGCCACGCTTTCTCAAAATAAATAAAGAAGTAGAAATACAGAGTTGAGTGCCCCACTAAGCTGCACCCAGGGGTGGGGGTGTCAGGGCAGGTGGCCACTCTGCCTCCTTTCTCTGCCTTCGACTAGGCTGTTGACAAACCCACCAGAACCCCGCCCCTGCTTCTGATAAACCCAGGCTGGCAGGAAGCAGAGCTGGAAGGGGCCTGTCGTCAAGGTCTGTGGACCGTCTTGTCCGCCGGGCAGGGCGAGTGAGGCCTGGAGCGCCAGGGCCTGGCCCGTGCTCGCTCCGCTAGACGGGCCGGTGGAGGCAGGGCAGGTCAACGAAACCTGAGCCAGAAGTCACCTCGGGAGCTGGCTGGTGTCTCCTGGGCTGTGCCCACGACAGGCAGCCGGAGTCGGGGACGGTGCTACGGAAGGTCTTTCCTCCTTCTCCCTCTCTTTTTCTTCTTTTCTTTCTAAAAAAAAAAAAAAAGAAAAAAAAACCTCCAACAAACAACCAATCTCCCATGACTTGGAAAAATGGCCTGAATCCCGTGTCTGGCTCCAGAACGTTTTATGGCCCTTTCCAGCTGAGGATGTGAAGCCTCCTGTGACATGAGCCCTCTGTTCCGAGGCCCTGGCCGGGGAGGGCCCATCCATCTTTCCCAGCTGGCGGCCGCGTGTGGGAAAGGCCCCGCTGTGGAGGGGGTGGGCGGGGACACCTGCTGCTCTCACTCTTCCTAAGCTGGTTGTTCTAGTCCCTGGTGGAGGCTGTGATGGGGGCGGCGGGGGGAGGGGGGGGGCCCGAGGGGCTGTCTGGGCACCAGTGACATCGCCCGGGGTGGCGAGGCTGTGATGAGAGTGAGGGTCTGTCCAAGGCCTGGGTCTTCTGGCCGCTGTGTTCTTGTGGTTTCTTTCCAGGAGAGGTGGCGGGTCCCCCAGGGTCCCCAGACAGGGACGGAGCCGGCCGGGGCCTGGTAGGGGAGGCCGTCACCACGTGGCGAGGAGCCCCGGCAGGGAGGGGTAGAGCGAGCCGGGCTGAAGGAACAGTGTCCCACGGCACAGTGTGGCTGGACGTGTCTGGGGAACAGTGTGTGGGGTGTGAGGCCGGGGGGACGGGGAGCATCTCGCAGGGCACGGCGACGAGATCACAGACACGGGCCACACACTCGGACTGGTCCTGAGGGCGATGGGAGTCACCGCGGGTCCTGGAGCATTCCACAAGGAACCTCTGTGCCGTCTTGGGGGGGCGGGGGACGGGGGGGGGGAGGGGTTGAGGCCGGCCCGTGAGGCAGAGCCAGATGCAGTGTGGATGAAGCCAGAAATGCATCCCGACTCGAAGGCGGGGGCGCGGAGCGGACCGAGAGCCGTCTCCACGGTCAGGCACACCTGGGCTCGTGCCCAGCCCCCATACTCCTGGCAGCCTCCCCTTGGCAAGCCACCTCCGCTCACGCCTCAGTTTCCCCACCTTTGGAACGAGGGCGTCGGACGGGCAAGGTGTGGGGACCTTAGAGCGGCCCAAGGCACTCCGCAGCTGTGCGCTTTGCCGGCAGTGGGGACGAGCAGCCTACGTCTCTGAGCACGCAGCCCTCTTTGCGGCGTGGGTGTGGGGAGCACCCACTGGCCGTTTGTAAGGTAACCCACGTTAGCCGGCATGTGCTAGGTGATCAGCGACTGGAGAGTTCCTCCGCTTAAGCCCCGCCCAGGTTGCAATGACTCTTTTTGTGATTGCTTTCAGGGGGGCCTGCTGGGGAAGCGAGGGGGGCATTGAAGGAAAATGGTGCCGCCAGTGGGAGCCCCGGGTGGGGCGGAGCCAGAAGGCCCGGGGGTTCTGCAGGAACCACTCAGGTTTCAGATGACCTGGGACCTGCAGAGCTCCTAGGAATTTTCCCAGGCCGGGGCGGCAGGCAGCTGGAAGCCATCCGTCCCAGGGAAGGAGAGAGGATCAGGGGTCTTGCCAAGGTCTTTTGCTGGGAACGAGAACTTGGGAGGGGGGCAGGATTCCCCCGTCCAGTCTGGAAAGATGAAACCTTTCTGCCCGGGCAGCTGCACACGAGGATGCCAAGAACCCAAGAGGCCAGGCCCCTGGGGCTCCCCTGGGGCTGTGTCAGGGTTGGGGGGGGCGCCTCTTGGAGCCCCAACAGCCTCAGAAGCCAGGAGGGCAGGCTTGGAGTTTGTGCCTGAACGGCCCCTGGTGTAGACCCGCCCTGAGTGGCGGACTGAGGGCGTTGCCCCAAGGTGCCGAGGTTTTGCCTGGTTAGCCAGGGTGCCACAGGGAGGCGGAGGGCCCTGAGGCTCAGTGAGAGCCCCACTTTGGAGCCAACCAAAGTGGGGAGCCCAAGTTCAAGCTCATCTCCGGGTCAGTATCATCTGCTCCGCAAGGTTGTGAAGACTGGAGATGCTCTATGGGAAGCACCAGCACGTAGTAGGTGCTCACGGCTGATCATGATGTTCCCGGAGGGGGGATAGGTAGTGACTAGGAACACAGGCCCAGACGAGCTGCCTGGGTTCAAATCCCACCTCTGCCGCTTCCTGCGCGTTAATTAACGACCATCCCCGAGCCTCGATTTCCTCACGCGCCACCCTTAAGACACTGCCCGGAGACGCATCGAGTCCTCCGTAAGCCCTAGGGGCCATTATGATGATTGTTGCTACCAACAACTTGTGCATCCTTTGGGGAATGAGGACATTCTTCTTTTCCTGCCAACTCTAATAACAATGACAGCTGCTACCCACAACGTGCCTTCTGAGTGCCGGGTGCCCTGCCTGGTGACTTACTCTACCTTGGGACTCTGCCCAGCGCTCCGGAATGTAATGGTTTACTGTCCCATTTCGACAGATGAGGAAGGAGAGACCCTGAGACAAGTCGAGGCTCACCTAAGGCCTCGTAGCCAGTGAGTCCCAGGGAGACGAGATTTCAGGCCCACCTCACAGAGGGCCAGGAACACGCTCAGGGACCATTTCCGGGTAAAGGAGGTGGGCGAGGGTACGGTGGGAAGAGCACCGGACTGGGAGTCAGGAGCCGGCACTCTTGTTGTAACACGCTCTATCTAACCTCCCTGAGGCCCCGTCTTCTCTTGGGTAAAGCGGAGGTAACTCTACAGGTGCCGTGTGGAGTCGGGCTGAGCGTTCGTTGCAATCTTGCGTAGGGTGCAGTGCCACGGTGGTCGTGGCGTGTGGGCAGGGGGTGTGAGCTGTTGACGCTAATGTTCTGTTGGGTTTTCTGTTAGTGTAGAGGCTGGTGGTGGCAGGTTGATGCGGCAGGAGTGGCCGGATGGCGATGCCAACGTGATGATGTTGGTGTCCACACTGTGACTGGGGGTGGTAGTTTGGGAGATGCTGCTGCTTTCTGGGCCCAACTGGGCTGAGCCAATGCCCAGTGGCCGACGACCCCTCAGCTACTCCGTCCAGACTTTCTGTGAAGAGGGTGCCCTGCAACCAATGCCTCTGTGCTCCGGCATCTGGCCTTCTTTAACTTCCCTTGTTTTCCTTTTGAAAAACTCCAGCCCGGGTTGAAAGAGCATTTGCCCACAATCGAGTCGGGTTCTGGAGGGGGCTCCTGGCGCCTGCAAGGTCACAGAGAGAGGGGAAGTCGTGTGGCGGGGGCAGGCGCCGGCTACCTTGTTGGTCACAGTATTCCCAGCATCTGTTGAAGAATGAATGAATGAACGAATGAACACACAGACGAAGTCCCTTTTCTCAGGGAGTGCACAGACCGCCAAGATGATTGGGGGGTGCAGTGGGAGTCTGACTCGGGGCTCCGGGAACGTGAGGGAGGGATGGAGCCTCCTAGGGGCTCTGGGGAAACCTCCCTGAGAGGCGATGGTTGTGCGGGGGGGCGGGGCAAGCAAGGACGCGCAAAATGAGAAGCGCCCCCCCCCACCGTGGTAAAGGAGCAACCTTCCCCTGGAGCCACCCGCCCTCGCTCCTCCGCCTCCCCCTTCCCGAGACTGCGGGTGGAGGTCTTGGGCCCGCCTCCCCCTTCCCGAGACTGCGGGTGGAGGTCTTGGGCCCGAGGTGCGGGGAGCTGCCCTCCTGGGAGGTGGGGTGGGGTTGAGGGCTCGGCCAAAGCCTCGTGGGCGTTAGCTTGGGCCACTGTGCCGCTTGGGGGTGTCCTAAAACCCTCACAGAGCCTAGGATGTCAGTGCTGGAAGGGCACCGAAGGGGTGGGGTGGGGGGGGGCGGGTGTGGTCATCGGCCCAGTGGTTCCCAAACTGGTTTCCTGAGGGCCCCGGGGTTCCCTGCGAGGTATCTCCAGCCTCGGGCACAGCAGCACCTTTGTTGTCTGCTTTATCCGTGTGGCTTCTGGGTGGGAACTTTTCAAGACCTTATCCTGTCTTTACCGTCAATGGCTGCTGGCTGTTTTAAAGATAGAGATCAAAATCCTTAGGCTGCCTGCAGGGATGTATCAGGCCTGCCTCCCAGGGAGCCTTTGATCCTCACCCCATGCCAGCTCCACCCCCCTGCCCCGGGCTCATGGTGTCCTCTGTGTCCTCAAAGGAGTCATGGCCTGTCCCACCTGCCCTGCTGCCTCCTTTGGGCCCTGCTCGTCTAGGGAAGCCCACCGTGGTTCCCCAGGGAGGCCCTGCCTCCCGTCATTCACAACCACAGCACCTAGACCTGTCCGTTCATTGCTCGGTCCCCCCTTTCTTACTGAAATCCTTTTGATGTCTGCCCTCCCCAAAGACCCTCAGCTCCCAGGGGGCGGGAGAAGGCCTCTCTCCTTTGCTGCTTCCCTCCCCACCACCCAGGGGCGGCCCAGAGACCCAAACACGGGTTGGGGGGACAGATTGCTCAATGAACACTGCGAGGTAAAAGCAGCTTGTCCAGCCCTCTTGGGTTATGGATGGCGGAGTGAGGCCCTGAGAGGGACATGTCCTGTAGCACAGCAGGCCAATGACAGAGGTAGCCTGTGTCCTCGGCCCCATGCCTTTCCCCTGTTTCCTGTGACCTCCCCAGGACCCTTCCCCCGTCTGCCCTGGGCACAGCTCCCCATTCCTGCCTTAATCCCTGCACTTCCTGAACACTCCCAGGAACATCTGCAAGCTGGGATGGGCATGGGAAGCTGGCAGTGGTCGCATCTCCCCCTTGGGGGCAGGAAGTCCGCCCCAGCCCCAGCTCTGGCCACTTGGCCTGGACCCCTCTCATCTAAGCCCCAGCCTGGGAAACACTGCCCTGGCCCCGGCGTGACATTCCTGACCCAGCCTTGCCAAGGGGCTCAGCTGGTGAAGGCTGGGAGATGGGGCGGGTGGGTGGGCGGGGTGCTGGCACCCAGACCCATGGTGGGGGGTATTTACGGGAACCAGCTTCCTGCCCCAGCTGCCCTCCCATCTCAGCCCCAAACGCGAGAGGCGGTGAGGGTGGAGAGGGTTGGGCCGGGAGGCGGCGGGCGGCCAGGGAAGGATGAATAACAACACCGGAGAGGCCAGACCACTTCTGGGAAACACCCTTCAAAATCGATTCTTAGTGTGGCCGGCCAGCGGGTGAAGCGGGGTCTTCCGGGCTCTTTGGAGCTTGTGGGCTGTGGTGCGTTCCCCTCGGTCCTCTGGGGCTGCCATTCCCAGGGCGGCTCCGTTCCACCCGGGGCCTCCACCCCAGTTCCCAAGGCACCGCGCCCGTCTGGAGGGACGGCGAGGCTGCAGCCAGTGATGTTGCCTGTGTGGCCACTTCTGCCCTGCTGTGCTCCAGGCGGGATGTGAGCCGGCCCGTTACGTCGGTGTCCCATTTGGCGAGCGATGGAGTGTTCCCACACAGTAGGTGTGCAGTAAGCCGGCACTTAGGTGGGATAGAGCATCGTACTCCGTCTGTCTTTGGAACAACCCCGAGCAGTGCCGAGGGTGACCGATTCCCGTTTTGTAGGTGAGGACACTGAGGTCCCAGGTTACAGTCTTGCCCCAGGGCTCCCCGCTGGTGTGGAGCGGAGCCGGGGCTCTCACCGCAGACCTCGCTGTCTACAGGGCGGACGTGGGTGGGACGCAGGCCAGAGCGCCCTGGACGCGGGTCCGATGATGCCAGCAGTCAGGATAGAGTGTCTTTGAGACAGAAACCGTAGATCGTGCCGCGGGTTCCAGAACAAACAGGCAACCCACCAAGGAACACTTTCCAGTGTTTGCTTGTTTTTTCTTCTGATTATCGCAGTAAGACATGCTTATTAGAGGAAAGAGAGAGACGTAGAAAGAAGAAAATAAACACCACCACCCAGTGATGCACGCTGCTAGACGGAAGGCAGTTGGGAGCCATTGAGAGCCAGATAGTCTGGGTTCGTATCTTTGTTCTGCTCCTGGGACAGGCACTCAAATTCCCTGCGACTCAGTTTCCTCTTCCGTAAAATGGCCATAATAACCCCTTTCAACCTCATGGGAAGATCGGGGAATGAGATGACTAGAAAGCACCTTCCGTAGGGCATGTGATCGGAGCTCTGTTTCCTGGGGCATCACTACAGAAAGGGCGCTCCTTCCCCCCCAACCATATCCCATCACAAAGATCATGCTGTATGTACTTTTGAATCCTGCTTTTAAAAAACTTCTTGGGTCGGGGGCGCTGAGGCGGCTCATTCGGTTAAGCGTCCAACTTGGGTCATGATCTCATAGCTCGTGAGTTCGAGTCCTGCGTTGGGCTCTGTGCTGACAGCTCAGAGCCTGGAGCCTGCTTCGCATTCTTTGCGTGGGTCTCTCTCTCCCTCTCTCTCTGCTCCTCAACCCCCTCCCCCTGCTGTCAAAAATAAACATTTAATGGGGCGCCTGGGTGGCGCAGTCGGTTAAGCGTCCGACTTCAGCCAGGTCACGATCTCGCGGTCCGTGAGTTCGAGCCCCGCGTCAGGCTCTGGGCTGATGGCTCGGAGCCTGGAGCCTGTTTCCGATTCTGTGTCTCCCTCTCTCTCTGCCCCTCCCCCGTTCATGCTCTGTCTCTCTCTGTCCCAAAAAAAAAAAAAAAAAAAACGTTGAAAAAAAAATAAACATTTAAAAATTAAAAGATAAATACATAAAACCAAAAAACTTCTTGGGGGCACTTGGCTGGCTTAGTGGGTAGTGCGTGTGACTCCTGATCTCAGGGTAGTGAGTTGGAGCCCCGTGGTGGATGTAGAGATGACTTAAAAAATTAAAAAAATAAAAATACATTCGTTTTGAAATGCTTACGGATCCGCCGGACCTTGCCAAGACAGGACAGAGAGGTTCTGTGTTCCCTTCTTCAGCCGTTTCCTGCAATGGTTACGTCCTGCATGATGTGGCGGAATCGCCAACCCAGGAAACTCACATCGACGCGCTGTGCACTGTGGTTCTCGGCCGCTTTATCACGTGTGTGGGTTTGTGTAACCACCGCGGCAATCAAGGCACAGAACACAAGGGTCTCCCTTGTACTACAGGCACCTCCCTCTCACCCACCAGCCCTAACCCCCTGGCAACCACTCATCTCTTCTCCACCTCTATAATTTTGGGTGGTTTCAAAAATGTTATAGAAGTGGAATCTTTACAGTACGTGACCTTTTGCGTTTGGCTTGCTTTTTTTTCCACGTCAGGATAATTCTCTAGAGATTCATCCGTACCGTTGCCCGTATCGAAACTTCTTTCCTTTTTATCCCCAAGGAGTATGGATGGATCACTGACCGTTCACGTGCGGAAGGACCCTTCAGTTGTTTCAAACCTCTGACTCTCGCAAATGAAGCCGCTCGGAGCATGCGTCCACAGGTTTTTGTGTGGCCGTCAATTTTCATATCTCCGGGATGAATGCCCAGGGTGGTAATTGCTGGGTTGTATGGTAAGAGTATATTTAGTTTCTTAAGAGACTGCCAAACTGTCCCACCAGCCGTGGACGGGAGATCTGGTTTCCCCTCATCTTCGCCAGCATTGGGTATCGTCGCTAGTTTTCGCTTTCGCTGTTCTAACAGGCACGCACAGAGAGCTCCCTGCGGTCTCCATTCCCACTTCCCCAGCGACCGGTGATCTTGAACATCTTCTCGCGTGCTTGCTTGCCATCCTGAATCCTGGTAGTTTATCCGACGTTAGTTAGCCCTGCCTGTGTTACCGCAAACTCCGAAAACGTCATTCGTGGTGACTGCATAGCCGCTTCATCAGATTCGATCTCACTGTTCTCCTATTTTCCCCGTTATACACAATGCCGTGATGAACATCCCTGCATAAATCATGGTCCCCGTGCCATGTCACTCTCCTAGAGCAGACTTCTAGAAGTGGAATGCCTGGGTCAAAGAGTGTGGACTATTTTCAAGGCTTTGCTACGCATCCCCGAGCTGTCCTCTGGGAGGTTTCTTCACACAACCCGCCCCAGTTCTCCTGTAACCTCTTTTGCAGGAACTGTTTCAGAGCACAGAGGAGCATGTGCCATTGTCAAAAGGAGATCCTCCCCTGGGGCCAGGCTTTTGGTGGTTAAATCCCGGCTCTGCCATCCACTTGCTGGGTGACCTTGGGTAAGTCACTTAACTTCTCCTTGCCCTCCTGTGTACAATGGCAGTAATTAAAGAGACTTCCTGAGTGAGCTCCTGGCCCTGTGACAGAAGACCGAGGCAACACCCCGGGGTGGTGACCCCACCTAGCCCCGCCCCTCGCTCTGTACCCCTCCCCACATCACCCCCAGCCTTTCTACCAGAGCTCAGATAAGTCATACCGCTGAGACCTCCCAAACTTCCTCCCCGACTGGCCTCTCTGGAGGTCACCTTCTTGGCCATTAGCCAGACTTCATGGCCGAAATCTGAGTGACTAATGGAAGCTGATGGCTGAAAGGCCTCTCTGTCAATCGGGGCCTAACCAGAGGTGGCTGCAGCCACAGCTGGGTTGAGGGAAGGGTGCCGCCCGCAGTGCTGGTCCCCTGTTATCCCTCCTGCCACCGCCACGGAAGAAATCCAAGTCCCAGGCTGTAGGGTCTTTGTGGACCTTCATCCATTCATTCCACAAAGATATATGGGGGTACCAACCTGCCAGGTGGCAATGATACAAGGACGTGTTGCAGACGACTGTGTCCTGCCTTCAGGGGGCCGACAGTCTAGAAGCAGAGTCCGATGGTGACTGGCAGAGGAGATGATGTTGGCTGGGACAAGTGCACTTGGAAAATACAGCAGGCAAGGGGATGGCAACTTCTGGGGGGGGTTGGTATTGTGCTTGAGGAAAGGTGACATTTGAGCTGAGACCTTAAGGAGTGAGAAAGGGAGCCAAGCAAAGATGTGAGGGAAGAGCATTCTGGGCAGAGGGAACAGCGACTGCAAAGGCAGAACTTGGAGCCCGAGTCTTGGGTTCAAAGCCAGACTCTGCCACGACGTGCTGCGTGGCCTTGGGTAAGGCCATCGCTGTCCTGATGGGGTTGGTTCAAGCCTTAGCTTTTGTGAAAGCTCTGAGGGTCACAAAGCGGGGCGGCGGAAGGGGAAGCTGGGAGCTGGGTGGCTCTGGCTGAGGTGTGGGAAGTCCAGCCGGAAGCCTTCTGGGCCCTGGCTGCAGGCAGGCTTGACGTCTGAGCCTCACACGCCCCGGCTAATTAAATTAACTCTTAGCACATTAGCAGCCAAGGCCCCGGCTCTAGGTTTCTCACATTCAGCCAACTTTCGCAGTAATTTAGGAAAGGGAATTTCATTTCTCCCAGGCGGACAGGGTGGGAGCCCTTGGGAGGTAGACCAGATGTCTCCAGGAATGGCTGGCCCTCAGAGGGGAGATAAGGACAGGCAGGTGCGAACCTGCGGTGAGAACCGACGCTCCCCTCCTGTCCTCGCCCCGGGAACTTCCAGAATGGTGGGGAGAGACAGCCCCTGTTTGGGGGAACTCTCTGTCTGATGGAGGAGACATAGCACACAGTGTCTGATGGGAGAGGTGGGGCACTGAACCCTGGGACGGTTCTTGGTCTGATTTTAAACCAACAAACGTAAAAACACATACCAAGAAATTTATGGAAGAAATGAGACCTGGTTGCTGAGGACCCCAAGGGAGCACCGCAGGCGCTTTGGTTTTCCACGAGTGCGGCAGGTGCTCGCTCAGGCCGAGTTGCTCATCCGCCTGACCCGTGGAGAGAGGCTGTCGGGCAGGGGGGGCTAAGAGAGTGGGCTCGGAGCCAGACTGCTTGGCTTTGTACCTGGCCCTGCAGGTACCCGCACTGTGTGACCTTGAACGTGATATCCGACCTGTGTTTTAGCTTCTTTCGTCTGGAAAATGGGAGGCGGTGGGGCTTAAATTAAATTCAAATCATACCTGTAAAGAGCTTGGAACAGTGCCTGGCACGTAGAAAGTGCTTGACAAATAGCTCTTAGCTTGATTCTTCTCTTCTCCATTTTTCAGTTGAGCAGACAGATTCCGGGAGGGGCAGTGATTTGCCCGAAGCCCCTCAGCTAGCTGGTGGCTGCCTAGGACTTGAACCCAGACCCCCTGACCCTGTTTTGGGTCTTCTTTCCACTGAGGCCCCGCTATGGCCACATTAACAACTTCCCAGCATCCTCTCAATTGCCCTGTGAAGCGGCCCAGGGAGACGTGGGCGCCCCATTCTGCGGGTGAGGAAACTGAGGCCCAGAGAACTTTGCCTGAAGGCCGGACCGCGTCTTATTCGCTGCAGCGTCCCCGGTCCAGCATCTCTCTCCCCCCACCACACGGCCCGTCCCAGATCCAGACATTTCTGGGGCCCCTCTTCTGAGCTGGGGGTGATTTGTGTGAAGGCGGTGGGGGCGGGGGCGGGGTGGAGACCCTGGGCCCGGACTCCGAGGCCTTGTGTCCGGGGCCCTGGGAAACCTCACACCAGGCTGGGGAAAATGACGAGCACGGCAGAATAGTGCGTGTGACATCCTGCGAATTAATCTGAGCGTCCTGGGCCTCGGGCAGTACAAGCAGCGGCAGCGGGGGGACCCTGTCTGCAGCCTTGATTAAATCAGAACGTTCTGCCGGTCTGTACCTGTTAGCACGGCCAGGGAGGGCAGCTCAAGTGGGGAAGATGCGGCTGACGCGTGAGGGGCCGGGGTGCAGGGCCAGGCAGAGGGGGCTGGGCAGCCTCGAGGGGGCAGGAACAGGGACTCCCCAGCCCTGGACAGAGGCTCCCCCCGCCAGCCCCCCTCGCCTGGTGACACATGCGGCTCCAGGGGCCCCCGGCGGAGCGCTGGCTGAGCAGGCGCCCTCGGTCTCTGCAGACCCCAGAAGTAGCCCTTATTCCATGTGTGTGGAGGAGACCTCTCGAGCCGGGTGTTGTGAGTCGAGTAGGAGTTTTCCTGGCTCACTCCCACCGCCCGCCCGTCTTGCCACCTCCCCACCCCCCCA
This sequence comes from Lynx canadensis, assembly GCF_007474595.2. NCBI lineage: Eukaryota > Metazoa > Chordata > Mammalia > Carnivora > Felidae > Lynx > Lynx canadensis. The sequence continues at coordinate 13,345,732 of NC_044310.1, read as the reverse complement.
TGGCTGGCTAACTCACACCTCCTCGCCTTCGCACCTACTGTCCTCTCCACCTTCTTCCTCCCCTGCGGGGCCACCTGGCAAACCCCTTCCTACAAAAATAAACGAGAGCAGCCAAATGAGGAAAGCCAAGGTTTTCATTCTGCGCTTACTGTAGCAAGGGGGTCAGGCACCGTCACTCGTGTTTCAGAGACTCACGGGCAGGCAGAGAGGTGGGAGAGGTTTAGAGCGGGGAGACAGGGAAGGCTTCAAGTTTGTCCTGATTGGAAGCCCCCGGCACGGGGCAGCTGCAGGGGGGCTGACCGGAAGCAGGGGGGGTCCCACGTTGACTGGTTAGGGATGCGTCTTTGACGCTCTGTGGTTGGCCCTAAACTGGAGGTGGGGACAATCGGGGAGCTGCTGGTTATTAATCAAGTCCGAGCCATCTGACGCTGACTGTGACCAAGTCATTGTTTAGCTTTCCGGGCTGGAAATGGAGATGGCCATCTGGCTGCCAAGCAAGTCTGACTTGTAGCAGGCTGACTTCCTGGCCGGTCTGTAGATGAGGGGCTGATTTCCTGCGCAGGGCTGCTGCAGGCTGAGGGTCAACGTTCGGCCGTCACGTAAGGCCTGGCAATTGTCTCTGTGTATAGTCAGTCTCTCAGCAGCCCGTGGGAACAAGAGCAAAGGTCACCTCCTCCAGGAAGCCTTCCCAGATTCCCCCAAGATCAGCACAGGTGCCCTTCTTCCGTGCCCGCATATTCCGCCACTCTTACGGAGGTGTCCTGGCTCTTAATTCAGACTGTTATGGGTTCGAATCCCGTGGTTCCCTCTCCTCAGCAGAGGGTATCTTCCGGGCAAAGTGATTTCATCGCGAGGCTTCCTCATCTGTAAAATGGAAGGTAATGAATATAAATAATATAATATATTAATATTATCAGCGCTGTTATCATACCGCCACCCCGACAAGCCTCAGGGTGGATGGGGGTGGTTTGCTGAGGGATCTCTCTCCCCTCTAGACTGTCATTTCCGGGCCCCACCCCTCCCCTTGAGCCACCCCTGGCCCTCAGTACAGCCTGATCCCTACTGAACTGGGGGCAAAAGCAGTTTCTCACTCATCCCTGTTCTCAATGCCTCCCTCAGAGTCGACACAAGAATGGGAGCCCGATGCACCGTGCCCGATGCACCGTGTGGAGTCACGAGGAATGCACGTCAAGAGGAATACACGAGCGAGTGCCCGATGCACCGTGTGGCGTCACAACCACTTCTGCCTTCCTTCTGCCTCCCACGGGCCCGAGCAAGCCTCCCCATCCCCGGCTCTGACAGGTGGCGCGTCTGTGGGGGAGGGAGGGGCCGGGACCCAGGTCCCTGGGGGAAGTTTATTCTGGAAGGGGGTTGAGGATACGGGAGGAGGCGGATGGGGGGTGGGGGGTGGGCTCCGTCCAAGGACAGCCTTCTAACAACTGGAGCTCTCCACGGTCAGGCTCCCTCCAGAAGGGGTGAGTTGCTCCACACTGTCAGCACAAAGCCCGATGCGGGGCTCGATCCCACGAACCGTGAGATCACGACCTGAGCCGGGATCGCGAGTCGGATACGTAACTGACTGAGCCACCCAGCTTGTCCCTCATTCGCTTATTTTTCGCTGTACTTGCTCACCTCCGGAGCACCTCTACGTGCTCGCTACTGAGGTGGGCTTCCAGGATGGAGGATAAGCAACACTGGCTGGAAAACGTCATCAGATCGGTGATTTCCAAAGAGCGGGGTACGGAGAACCCCGCTTACCCCACCCCTTGGCCAGAGGCATCCACAGCCTCCTGGCATTTGGGGCCAACTATTATAAAAGTCACTACCTGGCTTCATAAAGTACTTCTGACAGAGCCTCCCTCTCTCTCTCTCTCTCTCTCTCTCTCTCTCTCTCTCACACACACACACACACACACCCCCAGGAAAAAGGGAAGAGCCACCCTTGGAAAAATGTACCCCCAACTACAAAGAAAGCCGGTTCTCACTAGAAGCTTAGCTTCCGCATGTTTGAGTAAGTAGATATCGCTTCAAGGTGCAAGGAGCTCGTGAGGCGGGCCCCAGCTCTACGTGGCCAAATTTTGACTTCAAAGTTAGACAACAACAACAAAAAAAACCCCAAAACCACACCACTGTGACATAAATACAGAAAAGAACACAAATGGTAAGCACACCGCTGACAAGCTTGCCCACAGGTAAACACACCTGTGCAGCCGGGACCCTGATCAAGAAACAACATGGGGGCACCCGGGTGGCTCAGTCGGTTGGGGAAGCATTGGTTGGTGACGCTCGATTTCGGCTCAGGTCGCGATCTCGTGGTTTGTGAGATTGAGCCCCGCGCGGGGCTCTGGGCTGACAGTGCTCTTTCTGAAAATTAAATTAAAAAAAAGAAAAAGAAAAAAGAAACAGAACAAGAACATCGCCATCCTGCTCCCGGGGAGCCCCTTCACGGTCCCCGGCCCGAAAGGCACGCATCCTCGGTGTGAGGCGTCTTCGCATTCCAGTTGACCGCTACGTGTGTGGTCGTACCAGGCTCTTTCATTCTCATTGCCGCTGGGCATCCCATCACTGCGAGGATGTGTCTCAACTTACTGACTCGTTCTACTGTTTTTTTTTTAATTTGTTTTTTAAGATTTATTTATTTTTGAGACAGAGACAGAGCATGAGCAGGGGAGGGGCAGAGAGAGAGGGAGACACAGAATCTGAAACAGGCTCCAGGCTCCGAGGCATCAGCACAGAGCCCGATGCAGGGCTCGAACCCACGGACCGCGAGATCATGACCTGAGCCGAAGTCAGACGCTTAACCGACGGAGCCACCCAGGCGCCCCTGACTCATTCTACTGTTGATGGACGTCTGGATGGTTACCTGTTTGCGGCTACTGTGAAAAGCACTGTGGTGGGCGTGCCAGTCAATGGCTTTTGGTGAACATCTCTCTCCTGTTGGACGCACACATGGGAGTGGAATTGCTCGATCATCAGAGAGGCCCGTGTTCAGCTTTATAGACGCAGCCGGTCTTCCGAAGGGGTCACGCTGGCTCACACCCCTGGCAGGAGAGCACGAGGCATGAATGAAATCCAGCCCTTTTGTGTGACTATCGGGCACTTGGATGTTTTCTTTTGTGAAATGTCTGTTCAAGTCTCTTGATCATTTTTCTAGGAGTTTCTCTATTTCTTATTTATCTGTAGAAAAAAAGATTTTCCCGTGTTCTGGAGAGGAGTCCTTTGTCAAACGCATGCAAATACCTTCCCTCTCTAAGGGCTGCCTTTTTGATGAATAGACGCTCCCAATTGTAATACAGCCTAGTTTATAATTGCTTCTTCTTGTGGTTAGCACTAGTTTGTGGCCTGATGGAGAGATTTTAGCCTACCTCCCGGTCACAAAGAGGCTCTCCTGTTTTCTTGTCAAAGTTTATTATTTTACCTTCTACATTTAGGGCTGCAGTCCATCTGGAATTGACTGTCTATGGTGTGAGGAAGGGTCCAAGATTCATTTTTTCCGTGCGGATTTCCAGTTGTCCCAGGGCCCTTTGATTCTAGCTGGGGAGGATGGTGTGGGGCGGGGGGGATGTGCTCATGGAGACATGGGGCTGGGGAGAACAGGACGAGCAGGGTGGGGGGGCATCTCCCTTTCCCCAGTTAGCAGGGCCATCACCTTGCTCTGTCTGTGGCATGATTTCTGTCTCCGAACCTTGGGACGCAGGGTCTGTCTTTAAACTCCTCCTTATCAGAGCCCCATGCAGGAGTCTGTTCTCAAATAGAAACTGCCACTGCCACTCCATTGTTGGAGAAGCCTGATTGCCCAAGACCCTGAAGCTCTGGGTGAATGAATTCGTACTGCGTTAAATGCCCCTTTCTGGACAAGGTATGGCTTTTACTACTTGTTCACTCATTTCTTCACTTATTTATTCACCCATTTCTCCCTCCTTCCTTTTATACTTTCCTCTCCTCCCCTCCTTTCCCTTCCTCTCCCCTCCCCTCCCAAACTCCCCTTCCTTCCTTCTTTCCTTCCCTCCCTTCCTTCTTCCCTCCCTCCCTTCTTCCTTCCTTCCTTCCTTCTTTCTTTCCTTCCTTCTTCCTTCCTTCCTTCCTTCCTTCCTTCCTTCCTTCCTTCCTCCTTCCTTCCTTTGTTCCTTCCTTCTTTCGTTCCTTCCTTCCTTCCTTCTTCCTTCTTTCCTTCCTTCTTCCTTCCTTCCTTCCTTCCTTCCTTCCTTCCTTCCTTCTTCCTTCTTTCCTTCCTTCCTTCTTTCCTTCCTTCCTCCTTCCTTCCTTCCTTCCTTCCTTCCTTCCTTTCTTCCTTCCTTCTTCCTTCTTTCCTTCCTTCCTTCCTTCTTTCCTTCCTTCCTTCCTTCCTTCCTTCCTTCCTTCCTTCTTTCCCCCCCTTCCTTCCTTCCTTCCTTCTTCCTTCCTTCCTTCTTCTTTCCTTCCTCCTTCCTTCTTTCCTTCCTTCCTTCCTTCCTTCCTTCCTTCCTTCCTTCCTTCCCCCCCTTCCTTCCATCCACAGACACACTATGTAAGATCCCAATCGCCCACCCTGGGTTTCCTTCTTCATTTTATCCTCAGCATTGAGAGCTATCCGACACTGTATATTTCTCTCATACACATACATTTTATTTATTCTTTACTAAGGCTTAATTTATATACAGTAACATGAACAGACTTTACACGTATAGTTTGATGAGTTTTGACAATCGGATACACTCATGTTACCACCTCCCCGATTGAGACGTACATTTCCATCACCCCAGAAAGCCCCCTCGTGCCTCTTCCAGCCAATCCTTCCTCCGGAGGCAGCCTCTATCACCAAAGTTTTACCCGTTCTTAGGCTTTATATAAATGGAACCTGACAGTAACAAAATATATTTTACTCGTTTATCGTTATTGTCTGTTTCCCCAGCTGCAATATAACCACTGTGGGCACAGATTTTTGTGTGTCTTGCTCATTGCTGAATTCCTAGCTTCTAGAACAGTGCCTGGCACGTAGCTGGCAACAGATCTGATGAATGCGTGTATGGATAAGGGGCGCCTGGCTGGCTCAGTTGGTGGAGCACCCGACTCTTGATCTCAGCGTCATGAGTTCGAGCCCCACTCTGGGCGTGGATCCTGCTTCAAAAAAATAAAATAAAAGGCATGACTAAAGTTGTAGTGTTGCCGTTTCACTCGTTGGCTCTGTACTGGGAGTCAGGATGACCCCAAAGCCAGACTGCATCCTGATTCCACCCCTTCGCCTGCTCTCTGAAAGAGGACAAGCAGCCTTGGTTTTTTTTCATGTGGATAATCGGGGTGTGAATGGTTCCCACCTCCTAGGGTAAGAACGCTGCTCGCCGGGTAGGATCAAGGGAGTTAATATATAGAAAACACCTTGGTAAACTTTCATTAGGTGATAATGATTGTATCCAGATCATTCACTCATTTATCTGTTCTACAAATATTTATTGAAGACGTACTTGGGGACACACACTTGTGTTATAACAGTGAATGAGACCATGTACCTGCTTCACAGGGTTGGCATTTTGGCGACAGAGTGTACTATCTGGGGTTCAGGCTAAGCTACTAGGACGTGTAAACCTCACCATAGGGTGACTTAAACAAGTTAAAAAATTTTTTTGTTTTATTTATTTATTTATTTATTTACTAAATTTAATTAATTAATTAATCAATTAATTTACCTTGAGTAACATTCCCGGAGTAAGCAGTTCAGCCCCTCTGAGGGCAACTCTGCCAACTTCAATGTGTGGCTTCTACCTCTGGGTCCAATCTGGCTGCTGCAGCTCCTGCCATCTCATCTGCAACCCAGCAAAGCAGGAAGTAGGAAAGGGTAAGGGAAGTATCTGTCTTTCCTTCTAAGGCATGCCTCCAAAGGGTCCAATTATCACTTTTCCTTGGACTTCTCTGACCAGAACTTACTTGCATGACCACACCTAGCCCCAAGAGGGTCTGGGAAATACAGTCTCTAGCTGTGTGTTTTTTTTTTTTTTAAAGAACTTGGGAACTAGGGGTTTGGGGGTACTGACTCCACATCCCCCAGGTGAGCCAGGCCCCTTGTGAGGTAGGTTGGGGTATCTCGAGGCTACGACTGCCAGATTTAGCAAATGAAGATACAGGCCCTCCAGTCAATTAGAATTTCAGGTAAGCAACAATATTTGGGACGTATTTATGCTAAAAAGTTATTTATTGTTTATTTGAAATACTATATTTAAAAAACATTTTTTTTAATGTGTATTTTTGAAGGAGAGAGACACGGTGTGAGTTGGGGAGGGGCAGAGAGAGAGAGGGAGACACAGAATCGGAAGCAGGCTCCAGGCTCCGAGCTGTCAGCACAGAGCCCGGCGCGGGGCTCAGACTCACTAACCGCGAGATCATGACCTGAGCCGAAGTCGGACGCTTAACTGACTAAGCCACCCAGGCACCCCTGAAATACTATATTTTATCCATCATCCTCATTCAAAACTTCCTTGGGGGTTTGCCTAAGCTAGCCTTCCCCGGATCTCCCACTATGTCCTCCCAACTGTGCACCTACTGCGTGCCAATGCTGCACACGTATGCGGGGGATGCGGTGCTTGCTCCCGGGGCCATGGCAGCCGGGACAGGCACCTGCATCTTCCCCACGGAGGTGCAGCAGACAGAGGCTCGCGGTCTGTCGCGGTTTGTCATGTGGACAGCTGGACCGAGGGCAGCCTAGAGGTGCCCGTCCTGGAGGTCTGGTCGCAGTGGCTGAGAAGGCTTCTTGGAGGAGCTGAGCCTTGAACTTGGGGTTTCCATCTGGTGCCGGTGCAAGGCCCAAGTCCCGGAATCCCCCTCCCCCCCCAGCCCTGGTTCAAATCCCAGGTCTGTTCCTTCCCGGCTGCGCGATCCTGGGCAAATCCCATCACCTCTGCAAGCCTGGGTTTTCTGATCTGTCAAATGGGGATCCAAACAGAACCCACCTCACGGTGTGGTCGTGCAGACGGCTTGACCCGGTGCTCCTTGCAAACTAAGATCTGGACTGATGTCTCTGGCTGTGTCGGTTTTCACTGTTTTTATCGAGCCTTGGAAGGGAACAAAGGATTGGGGATTGGTATGCACGAAGCAGCAGACCCACAGAAGGAAAGGGGTGGGAGGGAGAGCAAAGGCAGAGCCGTGAACGGGGCTGGTCGTCGCCCTGGCCACCCAAGGGGGTTGGCACCCAGGTTGGGCTTGGTGTGGAGGGTGTGACCGGGCTGGGGGCAGATGAGGGCCAGGGAGACCCTGAAGGCCAGCAGCCTTGTCCCTTCTCCTGTCCCCATACCCTGCCTCTCGGTACCCCTCTCATCCAGTCCAGTGCGCCTCTGGTTCCCGGGCCCTGCTGCGTCCCAGCCCACCATGGCCATGGCCATGGCCATGGCCACGCTGTGGAATTTCCAATTTTCAGCTAATGTGCAGGTCGTGACAGAGGCTCAGAGGCCCTGGTCGGACATAATGGCAGAAGAATTGTAAATGTCGCCCTGAGTGAATGGCAATGAGGACGGGCGGGGAGGGGACATTTTCCATCGGCCTCGTGGCAGAGCCCGGGAATACATTTTCTCTTGGAGTGTGTCGCATTAGATTTCCAGAGGTGCTCAGGCTCCAGGTACATGTCATTAGTAACAGTTTGGGCGATAATGAATCCTCTTATTTCTCTCCTCACAGCTCATGAATACATAACGAGGCCCCGCTCAGGCGCATCTGGCCTGGGCCCGAGCCTCCTGCCACCTAATCTCGTCCTGCTCCAATATCCAGGCGACCCAGCTGGGGCCTGCCTTAAAGGAGCCGCCTGCCCTTTCCTACCTGGGGATTTGGGCCGGCCGTGGCTGCCGGCCGGGGGTCGGGCACCACTGAGACCCAGGACGTGAAGGGGTCCCCAGATCCCGACTCAGTGGTGAATACACACAGTGTATTCAGCAGGCGCTCAGCAGTACAGCTTGGCGAACGGTGACGGCCTGGCGGGGGGAGGGCTGTGTGAAGGCTTTCCGAGACTACCTCGCTGAGTCTGGCCGGCCCCTCCGTCAGGTGGGATTGTGAGGCGGTGACCCCATTTGACAGCAGAAGAGACTGGGGCCTAGACGTGTGGGGGCTTCATCTCGGGCTCGGTAAGGCAGGCCGAGGCAGAACCCAGCTCCTCCCCGGCTGACCAGCGCCTCGGGAGGCGGCCAGGAAGGGCATTTTTCAAGTGGTTCTTGGCTTTACAAAATGTTCCCTCTGGAGAATTCTGTTTCTACCTTCACTGTGAATCTGTGCGCCTCTATTGTTTTACTGAGCAAATGCTTAGTGGAAGAATGGAGGGGTGAGTTTGTTTTAATTTTTTTTTTAATGTTTATCTATTATCGAGAGACAGAGAGAGACAGACCGTGAGCAGGAGAGGGGCAGAGAGAGAGGGAGACCCAGAATCCGAAGCAGGCTCCAGGCTCCGAGCCGTCAGCACAGAGCACGATGCGGGGCTCGAACCCACGGACCGCGAGATCGTGACCTCAGCCAAAGTCGGACGCTTCACCGACTGAGCCACCCAGGCGCCCCACAGAGGGGTGAGTTTTTACAAATTGCTTTCCTAGATGTCTACCACCTTCTTTTTGCAAAAACTTCCCTCCTTCCTTCTCACCCCTTTGACCCTCTTTATTTTTCTTTACGTTCCTGCTGGGTCCTCCCAGCCTCGATTATATCTCACGTCAGGTTACAGTTGCCGACCATCCGCCTGGGAGGTGAGCTCTGTCAGAGCAGGGACTTTGTTCTCGGCTGGGTCTCCAGGGCCACGGATGAGGCGGGTGGTCGACAAGCAGGTGCGGAATGACGAAGAAGTTTCCTGGCGGGAGGAGTGCGGATTTCAGACACTGGGATGACAGCCCCTTTGCTGATGGCCCGGGTCTCGACTCTCCGAGGGGTCTGCCTCAGCCGGGTGGCACCTGCCTTCCAGAGCCAAGGTCCTGGTATTTGAAGGCCACTCTGATGCTGGGACCAAGCCCGGGATGTCCCTATTGCATGCCTTGCCCTTCTCCGGGCGACACTACAAGCACATTAAAACATTTAAACATTTAGGGGCGCCTGGGTGGCTCAGTCGGTTAAGCGTCCGACTTCAGCCAGGTCACGATCTCGCGGTCCGTGAGTTCGAGCCCCGCGTCGGGCTCTGGGCTGATGGCTCAGAGCCTGGAGCCTGTTTCCGATTCTGTGTCTCCCTCTCTCTCTGCCCCTCCCCCGTTCATGCTCTGTCTCTCTCTGTCCCAAAAATAAATAAAAAACGTTGAAAAAAAAATTAAAAAAAAAAACAAAAAACAAACATTTAAACATTTAAACGTTAGGGGTGCCTCGGTGGCTCAGTTGGTTAAGCGGCCGACTTCGGCTCAGATCATGATCTCACGGTCTGTGAGTTCGAGCCTCGTGTCGGGCTCTGTGCTGACAGCTCAGAGCCTGGAGCCTGCTTCGGATTCTGTGTCTCCCTCTCTCTCTGACCCTCCCCTGTTCATGCTCTGTCTCTCTCTCTCTCTCTCTCTCAAAAATAAATAAAAATGTTTAAAAAAAAGTTTTAAAAAGCATGATGGGGCTGGGGGTGGGGCTCAGGTTAGGGCTCCGCCATGGCCTCATCATCACCTTTCATCACCTCTTACCCCCCACACTGTCCTCACCTGCACCACCCTCAAGGTCACCCCCACCCCCATCATTGTATTCTCTGTCCAGTCCCCAGGAAGCATAGACCTGAGACCCGATGCAGGGGCCTGGGATACCTACAGCCCCATCTGGCTGAGGCCATGGCCCATGCCTGCCTTGGATGTGCCGACCCCACTCCACGCCACCAGGAATGTCGAGCTGTGCGGGACTCAGGCTGGCTGGGGTCACCCACAGAGTTACATGCTCAATGGGGTCAGTCCCCAGGCGCTAACCTGATGATTATTGAATACCTACTATGTGCCAAGCCCCGGGGCTAAGTACTTTGCATTTATTGCCTCATGTAATGCTTGCAAAAACCCTGAGAGGAAGGCCTCATTAGTCCTGATAATATAGACGAGGAAACTGGGGCCCAGAGAAGTTAAGTAACTTGCCCAAGGTCACACAGCAGGTAGGAGGAGAGCCTGGACTCAAACCTGGGTCTGTCTGACCCCAAAGCCCATGATCTTAACCCCTGCCTTCCCTCCACCTGCCCACCACTGCCTCCTGTTTCTGGACTTCCACCGCAGCCAAGAAGCCTTCTGAGATTGAAGGACAGAGGAGGAATGAATGTTCCTTGTCCCCTGGCCATCATCCAAATCGAGTTGTTTGTGGTCCAAGGCTTGTCTTACATAGACTAGGTGCAAGGCTTATCCAGAGCCAACCCCTCTCGGGGGTGTACCTTCGAGCTGCGTGCCTGGAGGGCGGGTGGGAGCTGAGTGTCAGCGCCTCCGTGTCCAGCCCCGCCCCCTGAGGGGCCAGCACCCTTGGCCTAGAACTCACCACCCCTGGCTTTGCAATCTGCACTGCGTGCTTTGGGGGAAGAGGCGTGATCCAGGGAAAGTGCACCCTTGAGGGAACAAAAAGGCCCTGATCCCAGCCCCCGCTCGGCTGCTTATTAGCTCTGCGACCTTCTGCGACTCAGTTTCCTCGTTTGAAAAAAGGGCGTAATAATGCTGTTTTTTCTTGTGCTCAAAACCGTGCCGGACCCTGGAAAGTTCTCAGGAAGCATCAAGCTGGAAGTCTAATAAGGCTGATGGCATTCCCTTCTCCTCACGCCGTTGTCGGTCCTGTAGTCCATTCCCTCTGGGCCCTGCCAATATCGTCCTTGCTGCCTGCCTCGCTGTGTGTGCCCTTTTGTCTCTCGAGCCCGTTTGATGAGAGCCGCCCCTGTGTTTCCTCTGATGGCACATGTCTGATCGTGTCAATGCTATCCCCAGGGACCTTCAATAGCTCCCTACTGCCTCCAAGACAAAGACCGAACCACTTGCCCTGGCATTCGAAGCCCTTCACAGTCCTCAACCTCCCTGTGCGGTCTGGTTGGTACGTGGCCCTCCCCGCAAACCCTCCGCTCCCCTGCAGGCCCCCACGCCCACACGAGGGTGGGCCTGCCTGCTGGGTTTGCCCTTGCTTCTCCCCTGCCTGGAGTGCCTTCTCGACCTTTCTCAGCCTCACTTGTCTTCTAGTGTGAGTTTTGTCTCCTCCAGGAAGCGGGCCCTTTGTCTTCCCTCTCTGAGCTTCCGTTTCCTCATCTGTTTAGTGGACATTCACCGTGCCAGCTTTGTGGAGCCTCCATGAGAAAAGAATGTTCTCCGAGCACTTACGGGGGTCACCGTGGGATCTCTGCTCTCGGCCCGGCCCTCCCCCAATGCCCCGGCACACAGCAGGGTCTGCCGAACAGCAGCCTGAGCAGCAGTGACGCCCCCGTGCTGAGAACCCCCACCCATGCCCTGCACAACCCCACCGGCCTCGCTGTTGAATTTGGCACTCGGCCCTCACCTGGGCTGCCGTGACCGGCCTGGAATTTCAAGCTGAATTTGATTTGACCTGTTCTGCGGGGCTGGCCCCTAAACCAAACCATATTCCCGCCGAGCCCTCGGTGCCCAGTATCCCCCTGAGATGAGGGGACGGAGCCTGGCCGGGCCACCGCCTGGGGCCACCTTCGCCAACCCCTGGCCAGCGCTGCCTCCTGAACTAATTCCCTAATCCCGCCTCCTGCCTGGCCCCCGGCGGCTCAGGAAGGGTTCTCAGGCCTGCTCTGATCCCACCTTCCTGCTGAGCGGGGACCCGCAGCCCCTCGGCCCCCCCCCCCCCCCCCCCCATGCCAGGGCCCTGCTGAGGCTCTGAAACTCATTTAGGCCCTGTGCTGGGCTGCCTCGGCACCCCCCGCCCCCAGACCCCCAGCTAGGCCGTGTAACAGGATCCAGATGTTCCCTCCCTTGTCCCCAGGCGCCCTGGGATAATCCGTGACAGTTGGGGGGCCAGAGGGAGCAACAGAGCTGCAGGCACTGTTGGGGTAGAGGACGGGGAAGGGGCACGAGGCCCGGCGTCCGGGGTCAGTGGAGGGACGCCCGAACACGCTCCGGGGCGGGCTTCCCTGTCCGGGCAGCTCCACTCTCCCCCAGAGAGTCTCCCCAGGTGAGGGTGGAAGTTCCCGGGCTTGCTGCCTGTGTGACCTCGGGTGGACTGCGGGCCTCTCTGTGCTCATCTTCCTCCTCCGCTGAATCAGCTATAACCCCCTGGCATTTGCTCCAAGACCACGTAGGTGAAGGGCCGATTTGGCACAGGAGCCCGGCACATAGTAGGAATTCACCAAAGAGTCTTGGATGAGTCATCCCATCCCCTGGACCGACAAAATGGGGATAGGAGTGCCTACCTTTCAGGGTTTCAGGGAAAAGGGGCACATAGTAGGAGTTCAACTCCTGGCAGGTGCTTTTCTCCTGCCTTCCAGCGTCTCTGGCCTGCACTTACGTGGCCGAAGGAGGGGTGATGAGCCTCCCGGAGCGTGCTTCGGAAGGCCTGGACCGGCTCGGGGAGCCCCTCAGCCCCTGGGGAACTCAGGACAGACACTGGGTGCACATCTAGGCCAGTCCCTTCTGCTGCTGGGCAGCAGGTTTCCGTCTGAAACGTAAATCTCTTCCAACCCGAAACACAGTGGATGCTCAATAAATACCTGCTAAATGATACTCGGAGCGCCACCCCCCCTCCCGCCACCGTCTTCTTCCTTCCTTCCTCCCTTCCACGCTCTCTGGCCTCCTCCTTCCCCTTGCTCCTCCCCTGGTGCTCCTCCCCCCACCCCAGATGGCGGAGGGCCCCTTGGGCTGACTCCTTCTCTCACAGGCACCCCCTTCAATGCCGACACTCAGCAGAGGAGGGCCTGAGGACCAGGTGATGGCCGGAGGGAGGCCCCAAAAGAGCCGCCTGGCCTCCTGGGGGCCCTGCAGGTGTCGCTGGGGACACAGTGGAAGATGGTGAGCCTTGGTGTGGTGGGGGTCTCAAAAAGTCACCCAGCCTCTCTGCGTCTTAAATTCCTCCCTGGAAATAGGCTAAGAGTAGCTACCAAGTGCTGCAAGCTTCACAGGGCATCAGGCTCCGGGTTAAGGTCTTTACTACAGCTTTCCTGCCTTAACCCCATCCTGGAATCTCAAAGCGGTCCCCAGGCGGCAGCTTGTTAGAAATGCAAATTATCCTGCTCCATCCGGGCCCTGCTGAAGCCGAAACTCTGGGGTCTGGGTCCAGGGTCTGTGTGGCCAGCCCTCGTGGTGATGTTGGGAACTGGAGTGTGAGAACCACAGATCCTCATCCTCTTGACCCCAGGCCGCCGGAGACGGGCCCTGAGTGGGTCCCTTCCCCTCCCCCACGGGCCCCAGGGAGCTCCCCCCCCCCCACCCCCCACCGCTTCCCAGTGTCCCCTTCCCTGGTCTGGAAGCAGCAGCTTTCTGCCAAACACCTGTGATGCCTGCCTGTCCCCTAGCACGTCACCGGGCCACGTGGACCCCAGTCCCTGTGACGCGCCAGGTGCCAGCCCAGCTCCTTTGTAAGTGGAGGAGCGCCTGGCAGCCATCCAGGACACTGTCCCGTGCCACCCTCTACTTAGTGACCGGGCGAAATGAGGTGACTTCAAGCACTGATAGCCTGGGTTCGAGTCCTGAGTCTTTTACTTCCTGGCTGTGTGCCCTCAGATACGTTTCTTAACCTCTCTGTGCCTGTTTCTCATCTTTAGCACAGAGATAACAATTCTGTTCTGCACACAAATACTCCGATCCGTCCTTCAAGCCTTCAGTCTCGGGGTGCTCAAATGCCCGGTTGGACGTCTGCCTCCTCTCCAAGGGTGTCAGCTCCCTGAAAGCAGGGTCTGACTCTTATCTCCATATCTTGGGTCTGGCTTTTGGTGGGTGCTTAATAAATGTTCACAGAGTTGAAATGAGGAGTGGATTATAAAAAAACAAAGGAATTAAAGAGACAGGGGCTGACAAAGATCTCGATACAGTGAGTAAAGCTTCGAAATGGCAGGAAAAATACACACGGTATGGTCCCAGGTACTCACCTCCCGTAAACTGCATCTCTGTGTACATGTTGAACACATGGAAAGGAGTCTGGACGTGTAAACGGCAAAGTGCTAGCAGGCATGGTCTTGGGTGGGGAGACTAATTTCAGTGGTAGCTGAGGACAGCCCTGTCACCTCGTTGAATTCTTACAAAGAGAATGAATCGAAGTGTTAGCTGTGTGTTAAAAACAAATAAAATGGTTCTTGTCCTCCTGTTAAAGGTTTGATGTGGAACCCTTTCCTCACTGCTCCAGACTCACATAGAAAGTGTGTGTCCACCACAGGGCCTTTGCACTGACTGTTCTCCGTGTCCGAGTGCACAGAATTCCCCAGCTTCTAGGTAGCTGCTTCCTCCGCACCGTTCAGGTTTCTACGTCAAGATAGCCTCCCGGAGGCATCTAACTTCAGCGCCATCACCCCGTGGCAGAGCCTCACTCCTGCTTAGCCCAACTGCCTTATTATTTTCAGTCTTTCTTTGTTCAGTTGCTTGCTCTGTCTCCCCTTCCCAGAGTGAGAGCACTCTGAGGTCAGGAACTGTGGCCATGTGGTTCCCTGCTGCACCCCAGTGCCCAACACAGCTCCGGGATCAGTAAGTGCTCATGTAATATTTGTTCAATGAATAAATTCCTATTTAACAGCCTTTTTTTCTTGTTCTTTTTTGGCCCAGTGTTCCTGAGCTTCTCTCTCTCTCTTTCTCTCTTTAGCTTCTCTAGTTTAAATCTTAAAAAAAATTGTTTAATGTTTATTTCTTGAGAGAGAGAGAGCACGAGCAGGGGAGAAACAGACAGAGAGAGGGAGACACAGAATCGGAAACAGGCTCCAGGCTCCAAGCCATCAGCACAGAGCCCGACGCGGGGCTCCAACTCCCAGACCGTGAGATCATGACCTGAGCCCAAGTCGGACGTTCAACCGACCGAACCCCCCGGGGCTCTCCTGTAGTTTAGATCTTAGCCATCAAATACACCCCTGCCCTTGGAACCCTGTAGCTCTCCCTAACCCAGGCTCCCTTAAAAGAATTGTCTGATGGTGCAAAAGAGCTTCTCAGACGACAGACAAGAAATGCAAGTCAAACCCTGTGAAACCCAAAAGCGACTCAGGAGAGGTGGCTCAGAGCTCGTGGCTGGGGATGGCCGCCTGCTTGCGCATGCTTTCAACAGCAGTGTGTTCTTTGTTTTCCCTTACATTTCAAAAGATGCAAAGTTTTGTTTATTTAACATCATAATCCATGTGATTCAGAATTCAAAGGACAAAGGCGGCTCTCTCTGCCCCGCTCTCCGGACGTAACCAATGTAACCGGCTTCTCATACAGTCTGCAAAGGTTTTTCATGCCTGTACAAGCAAATGCACGGTGTATATCTTTTCCTCTTTAATACACAAATGTGGTCCACCATGCCCACAGTTCTGCACTTTATTACTATTTGTGTCACCTCCCTGGATATCTTGGAGATCTTTCCATGATTTCTTTCCGTGCTTTCTTCCGTGGAGTGCCTAGTGAGCTGTCCTTGGTGGTGGTGAAGGTCAGAGAAACCCAGGCTTGGATCCCCGGTTCCGCACTGGCCCCCGAGGGAGCCACTTAACCGGAAGAACCTCAGAGTGCACGCCTCCAAAGGGGGACAGTCCCAGCCCCTGCCTCATGAGCTGTCGCCAGGGTTAAATAACGTGACGCATGTTGGAGTCTCAGCTCTTTACATATGAGGCGCTCGATAAATGGTGGCCGCCATGGCGAGTATTATAAATGATAAAAATAGGCATTATCGCTCAGTCCCTATGGCTCAGCCAGGTGAGGGTTGTGGGAGGCTATGATGCTAAATGTCCTGTTGACACTGGACCCTCTGTTTAGAATTAGCGGTAGTGATGGCTCGTCAATGGTGGGCTTGGCACGTTTGTGCAGAGAGGGGTAGGGGAGGCGGGGGTTGCTGAATGAACCCATGCACCCTCCCTGCGCACCGTGGGGACAGACACAGGGAGAGCTTTCCTCTGCTGTGTGAGTCACTGGTTCTTAGTCACTGGACGCACTCAGGCTCGAAGCTTTGGGGATTTTGTTAAATTCCTCGCATCCCTTTCCTTTCTCTGGCCTGGGGCCATTTCCACTTTCCTTGGACAGCCGTCATTAATAGAGGTGACAGCCAGCCCAGGCCATTTTCCGTCTCGTCTTCCTGTTCACGCTTATTCCTTGTCTGCCTCTACTGCCTGTGTTGGTTGGTTTTATGAATGGCTACTTATCAGAGTAATAGAGGGTCCTCTTGGAGCGTTAAAGGAGAGTCGGGACAACGCCCTTCTCAGTGGTGGGCCCTTGAACGTTCACCCTGCCCCTTCCGGTCTACCTTCTGGGAATGCTAATGTGCTTGAGATCATATCACAAAGTCAGTTTTCCGTCCTAAGTTATTTGGGCCATCACTGGAGTATCAGCCTTCCCCTAGGTAGTGAAAGATGTTGTAAATGTCCATTAAAACGGCTGCAAAGCAGCTTATAGAGTGGAGATAACATATTCTCCTTAACCATCCCTCTGTCGTTGGACTTTGACTTGTTCTCATTTTATCTCACTCTCTGGGCATCCTCGTGGAGAGAGCTCTGCCCCCGTCAGAGGCTTTTCCCCTGAGGCTTGGATTCCCCGGACTAGAGAGCCTTGGCCAACAACTATGAAGATGTTTAAGGATCTCTATCCCCCCCCCACCTGCCCCCATCACCTCCACTCAGCTTTGTTTTAATATGTGGCTTAGCAAATCTCCCTCTTCTGACAGCATTCTGACACAATTTCATTAAAAAAAATTTTTTTTAACATTTATTCAGTCCTGAGAGACAGAGACAGAGTGTGAGCAGGGGAGGGGCAGAGAGAGAGGGAGACACAGAGTCCGAAGCAGGCTCCAGGCTCTGAGCTGTCAGCACAGAGTCTGACATGGGGCTCGAACTCACAAACCGTGAGATCATGACCCGAGCCGAAGTTGGCTGCTCAACCAACTGTGCCACCCAAGCGCCCCTGAGACAAATTTCACATTCCCCCTCCCCACCCCCCAAAGCATCTCTGAGGTTCCTGAAACCAAGGCCATCAGGACCTGGAACGAGCGACTTTCCAAGGCATCCAGGGTGACCCTGCGAGGCTGTTGAAATGACACCGTGGAGCCCGGAGAACCCTGCCACGTGCCACAGACCTGCTCTCAGCCGTTCCCATCCACCACTCTGTCCCTGTCGCTTTGTAGCTCTGTGACCTTTCAGAATATCTTAGGTGCTCTGAGCATCGGTGAGCTTTAAAAATAGGGCTAACCCTGCACTCATCTGAATGTTGGCTGATGGTTTCTGAAGACTGGGACAGTAGACTATCCATTCACTCCCTCGTTTACAATAAGCATTTAATTAACGCAGTGTCCAGCTCTGGGTCCGATTCTTCCCTCTCTGTGGTTCCATCCATACTCACTGGTGCAACAGAGTGAAGAGCTGGGGCCAGAAAGTCATGGGCTAGAGCCCTGCCTCTCTCAGTCACGAGCAGTGGGAACTGGGCACGTCACTTGGGGATGTCAGAGCATGTATGCGAGCCTCTGTTTTCTCTTCTGTAGTTTAGGAACACGAACAGCAGCCCATAAGGTGCTTTGTGAAGCTTGAACCACATAGTGCACATAGAATACTTAGTAAGCACTCAGCAAATGTTAGCTGTAATAATAATTCCATTACTTACAACGTCTTTATTTTTTTTTAATTGTTTTTAATCTTTATTTATTTTTAAGAGTGAGAGAGTCACAGTGCAAGCAGGGGAAGGGCAGAGAGAGAGGGAGACACAGAATCAGGAGCAGGCTCCAGGCTCCGAGCTTTCAGCACAGACCCCCCCCCCCCCTGACACGGGGCTCCAACCCACGAACCACGAGATCATGACCTGAGCCCGAGTTGGATGCTTAACCGACTGAGCCCCCCAGGCGCCCCACATTACATACGACTTCTAAGGGGATCATTTTGCCCCCACTACCAGGATGACCAAATGCGTTCATTGCATTAAGTTGCAACAGCTGTGAAGGTAGGGGACAGGCTGATCTGCGTGCCTGCAGGAAGTTTCACGGGGCCCACTTGCGCTCCCAGGGGCAAGGAGGCCACCGGGGTCGGAGCACCTTTCTGCCCATGACTCAGAACCAGACACCAGGAACAGATGAACCGAACACTCGTGGTCCTCGAATGTTGGAGCGAGGCAGTGCCCAAGCGTTAGAATAATGTCATAATCAAGAGTGACGATGTCATACCGTTACGATGTTCAAACGATTCAGTGTTGGAACGTGTGGCTATTATAATAATAGAATGTGATACCAGAAGAACTTTGGCTTTGGGAGGGCAATTAAAGAGGATGTGGTCTTGTGCTGAATCGGCAGGCGTGCAAGGCCACAGGAACAAAAACGTAGTAGAACATTCCTGGGGGTTGGCGATGGTGGTTTTCGATAGAATTCTAAGAGGGAAGATTCAGAGCCGAGCTGGCACCATTTTTATATTGTGTGTTTTATAATTGTAAATCTATAAATATGTTACAGATATGTAAATAGGTATATATTATGTAATTATGGTTTTTATAGGGTAGCATGCACTTGGGAGCAGAATGTAAATTTAGGACGCATTTTGGAGAGAAGACGACGAAAGTCTGACGGTTTCAACGAATGTTGGTTTGGGGTGGGCCATTTGGGGTCATTTGCCCACCCCGAGAGCTCCTGGGCATCGGCCCTCACAGGCCCCTTTCTCCTTCCTTGGGAGCCTCGTGGAAACATGTGCAGACTGCTGATTTCAGATAAGTCCGTTCATTCTATAGGTGAAGATGCTCAGGCCGGGGACAGCAAGTGATCTAACCAAGCCACGTGGGGGGGTGTTGCAGAACCATGAGTGGGATCAGACCTCCTGACTATGCCTTCCCCATCCCCTCTCCCACTAGAATTCATCAGTGAGTTCTGTTTGGGAGTAAAGTTAATTGTCTGCACATCATACTCAACCCATTAGCCATTGACACGCCTTTGGTTCCAAGGTTCTAGCTTATTTATGTCTTTTCACTGAGAAAATAAATAGTTGGGGGCAAACAAGTGGCTCAGTCGGTTGAACATCTGACTTCAGCTCAGGCCATGATCTCATGGTTCCTGAGTTCAAGCCCCGACTCAGGCTCCCTGCTGTTAGCACGGAGCCCCCTTTGGATCCTCTGTTGCCCCCCTCTCTCTGTTCCTCCCCTGCCCACTCTCTCCCCAAAATAAATAAACATTAAAAAAGAAAAGAAAAGAAATACTTAGGAAAAGGTGGTCCTCTGGTCTGCCTTGGACACTTAGCGCAGTTTTTAAGGGCCAAGAAGCTTGGGTTCAAATTCCAGCTGTGTGATCTTGGGCCAATGACATAACTTCTCTGTGACTGGGTTCTTCCATTTGTTAAGTGGGGTTGATAGTAACCTCGTAATATTGTTGTGGAGATTACATGAGATAAAGACCCTTAGTACAATGCCTGTAACTGAGTAGGTGCTCATCAACACAATGTTTACAAGAGTACTTACTCTGTAGCAATAAACTCTCCTTCCTGCCTCCACTCCACTCTCTCCCTGGTTCCTCACACACGAATCTTTCAATACCTTGGGGTCTTTGCCAGTCACAAAACTTGACTCACCCCCAAGTACCAACAATTTTCTTTTTTCCTTCCTTTTTTTTTTTAAAACGTTTATTCATTTATTTTTGAGAAAGAGAGAGAGAGGGGGGAAAAAGAAACCCAAGCAGACTCCATACTGTCAGCACAGAGCCTGATGTGGGCTCAAACTCACAACCTTTGAGATCAGGACCTGAGCCAAAATCACGAGCCAGGCACTGGGGCACCTGGGTGGCTCAGTCAGTTAAGCGTCCGACTTTGGCTCAGGTCCTGATCTCATGGTTTGTGGGTTTGAGCCCCACGTCGGGGTCTGTGCTGATGGCTCAGAGCCTGGAGCCTGCTTTGGATTCTGTGTCTCCTTCTCTCTCTGCCCCTCCGCCAACTTGTGCTCTGTCTCTCTCTGTCTCTCAAAAATAAATGTAAAAGAAAATTTTTTTTTAATTAAGAAAAAAAAATGAGTCAGACGCTTAACCAACTGAGCCACCCAGGCTCCCCGCAACGATTTCCTAAGTGGTAGACATTTTGGAGCTTGGATTTTCTTGATGAACTAGAAAGATTTTTTTTTTTTAATATCTCAAAATCCCTTAGCAAGTTGGAGCCACAGCAGAAGAGGGGGAAGTTCATAGCTGCTGAAGGCCTGCCCTGTGCTCTCAAAGTTAATTCTCAAGGCTTCCATGCAGAAGTATCCTTATTTCCATCTTACAGATGAGAAATGAAGGCAAAGTCCAATCAGATTGGCCAAGGTCAGAGAGCAAAAAGGGTGGAGACGAGATTCTGCAACACCAAATGGTTGATCTTAAAACCCATTCTCTTTCCACCAATGCATCCTGTTTTGCTTTCTGAGCTGAAGAATGACCCAGTCTTCATCTGGCCCTGGGGTCAGGAAGGGGGTGGGAGGGTAGCGCGTAGGGTAGGAGTGGTTCAAGTCCACAAAGGCCCGTGAAGCACCATCCGCTGGGTCTGGAATTGCCATGATGATGCCCTGCTTTGGTCTGGAATATCTGGTCACTTCCTCTGTAGAATGTTGAGTTTCTCCCTGGTGAGGGAGGTCCTCCGCACAAGGCAGCAGCAAGATGGGACTGAGCCAAAGCAGGTGGCAATGCTTCGACACAAAAGCCCACAGGCAAAGTATAAAGCAAGGGGCTCTGCACTCTGCTTTTTATCATATATTTTCTCCTTAGGCTTGGGAACATCTCAAAAAGAGAGTTGGGAGGGTGATCCTGCCGAACGGAAGACGGACCTCTCAGCTAACCCAGGCCGGGCTGAGGGAGAGAAGTGGGACCACACAACAGAGTGGAACCAAGTCCCAAGGGTGGCAGTTGAGGAGGGCGTGGGGTAGGGGCCGGGAGAGGTGAAACCCACCCAGGAAGCTCAGAATCAAGACCAAGAACCAAGAGGGAGGTCAAAGCTGCTTTTAGGTGGTCTGGATGTAGATTTAATGGCTCAAGAGGTCCACCCAAAGCTCAGAGCAAAGGGACGGGTCATTCATGATGGCGGGCTTACAGACACAGGGAAGAGACGGATTAGTCTAGGAATGACCTTCATCAAAGTCACCCAGCTCGGACAGTGGGCAGAGACCCCCGCCTGGGAGCTGAGACCCGCTGGCCGCCTCCCCGGTCCACTCCTGCCGAACCTCAAAGTTTCTTATCCAGCCCACGGGGCCGGAGCGGGCCCCAGGCAACGCCTGCTCATCCTTCCATCTCCAGCCATAAAGAGACAACAGAATGGAAAAATAATTAAAAAATAAGAGTGGAGGTGGGGGGGGGGGCGCGTGTTGGTAGGGGGAGAGCTGGGGGCTGGGGAAGCGATTTCCAGAGAAGAGACGGGTGGAGGGTTGGAGTGGCTGCCGTTGAGATAACCAACAGATGTGATTCTTCAGATAAGCGTAGCAATTTAGATAAATCTCGGGCTTTGGAGCTGGTCGCCTGCGTCCCTCTCCTCCGTCTGCCTTTTTTCAATTTTATCTCTGAGCCAAGGGAGGGGGTGGGGGAGGGCAGGGAGCTCCTAGGGGTGAGGAGATGGGAGGAGGGGAGGGCAGGGAGGGGGGCCAACTTCATCTTCGGAGACTTTGGCTTTTCTTTTTAATGTGTTTTTCCCAGAAGGTGGGAAATGCCAACACACACTCGGAGACCTAGAAGGCGGCCTATGTTTTTTAAAAAGCGGCGGACAAAAATCAAAATATTTGAAAATGTATTTCATGGTAATTATGTCATATTTCATGGGCTGGTGCCACTACTGAAAGAGAGGCTGAATGCCTTAATTTGTATAGAAATTGTAATCATTTGTTCATTTCAAGGTGAAAATTGCATTTTTTAATTTAAATTGTATCCTGCATGATAGTCTATTATCTAGTAAAATTGTCTCCATGTCTGAATGCCTTATATGCAGCTGCAATGCTTGTTACAAATCCACTTATATTCATAAAAGCAGGTGGACATCTCAGGAAATGGAAGCCGTTGTGTGTGCGTGCGTGTGCGTGCGTGTGGATGCGGTGACCCCTCTTACTCCCGCCTGCCGCCCCCCGCCTCTGACTCTCATGTCAGCGTTCCAGACGTACTTAACAAATGATAATTAGTTGGAATAAATGAGGAAGCTGTACAATGTGGAAGAGGAAGCCCCGGACTGGGTCCTGGGTCCGGGGTCTTGGGTCCGGGGTCCTGGGTCCGGGGTCCTGGGTCCTGGGTCCTAGGTCCCGGGTCCCGGGTCCCAGGTCCGGGGTCCGGGGTCCGGGGTTCTGGGTCCTGGGTCAGGGGTCCGGGGTCCGGGGTCCAGGGTCCGGGGTCCTGGGTCCTGGGTCCTAGGTCCCGGGTCCCGGGTCCCAGGTCCGGGGTCCGGGGTCCGGGGTTCTGGGTCCTGGGTCAGGGGTCCGGGGTCCGGGGTCCAGGGTCCGGGGTCCGGGGTCCTGGGTCCTAGGTCCCGGGTCCCGGGTCCAGGTCGGGGTCCGGGGTCCGGGGTTCTGGGTCCTGGGTCAGGGGTCCGGGGTCCGGGGTCCAGGGTCCGGGGTCCGGGGTCCTGGGTCCTAGGTCCCGGGTCCCGGGTCCCGGGTCCGGGGTCCGGGGTCCGGGGTCCTGGGTCCTGGGTCCTGGGTCCGGGGTCTTGGGTCCGGGGTCCGGGGTCCGGGGTCCTAGGTCCCGGGTCCCGGGTCCCGGGTCCCGGGTCCGGGGTCCGGGGTCCAGGGTCCGGGGTCCTGGGTCCGGGGTCCGGGGTCCTGGGTCCGGGGTCCTGGGTCCTGGGTCCTGGGTCCTGGGTCCGGGGTCTTGGGTCCGGGATCCAGGGTCCGGGGTCCTGGGTCTTGGGTCCGGGGTCTGGGGTCCGGGGTCCGGAGTCCTGGGTCCTGGGTCCGGGGTCCGGGGTCCGGGGTCCGGGGTCCTGGGTCTTGGGTCCGGGGTCTGGGGTCCGGGGTCCTGGGTCCTGGGTCCTGGGTCCTGGGTCCGGGGTCTTGGGTCCAGGGTCCGGGGTCCTGGGTCCTGGGTCCTGGGTCCGGGGTCTGGGGTCCTGGGTCCGGGGTCCAGACAGGACGTCCCTCCCCCTTGCTGGGTGTCCTTCCGCGGACAGCTCGCCGCCTCCATCCCTAACTGCTCGACTCTGAATCCTGGTTCTGCCCCTGCCTAGCTGTGGGACCTTACACAGATCCTTAAACTGCTCTGGGACTTAATTTCTTCATCTTTAAAATGGGGTAACGACACAATCCACTTCTGGTTATTGTCAGCAAGCCACGACCGGCGGGCCAAATCCACCTGCCACTGTCTAAACAGTCTGCCGGCTGAGAGTGGCTTTTACGTTTTTTAATGGTTGAAATATAAATCAAAAGAAATTGTACGAGGGGCGCCTGGGAGGTTCCATCGGTTAAGCGGCCGACTTCGGCTCAGGTCGTGATCTCGCGGTTTGTGGGTTCGAGCCCCGCGTCGGGCTCTGTGCTGACAGCTCGGAGCCTGGAGCCTGCTTCGGATTCTGTGTCTTCCTCTCTCTGCCCCTCCCCTGCTCGTGCTCCCGTTCATGCTCTGTCTCTCTGTCTCTCAAAAAATGAATAACGTTAAAGAAAAAAGAACTTACATGAAATCACATGAAATTCAAATTTCAGTGTTTATAAATAAAGTTTTAGTGGAACAGACAAGCTCGTGTCTGCATACGTGTCTGCTCTCACACCACATCAGAGCTGAGTAGTTGTGACAGAGACCCTATGGCCCGCAAAGCAAAAAGTGTGTCTTTATAGACAAAGTTTGCCCATTCTCGAAATAACGTAAGCGCAGACCTTCATCCTCTTTAGCAGTCACTGCAGGCGGGGGGGGGGGGGGGGAACTTCAAGACGTTGGAAAGCATCCAAGGAGGGTTTCTGCGGCAACAGCTTATACCTGTTATGTGCTGGTCACAGATACAGAGTTTCTCCTTGTGGCAAAAACTAGAAATGGTGACCTTGCTTTCGCAGAGGAATTTCATCCAGAGTTTTCTCAACACTTCGATGACTTTTTAAAATTTTTATTTTTTTAATGTTTACTTATTTTTGAGAGAGAGAGACAGAGCGTGAACAGGCGAGGGGCAGAGAGAGGGGGAGACACAGAATCCGAAGCAGGCTCCAGGCTCCGAGCCGTCAGCACAGAGCCCGACGTGGGGCTCGAACTCACAGACTGCGAGATCATGACCTGAGCCGAGTCACTTAACCGACTGAGCCACCCAGGTGCCCCTCTATGGCTTTTCTTAAACCCTGGGGTGTCAGAAGGGGTTCTGGACCAACAGTTAGATACTCTATCCATCCACCTACTCTCGGGCTTAGTTTCTTCCCTGTAAAATGGGTCCCTTGCAGCGAAAGGGCCAGCTCCAAGTGACTCACGCCAGATGTAAAGGTCTAGCGTGTTCTTGGCAGCTGCCTGGATGATTCATTTCTTCCTCTCCTTTCACTGGGGTAGGTTCCATAGTCCCTGCAGGACCCTGTTCAGCAGCACTGACTACACATCTTTTAGTCTGTCCATCCATCCATCCATCTCTCTCGCTCTCAATTCCAGGCTCCCTAGGGCCAAGGAAAAAGGAAATCTGCATTTAAACACAAGCTGGGTGTCATTTGGTGAGTGACTTCATCTCTGAGCCTCATTTCCCCAGTCAGAAAGTAGTTGCCCTCTCCGTCACAGGGTTATGGGGGAGTGTTCAGAGAAGGTGTCAGTCAAAATGCCTCGGAAGCCGTAGAGAGCCATGCAGTTGTTATTTAAGGATTTACCTTCCCCAGGAATCAGGTCGGGGACGACTTGCCCAAGGCCACACTGGAGAAGAAGGAACCCAGTTGAGTTGAAGGCCAGTGCTTGGTGTTACAGATCGTTTATGTCCCGCCCAGCCCCACCCCCCGCCCAGTTCTTATGTTGAAGCCCTAACCCCACTGTGATGGTATTTGGAGATGGAGACTTTGGGAGGTAATCGGGGTTAGATGGGGTTGTTAAGGGTGGGTCCCTCGTGATGGGATTAGTGCCCTTATAAGAAGTGAAAAGACAGCCGAGTCCTCTGTCTCTCTCCATGCACACACTCCAGGGAAAGGCCACGTGAGCACAGAGCAGGAAATAGCCATCATCTGCAAGACAGGCCAAGGTGTTTGCACCAGAACCCCAGCGTGCTGGCACCCCAATCTCGGCCTTCCAGCCTCCAGGACTGGGAGACAGAATCATTTATGCTTTAAGGTAAAATCTGTTACAGAGCCCAAGCCGACTAAGATGCCCCAGTTCTTAGCCACCAGTCTATTCCCTCCCAGGATCTATTTTACGAAGGGAAGAGAATGCCAGCCTCGTGGTAACCTGGAGGAATCTGGGGTAGGAGAGAGTCAGGAATGAGGCTCTGGGGCCTCAGTTTCCCCACTGGTTGTCAACACCAGTTGTGCGACAGAATCAACCGGGGAGCTAAAATAATGTGACAATAAACATGCCTGATGCCCTTCTCAGAGGTTCTCCTCTACGGGTCTGGGAGGGGCCTGGACCTCAGTGTGTTTAGTCCCGTGAGCCTGAGACCATCCCAGCCCTGCCTGTGAGCCCAAGGGTAGCAATTCCTGCAGGGCTCCCAACGTTCTACGTCAGCTCCGGAGAGAGTCTGAGAACATGGGGCTCATTCAGCCGGAATGGATCCTGGCGCTGGGGAGCTGGAACCCCCGGGGCCCCGAGTTTACAGGTCTTCCCTAGGAGCATTTGCACTGTTCCAGAACAGTCTGCAGGTGGGGAGCTTTCCTGGCAACCTTCCAGGCACGGTTCAGCCTTCATAGTGACATTTACCACTTCCTGCGGACCTACTATGTTCTAGACGCTTGCCTCCGTCCCCTCACTGTCCCGCCAGCACCACCCCCCCAGTCGCTCCCTCTTCCTGGCTTCCAGTGCTTGCCCAAGGCCACACTGGAGAAGAAGGAACCCAGTTGAGCTGAAGGCCGGTGCTTGTTCCCTCCTGACTTCCGGTGCCATGTTCCCTGCTTTCCTCTCGTCCCCTCCACTCCTTTGCATGTTCCTTCACTGGGTTCCCTTTAAACTCTGAAGCCTAGAGTGCCCGCGTGGCCCAGTCCTGGCTTGCTTTTTTTCTTCTGTCTCTACCTCACTCGCTCCCTAAGTGGTCCTCTCCTCCACGCTCCTCGGTCTCCAGGCGGTGCAGTCTCCACACGGGGCCCCGAGGCAGTTCTCAGCTCCCACGTGGCTGAACACACCTACGGAACCCCTGCCCTGCCCTTGACTGGCTCCCCCCCAGCCTCCCCATCTCCTACCCCAAATGAATGACTGATTGGCTGCCTGAATGAGCAAACGGATGAATGAATATCCTGAGAAGAACCTGGGCCAAGCACTGAGAGGCATGAACACAAGCCACGGGTTCCTTCTGGAACTTTGGACAGTTCCCCCTGTCCTCTCTGGGTCTTGCTCTCAATATTTGTTGCAATAAATTCTCCTGCGAAGTGGGGTCTGTTACACCCATTTCATAGATGGAAAAGAGGGGTCTTGGAGGGGTTCAGTCCCACGCCACGGTCACCCGCTGGTAACTGACAGGGGTAGGATTGGAACATGGGTCCCTGTGGTTCCAAAGCCCACACGCCTCCCGCTGTGCTTCTGCTCTGATTGCGTCCATCCCCCTCCGCAGACTCCTCCCCTTGTCTCCAGGTTGGGGCCAGAGCCACGTCCTGCTGCTGCTGGCCCTGCATTCTGCCTGGGCAGGGGAGCCCCTC
The DNA here is from genome assembly GCF_007474595.2 of Lynx canadensis. NCBI lineage: Eukaryota > Metazoa > Chordata > Mammalia > Carnivora > Felidae > Lynx > Lynx canadensis. The sequence goes on along the minus strand of NC_044310.1, from coordinate 13,319,027 downwards.
ACTCAGCACAACCGTGCATCCCCCAGGACCTGGCCACTCCCAGGCCTGCTGCACAGGCGTGGAGAGGACACTTCATAAACCACATCCAGCTGTCTTCCGGAAAGACCAGCTCAACTGCGACTCTGGTGAAGGTGAAGAAAGTTCTGCTAACTTGGCTAGTCTGGACGCAGCGGAGGCTGGCCGAGGCCTCTGTGCAACGGAGCTGAGCCCTCCTGATTATTTTCCAACCCAGAGTCTCTCAACCTCGGCACTGTTGACATTTCGGGTCAGATACCTCTTCGTCGGGGGCGGCCCTGTGCACCGTAGGAGTTTAGCAGCATCCCTGGCCCCTACTCACTAGGTGCCCGGAGCCAGCCACCCATCCATTTGTGACAACCACAGCGATCGCCAGCCTGCCACACCTCCTGGGGCACCGAACCGCCCCTGGTAGGGAAACACTGCTCTAATCTTAGACGTAGCCTGGCCCCTCTCTGTGCCGGCTTACAGGATAGTACCCGTTATCCTGGCTGGAACTTTGCCACGCGGCAGGCGTCTCACGCTCAGTGACTCATATCAAGCCCCTGCTCAGTGCCAGGCGTGAAATACCAACACAGACGAACTCACTTACCCCTCACGGCAGCCCTCTGGGGTAACTGTTATTATGATCCCATTTTACAGATGAAGAGCCGTAGGCACAGAGACACTGGCCAAGTCACCGACCGAGCTCTGACCCTGCAGACGGCGGGGGCCCACATCCAAGTTCTCGCTCCATCCTGGCGCCCTGGCGACTCACGGTGTTTCTGTCGCTCAAATTCCAGAGGAGAAAACCTCAGGTCGTGTGGCTGCGCCCCACGAGCTCACCTGGCGCCCCATAGCCATGGCATTTGGCTGAGTCGGAGCTTGGCCCCCAACCTTATGGTAAAGCCCACTGTCTTCCCACGGCTCCTGGCTGCCTTCTAGACTCCTAAACATGCTTCCAGCTTGACAGGCGCTTGGAGATGGTTCATTTATTCAACAGATACTTATTTTTTCCTTTTTTAAAAAAGCCTATTTATTTATTTCGAGAGAGGGTGAAAGAGAGCGCGAGCATGACGGAGGGAGGGGCAGAGAGAGAGTGGAAGAGAGAGAATCCCAAGAAGGCTCTCTGCCGTCCGCACAGAGCCCAACGCGGGGCTTGAACCCACGAACCGTGAGATCGTGACCTGAGCTGAAATCAAGAGTCGGACACTCACTGGACTGAGCCAGCCAGGCGCCCCTCAACTTGTATTTATTGACATTGACTCCACACCAGGCCCGGTGGCTAAGAATGTGGGTTCTTCCTTATCCTTTAGAGACACGTGCTGAAATTGCCAAGGATGAAATGGCGTGGATCTGGAATTTTCTCCAAAGTAGCGTAGGATGTGCTGGGGAGGTTGCCGAGGGTATGGATGAAATGAGCTGGGCGGGGAGCTGATGATTACTGCAGTGGGGGATGGCCGTGTCTTGTGATCTGCTCTCATGGAATTTTCCATCATATAATGCCTTTAGCAGTGTGGACGCTGATTCCTTCTTTGGGTTCAAATCCCAGTCTCACTACCTATGGGATAATCTTGGGTAATTCTTTTTGCCTCTCTAGACCTCGGTTTCCTCACCTGTGAAGTGAGGGGACAATAATTTGGGGCTTGCAGGGTCTTGGTGAGGATTTTAAATGAGGTAACACAGGGGTGCCCGGGTAGCTTAGTTGGTTAAGCATCTGACTCTTGATTTCGGCTCAGGTCATGATCTCACGGTTCATGGGATCGAGCCCTGAGTTGGGCTCCATGCTGACAGCATGGAACCTGCTTAGGGTTCTCTCTCTCCCTCTCTCTCTTCCCCTCCCCAGATCACGCTCTAAATAAATAAACATTTAAAAAAAACCCAAACCCACGAGGTAACACAGAGCCTGCCTGCCAGCTTCTGCCCTGAGCAGGGACCTGGTCAATAGCAGGGATCCCTGGGAGCCCCCCACTCACTGTCTTCAAGGGGACAGTGGAGAGCCAGTCCCATCACAGAGCTCATCCTAGTGGTGTCCTTGTCCCTCCGCCAGCCTGGGTCACCAGGGAAGCCCCAAGCTCTGTGATGGCCCTGGAAGGACCGTACCCCCAGAGTTACCCAGAGAGTGAGGCAAAGACAAAGCTCCTAATCCCCTTGAAGAACCCTGACTCTGTGTAAGTCAGTCTCCTTTGGTCCCAGCACGAGGAAGCCTCATCTGGAATTCTTGGTGGCCCAGGTGTCACCCTCGCATCCATCCAGGCCTCTGCCCTTGCTTCCTCTGTCCTCCCTGGGGGCTGGCCTCCTTCCCTTGACAGCTCTCTGGGCTGCCTGGATTATCCCTGTGTTCCCAGACTCTCTGGAGTTGGCGTGGAGCACCGGGATTCCTCCAGGAATTCTGGCTGGGGCTGGGGCACGGGCAGGCACACCACGTGAATTGCTCCCCTCGGGGCCCGTCTGCCTCCCCTGCGGCCGGCCCATGCTTGTGGCGCTGCTGCTTGGGAATCGAGGCCCTCACCCAGCAAGTGTTCCATGAATTGCCTTACGTTTCCCAGGAGGCCTTGCACTAGTAAGTTGGAGCCCTGTGGCCAATCCCGTGCGAGAAAATGACAGTGCAACCTCTGTTTTTTTTAAGTGTTTATTTATTTATTTTGAGAGATGTGGGGAGAGGCAGAGAGAGAGGAGCGAGAGAATCCACAGCAGCCTCTTGCTGTCAGCGTGGAGTCGATGTGGGGCTCGAACCCACCAACTGTGAGATCGTGACCTGAGCCGAAATCAAGAGTCGGATGCTTAACCGACTGAACCACTCAGGTGCCCCTATTTTTTAATTTAAAAAGACTTTTTATTTATTTAAAAAAGCTTATTTATTTATTTGTGAGAGAGAGAGAGAGAGCGAGCAAGGGAGGGGATAAGAGAGAGGAGAGAGAGAATCCCAAGCAGGCTCCTCACTGTCGGCGCAGAGCCTGATGCGGGGCTCGATCTCGTGAAATCCAAGATTATGACCTGAGCCGAAATCAAGAGTGGGATGCTTAACCAATGGAGTCACCCAGGTGCCCCGGAAATGACCGTGTGACTTCTGAGCCCAGGCAGCTAAGACCAGTGTGCCCCAGCCACCCTTCTTTTCCCCAGCCATGCATTCCAAATCGTGTAGGAGCACAAAGGAGAAACCAAACCTTTACTGTGCCAGCCCACCGAGATTCGGGGTTTGTCTGTCTCTGCAGCAGAGCCAAACCTCACCTAACACAACAGGGCCTTTAAAAGGGTCAGCGTCAGGGGCACCTGGGTGGGTCAGTCTGTTGAGCGTCCAACTTCAGCTCAGGTCACGATCTCACAGTTCATGGTTTCGATCCCTGCGTCGGACCCTGTGCTGACAGCTCAGAGGCTGGAGCCTGATTCCGATTCTGTGTCTTCCTCTCTCTCTCTGCCCTTCCCCCTGCTTGCAGCCTGCCTCTCTCTCTCTCTCTCTCTTTCAAAAATAAATATTAAAAAAACTTAAAGGGGTCAGCCCCACCTCCAGAGGGTCTGGAGACTAAAAGTGAGCCACGTGGACAACCGGACATGTCTCCCCAATAAAATCTGTGCACACCGAGGTTCAGATGAGCTTTTCTGGCTAGCGATATTCTGTGTGTGCATTGGCACACCTCGTTGCCAACAGGAGTTATCACTGGCTTTGACTCCACAGGGCCAGGGGCTCTGTGTTTGGAGCCTCCCAGGATTCCACCATACATGTCTTCCCAGGGCGGATTTCCTTCTGCATCCTTCTGCTGCCCTAAACCATTGCCCTGGGTATGACAGCTTTCAGTGAGCTCTGTGAGTCCTTCTAGCAAAGTAGCAAACCTGAGGGTGGTTTGGGGGACCGCCGAACCCTGAAAGAAAGGAGTGTCAGAAGTGAGGGTGGTCTTGGGGACCGCCCCTCCCCCCTCCGACGTCACACTGCCTTTGCCTTCTTCTGTCGTCAAAGAGCTGTACCCGAATGTGGCACCAGGCGAATGGACCTGTGTACCCCGGAGATGTGATTCACGGGCCAGTCTGTCTTATGGGGACACAATCACAGGTGAGGAAAGTGGTGATGGAGGTCACCCCTCGGGAGCACGGTGTCATCCAACAGGGCCTGATGCCCTCACCGATGTCCCGCCCGTTATGGGAGTGGAGACAGAGGTGACATCTGATGGAATGGTACATAGCGCACAGAGGTGATGCTCAAATATAGTCACATGGAGGAAGTTCAGCGCCACCCGAACACGAGAAGGAGCAGAAGCAAATCTACAGCACAAAGATTTTATGGAAATTCATCACGTGCACAAAGGTATTTTTCAGGAATCTGAGGATGTACATTCAACATGGAGGATGCTAATAGATAAAGATGATACACAAAGTAAGACCATGACAATTGCATTTTATTAGAGGTTACAGAGCTGCGGGGGGGGCATCAGAGATTATAAAATTACTCGCAGAACTGGGCCCCCCTTGTCTTGTCTCTTTTGGGAGGCCTTTGCCTCGTGCTGTCCCCTTTTCTGGCCTTCACTTGGAGCCACTTTGCCTGCCAGCATTGATTTTGATGAACTTCCTTTTGTTTCTTGTGCCTCATGTCTCCCACCTGCCTTCAGTACCCCACAAGCCCAGGCGGATGGGCAGATAGATCTTGACGCCTCCTTCCAGAGAGCCCAGGAGTCTCAGCCCTCATTGCAGCTTAGAATCACTTGGGATGCTTAAAAGATTACCCACACCCCCTGCGCCATGATGCTGGTTCAGTCGGCCGGGGTGGGGTCTGGCGTTGGCCCTTTAAGTGGCCCCGGATTGCGCCCATGGATGGGAACCACTGGGGCGGATATCCCTCGTGCAAGCTTCCCTCTGTCCGAGCCTGCTCACGTGCCACTGACATCATCCGCCTGACCCTCCCCGACTCAGCTCTTTCTAAAATACCTCGAACAGGACTTGGCACAGCCTGGCCTCTCAGGAGAATGTTTCTTTGAGATGAAGAGTTTGAAACAAACTCTTCAAACAGATGAGTCACACACGTCTTATTCCGTTCAGCCTGGTGCTGCAATCATAGGATGTTTTTCAGCTGCTCCCCGGTTCAGCCCCTAATTCCTACCTGGATCCTAGAACTCTCACAGAGGAAAACATGGTCTCCTTTTTTTTTTTTATTTTTAAAGTTTTAAACAGCTGGGATCACCCCTTCCCAGTGGGCTCAACTGCTTTATCTGGAGCCCATGGGTTTGAGGCAGGAAGCCCAGCAAGTAAGGACAGGCTCTGGGGTCATTTGGGCCTGGGCTTGGTGCTGATCTACTACTACCCTAGCGTGAGATCCAGAGCAGGATACCAACTGCTCGTCATAAAATGGGCTGACTTGAGACTGGAGAGAGATTGTGTATGCATAATGCTTAGTGCACTGCCTAGCACCCATAAGATGTATCATTAATAGAAAACTATTCTTAGCATTTGCTTTGGGTGATGTTAGACACCTCTAAGCATTAAGGCCACCGGCAGAACCAGGGGCCCAAGAAGTCACAGACGCTTGGGGCCAGTAGGCAGAGAGTTTATGGGTAACTCCAAGAGCCAGTGGTCATATGGAGCCCATTTACCTGCCGGTGGGACAGATCCAAAACCTTGTCTTTCTGGCCACAGGATCAGGGGAAAAGGTTCCTGTGAGCCAGAGAGTGTTGGAAATCTCTGGGATTTTAAAAATTGCTTTTTTAACCTCTGCCCTGCCCCCTGAGACCAACCGCTATGGTGGAGCTGCACTGAGATGATGGCACTGGTGGTCACCGGGCATCTAGGAACCAGAGAAAAAAACCTGTCCATCTGGGTAGAAGAAGGGGCCCCATGCTTTGAAGAGTGTGGAAGAAGTTCCACAGTTGTTTTTTTTTTAAATATTTATTTCCTATGTCTTCTCCCTGAAGGCAGGTCCAGTCACATGCAGCTGTGACAGTCTGGGAACCTAAACACTAATAGAACCTTGTCTTTCTGGCCAGAAGGACCAGAAGCAGGGGCCCCTGGGAGCCAGGGGATATAGGGGAAATCTCCAAGAGGAAAGAGAGGGAGAAGAGGAATCCCTAATTCTTTCTTTGAATGGACACAAGTACTTATCTTCAGCCTGCAAGGCACAGAACACACATTAAAACACAGAATAAGATGTAGCAAAGGTTTTGAGGGCTGAAAGATACTCTAAACCACTGCCCGAGTCCCAGACCAACACTTAAGTGGCAGATGAGTGCCACAGACCCAAACACCAGAGCAAAGTCTTTGAAAACTGGACTGAAGTTGAAATTCTTGTTCCCGAAGGCAAGTCAGACCTCGAGATCTGAACTCAAATGGGTTGATTGTCTGCTAAATTTAAACAACAACAAAATAAACAAAACCCCCATTCTCCAAAGGATTTTAACAGGATCCAGAGTCTAACAATATGATGTTTTAAAAGCCCCAAATTACTTGGTGTATCGAGAACCAGCAAACTCAACCAATTCTCAAGGGAAAAAGCAATCAATAGATGCTAACCCTGAAATGACCTCTGTACTGGAATTACTAAAGATTTTAATGTGGCTTTTAAAACTACACTCCAGGGGCGCCTGGGTGGCTCAGTCGGTTGGGCGTCCGACTTCGGCTCAGGTCACGATCTCACGGTCCGCGAGTTCGAGCCCCGCGTCGGGCTCTGGGCTGATGGCTCAGAGCCTGGAGCCTACTTCCCATTCTGTGTCTCCCTCTGTCTCTGCCCCTCCCCCGTTCATGCTCTGTCTCTCTCTGTCTCAAAAATAAATAAACGTTAAAAAAAAAAATTAAAAAAAAAAAACTACACTCCATGAGGTAGGTTGAACAGTCTTGAAATAAATGGAATTATAGACATTCACGACAGTGAAATAGAAACTACAAAAAAGAACTAAATAAACATTTTATAAGTGAAGCATACAATATCAGAAAAATTATAAAAATCATGGGTGTGTTTAATAGCAAGATGGGGATAACAGAGAAAATAGTCACTGAATTTGAGAACAGAGCAATAAAAATTATTCAATTTGAAGAACAGAGAAAAAAAAGATTGAAAAAACATGAACAGAGCTTCAGACACTGTGGGACAATAATAAAAGATCTAACATTTCTATCATTGAAATCCCTGAATAAGGGGAGTAAGAGATAGATACAGGAAAAAAATATTAAATAAAAAATTATGGCTGAAGATGTCCCAAATGTAAGTGAAAAAAACCATAAATGAACAGATTCAAGAGGTCAGTGAGTCCCAAAGAGGATAAGCTCAAAGAAAACTATGCCTAAATGTAATCTAATCAAACTTCTGAAAATAAAAGATAAAGAAAAGGCTTTAAAGCAGTCAGATAGAAACTACATGTACACAAAAGAGAGCAACAGTTCAAGTAACTGTGGACGTTTCATCAGCAACCTTTGGGGCCAGAAGACACTGGAACATCTCTTGTGGAAGAAAATAAACCATAGACTCAAAATTCCATACCTAGCAAAAAAAAAAAAAAATCCTTTGGAAGGCTAAGAGAATTCTTAACCAGCAGACATCTCTAAAAGAAAGGGCGAAAGAAGTTCTGGCTGAGGGTATCAGCTCTGAACTGATACCAGAGGCAACTTTGGAACTTCAGGAATAGAGAAAAGGCAACAGAAGTGAGAGATATCTGGGAAAATATAATAGACGATTTTTCTCCCCTTAAGATCTTTAAAATATATGATTGTTCAAAGGAAAAAATATAATATTATTTGGGAGTGTTCAATGTATGTACATGTATACATATGTCAGCTATAATATGAAGGGTTTTAAGCCTTCTATATTTTATTTGAAACTGTAAAATATTAACTTAAGTAGAATTGTAGGTATATAATAATCTCTAGACCAATCACAGAAAAATAATATAAAAATATATGCCAAAAGGCCAACAGATAAACTAAAATGAAATAGATTAAAACAATCCAAAAGAAGGCAACAAGAAAGAAAAGAGAAATTTAAAAAGGAGGTTACAAAGAAATAATGATACAGTAGACCTAAATCCAATTACATCAATCATTATATTAAATGTAAAAGGTCTAAACATAGATCTTAAGGACAGAGATTGTCAGACTCTCACAATGCCATCTATAAGAAACATGATTCAGCATCTATATAATCATACTCTGAAAATTCTCCAGGATGTTTATTGCCCAGTTATTTTCCATTTAATATTTATCAAAAGTTTCATTGGGAAAAAAGTCATGTGAAGTGTGATTTTTTTTTTGATAGGCTTACTCTTCCTCTTTAGATATTCCAAAAATGATCCTTGGATCAAGTGCAGTCATCAGGGAACCCAGTATCTAGATCATATCCTGTTCTTATCTCTCCCCACCTCCCACTAGGGTTATTTTTACTGAATTACTAACAACCTGTATTGAATAACTTTATAAGAATTATCCCTTGCAGCACATCTTTATATATTTCAGGAGTTTATTCTTGAGTTTGTATGTATTACATCATATGGTCCTATTCAGGAAGACACCAGGGAGAACCATCCTTTAGAAAGTTTCTTATTTTCTCATTGACATAAGTACTCAGTAACTCATTGGTTTTCTTATTTTCCATTGGCTGCTAGGAAACTCCAGGCATCTCTCTATAATGTTAATAAGGATTCTTACAACAAAAGACCTGGGGCACCTAGGTGGCTATGTCAGTTAAGTGTCCAACTCTTGATTTAGGCTTTGGTCATGATCTCATGATTCATGGGATTGAGCCCTGCATAGGGCTTTGTGCTGATAGCATGGAGCCTGCTTGAGATTCTCTCTCTCCCTCTCTCTCTTCACCTCCCTCTCTTTCTCTCAAAATAAATAAACTTAAAAAAAATTAAAAAAAAATAGCTCCCACTCCCCCAAATTATTCCCTGCTTAAAAAAATCCAATAGTCACATAAGTTTGTGAAACAGGGCTAAAGAAAGTGCCATTGGTTTCTTTATTATGTGATCTCATGCAATCTTCACAATTGCCTTGGAGGTTGGTACTATCATTATGCCAGTTTTATAGATGATGAGAAAACTGGGTCCTCAGAGACTACTTGCCCAAGGTTAGCTAGTAGTGGTGTTAGGATTGGAACATAGGCTGTTTGACTTCAATATGCTCTCTTAGAACCATAGACAAGTCATGTGTATAAAATACCTGGCACCAAGGACATGTGCATCCATATGACATGGGCAGCTAATGGGCTGGCCTTAATGGCTAGCTTCACAAGAAGATGGAGTTCTGTAGGGTCAGGTGGGTGTGATCCAGCTCAAAGAATTAAGGAATCCAGCTACCCATACCACAATGCTTACCTAAGCCCATCTGCCTGGGAGTGGTCCTGTTCATGTCAATTTTACTGAAAGCTCTTCCTGTAACCCACAAACCTCACAGTGGTACCCGCTCTTCACCCTGACTTCTGGTTCCCACTTTCCTCTCTTAGAAGCCTACTCTCTATGGATCAATTTGACAGGGCTAGGGAAGGGGGTTTCATGGACTTCAAATATACCATGGAGATAAATGCTTATTGGTCAGCTGTGTACTGATGGGTATGGAGGGAGGTAGAACCAGATGGAGGTTTGTTTGTTTGTTGCTAAATTTCCTGAGTAATGTATCCTAATTCTTAAATTCCCCTGTAACAGACATCCAAAATTTTTCCATGCTTCAAGGTGTATGGAATGGATTTCCTTATACCTTGATCTTGGGCTTGACCATGAGACTTGCTTTGGCCAATCGGATGTTAGTGGATCTGACAAGAGAAGAAACTTGAAATGGGGCTTGAAATGGAAAATGCCCTTTGAACACTGGTGATCTGGTGATCTATACTCATGGTCCTGTAGCTGCTTTCTTCATAGACCCCCCCCCCCCCGGATTAAATATCATCAGACCTAGAGACTGAAGTCTTCCTGCCCATCTGTATTAGTTTTCTATTGCTGCATAACCATTTACTACAAACTTGGTGGCTTAACACAACCCCCCTCCCTTTATTATCTCACAGTTTCTGTAGGTCAAGAGTCTGGACACAGCATAACTGAGCCTTCTGCTCAGGATTTCATCAGGCTGAAATCAAGGTGTCATCAAGGGCTGTGATTTCATCAGAAGGCTCAACTGTGGAAGAATCTATTCCCAAACCCATTTAGAGTGTTGGTAGAATTCAGTTCCTTGGGTAGGACTGAAGTTTCCACTTTTTTGCTGGCTGTTGCATAGATTACTCTCAGCTCCTGAAGGGTGCCCTAATCTCCTAGCAATAGCCTTCTCATGACATAGCAGCTGACTTCTTTAAAAACCACAGGAGAACCTCACTCCAGTCTGCTGTGATGGAGCCTTGTGTAATGTAATGTAATCACAAGACTGACTGTATTCCCACCTTTGCCAGACAGTGTAACCATGTTGAGGTTGTGACCATGCCACCATATTCACAGACCCCTCCCACACTCAAGAACATGTATACCAGGTGGCCTGGTATACCAGGTATACATCTTGGTGGCCATCCTACAGGTGGTCTCCCTCCATACTGTAACCCAAGCCTAGATTAGCCAAACCAGAGAAACCATGAGTGACCTACAAACCTGGTTAAGTGAGAATTCATATTTGTTGTAAGCCAGAGCTTTGATGTGGCTTATTATGCAGCATTACTCTGGCAACAACTGACTGATACACTTCAAACCGCATTGTCCTCCTAGTTCACGCAATGTCCTATCTGCACTTAGGGAGCAGCCTGCTATGATGGACAGGACACTGGGACGAGTCATGGGTTTGAATCTCTACTCCTCCACCTTGTGGTTGGGGGCCTGGAACCAGCTGCCTCACTTCTCTGGGTCCATTTCCTCATGTGTATACTAGGGCTTGCAATGCTTGCCATATGCAGATGTTGGGAGTGTTAACTAAAACAATGGATGAGAATCACCCGGCACACAGTAGGAAGCATACATGTTAGGGTCTATTCTCTCTAAAGCTCATATTTCTATCCAACAAGCCCTTGTCTTCCAAGAATGAATGTGGTACGAATTCTGGGAGGGGTCCTTGCAATGCTGATATCTGTGGATTATCTGATGGTATCTCCCCATCAGATGATGGCAGTGACCTACAGGGCTCTCTGCCCCTGAGCCAGACTGTGGAAGACAGCCATCGGTATCCACCCTCAGACAAGGCCCCTCCTCCACGTCTCCGGCACTCCAATATTGGAACGTGACACGGAAGTCTTCTTTTTAAAAAAAATTTTTTTTAACGTTTATTTATTTTTGGGACAGAGAGAGACAGAGCATGAATGGGGGAGGGGCAGAGAGAGAGGGAGACACAGGATCGGAAGCAGGCTCCAGGCTCCGAGCCGTCAGCCCAGAGCCCGACACGGGGCTCGAACTCGCGGACCGCGAGATCATGACCTGAGCTGAAGTCGGACGCTTAACTGAGCCACCCAGGCGCCCCAAGGAAGTCTTCTTTTGAAGAGCTCAGTCCCTATCAGTAACTAGCCGTGTGAGAGCGGGCAAGTGACTCTAACTTTCTGACTCTTGGCTTCCTTTCTTATATATTAATGGTGAAATTCCCACCTCACAATGTTGTTATGTGCATAAGACAAAAAGTGCACGCATGGGCACATTGCAGGAGCCTCGTAGTTAGTGTTGCCTTTCCCTCAGAGAAGAGGCCATCTTTGTGGTTCTTTTAGTGTCACTCCCTGCCCAGCCTCACCTCCAGGGCCCACCATGGCAGGGAGCATAGAGCAGGTCCTTAAAGAGATGCTTGCTTTCACATCAGTTTTTCTCACTTGGTCCTCATGAAATTCCCTTGCATAGGTGGGTGTGGCAGCCCCAAGTGCTGTTCCCGATAGCCCAGCCTCCCATCTCCCAGGCACAAGATGGATTATGTTTCCTTTGAAGGTCAGTGTGGCCATATGAATTGCTTTGGCCAATGGAACCTGAGCAGAAATGTCCCACACCAGCCACTTCAGGTGGATGCTTTAAGAACCAGTGTACAATTTACATCTCTCTTTCCTTCTGGTACCAGCGGCCAGCAGTGCTCGAGATGATGCCCATTCTCTATCAAGATGACCATGATGGGCCACAGTCACAAATATGAGCAAGAAAAAAATTAAACCTTTCGTGTTTTAAGCCAGGAGATTTGAAGTTGTTGGTTATTGTTTTCCAGCCTGATATAATGGGACAGACTTTATTCTCATTTGAAGGATTGGGGGAAGTGGCTTTTCTACAGTCACACAGAGGGTACCTGGGACCAAATACAAGGCTTGACATGAGGGAGCATTTTGATTCTTTCCAGGGGAGAGAGCAGAGGTGCCTGGAGCCCTGAACATACCCTCCCTGGTGCCTCTGAGAAGTGAGTCCCTGATCCTTGCAACAGGTATTTGTATCATTAGAGCCAGGAGAATGAATTCTCTGCTCAGAGCAAGTCAGTGGCAATCTGGGGAAGGGAAGGAGTGGGGTTCTAGAAACTGGGCTCTCAGGAGGACCAGGTATTCATAGACTCCACAACAGATGAAATTATACAGAAGCCTCATCTCTCTGTCCTGTGTGTCCCTCCCCATCTCAGGGCTCCTGTGTCTTCTCCCTTTCCTTCACTAGTAAATTTTACTCCAGGAAAGATTGTGAAACTTATTCATATAAGATGTGCATGGGCAATGAGACCAGAAACAGAGGCTACTATGTTACAAAGCATTACGGTGGCAAAAGCTGACTGATACACTCTTCCATCCAATAGCCATTCTTCCTTTTTCCTTTAGACAGAAACCTGGTTTTATTCTGGGCAGTAGTGTGCCTGGGCAGAAGATTAAATTTCTCAGCTTTCCTTGGTCTGTAAACAAAGATTGTTGGATGGGACTCTTAGGAAAGCTCCCTTAGAGGGGGTCAGAGAGCTCTCTGAGGGCCCCCAAGGGCAGATCTGTGTCTGGGAGCAGCTTGGCATCACTCAGCACCCAGCACTGAGTGTTGCTTTCCCAGCACAGCTGTAGCGGACAGCTCTGAGCCATCGGGGTACTCTCTGGGCCACCTTCCAGAACGGCTATTGGCTCAGTTTATTGTTAGGGTAACCTAGAAGATTCTTAGGGATTATCCAGGCTGCTTTTTAAAGAATATATAGAAATAGGGTCTGAGAAGGGAAGAAAATTATCTCAGGACCCACATGGAGTCACATGCGAAGCTAAGAGCAGAACTTGACCAGTTCTTGATTCTCCCCCATATCTCCCTGACTTACTGAACACTAAGCGGGAGAGGGAAGATCCAATCTCCCGTAGTCCTAACCTGGAACACTTGGCTGGGTTAGATGGGCTCAGGTCCATAAAACACCTTACCGATCCTCCATATACATTATCTCCCAGCAACCCCTTCACCTCTCCCCCCTCCTGTTCAGATCATCCCAGTAAACCCATACACTGGAATGACACAGGTAACCCAATTTAGAGCCAGGGGAACATATGTGGAGTAGAAGCTGCTCTTCCTTGCCCAGATCCCTTTCACTGAGCCAGTGCACCTGTACCCTAACGGACGTGTTGTCGCTGCTACGGGTACATCTTTGCACCTTTCTCTGGAGAACTGCCCCCAGCCCACAGGATGCACTTGGGCCAGAGTTGCTTGGGTCCATTAGCCTTTACCCACATATCCACATACCCACATTCCCGAGGAACAGCCAGCAGCCATGAATGACTGACAGTTTAGCACAAGAGGCCAGTCCTCTAGTCTCAAGGTGAGACTAGCTCTGTGCTATTCATGCTCGAGAGTCCCCGGCACTATCAGGTTGAAACTAGACTCCAGTTAAAAGCTCCTCCTGCTTAGCTCCCTCCCTGTCCTGTGTTGCTTCCTTCACTCGTTTATGCATTTCTCTTGAGGGCCCCCCCCTCCATAAATCCACCTGCCCATGAATCCCCATATCAGGTTCTGCTCCTTAAGGAAACATGGAAGCTTCTGAGCTCTCTCCTACCTTCCAAATTCTATGTCCTAGGAAAGGGACACTGAGGGCTCTAAGCTTAGCAGCAGGAAGTCTGTCCTGGTGAACAGAACTGAAATTTCATCAGAGAGATGCTTAAACAACAGCATTCCATTGGTCAAATACCGATTAAGCATCCACTACCTGTCTAACAGCTGCTTGGCACTGAGGGGCCCGGTGGTCCTATTCTGACCCTCTAAATTAGGTCAAAGAGCTTCTCAGCCACCCCTCGGTCCCTTTTAGGGCAGCTGCCTAATGACAGTCAATTAAGGACACAGAACCTTGGAAATGCTTTAATTTCTTTTAATGTATAACAGTTACGCCTGAGTTACAGAGGAAGCGCTCACAAGCAGGTAGTTAAAGCAAATGCCAGTTTCTCTTTCTAATCTACTACTCCATATAGCTGAATAAATTATGGTGCGATTATATTTAAACACACACCCTTGCACCCACAAGCCCACTCACACGCCCCACTCACACTCTCAAGCACACACACTCACTTCCACATGGAGGAATATGGCTGTGAGTCAAACACGAAAGCAACCGAGTTGCAATTACTAGGAAGAAGGAATGATCTAGAGTGCTATGTGGACACGTCCCAGGTGGGGGATTGGCCGTGTTAGAGCTGACAGAAAGAGTCCCCGGTACACAGCTGCCTCTGAGCATTTCAAGATAGCGGCCAGAGTACCCCCATTTTGGTCTCGGTTCGGTGCCTTTGCAGGAGAGAGCGGACAACCCCAAAAAGCATCTAGTAGTGAAGGGAACATCGGGAGCTGGGCGAAAACATCAACCTGAGAGAGGCCCCAGAGAATGTCTTTTTCGGGCAATCATGGAATTTCACCAAGTTCCAGGATCCAAATCTCAGCATGCTTCACCAGCTCCATCTGAAACAATGTGGGATCTCCGTGGAGTCTGGGCCAAGTCTCGGACCTGCTCTGCTCTCAAGCCATAGTCAGATTGGAAATCTGACCTTCTCATTTGTCTTCTGGGCAAACCCCCCTCTTCATCCTTCTTTCCTTCTGTCTCATTCCTCTATCTCTCTTCTTCATGTTCTTCTGGCAAAAGAATGGCAAAGGTAAATCAAGTAAAAAATAAGAGTGTGAAGCATAGCTTGGTTCTTACACGTCACTTCTTTCTTTTTTCATAGCAAGAGAGAAACAGCAAATGAAAAAAACAAAGCAATAAAAATGAAAGAACCCAACAGAGACTGGAATGTATAATTTGAAACACACAATATGCAGATATATCCCTACAGATGGTCTCTGGCCACTAGCACGACACACACTGTGGGGGTTTTCTTTCCTTTTTTAGTATATATATATATATATTTATATAAAAGTCGACTTCCTATAAACGAACAGCACATCACCACATTTCCAACTAATGTACAATGAGCTCAGAAGAGGGACCTCCCCCCCCATAGGTAGGACCAACAGCTATTTGTGGTAAGTTGGAGGAAATATCTCTTATTTTGCTATGGATTCTATTTACAGGAATGGATGGGCATTGCTTCTGGGCTGACCTGGCCACGGGGATTCAGGCCTTCTTTCTTAGGCTGTGGTCAACCCTCAAGAGTTTGAAGCCTTCCTTGTACCTCTTGTCCCACATCATCTGTCCGGTGAGGTTGTGAGCTGCCAGCCCAAGATGGAGTTTTATGGACTGAGTTGGCTAGACACATTAATACACAGGATTTTAGGGAAATTTTGCCAGGTGGGGGTGGGGCTCCAGGGAGAATAAGTCCCATTTTCTACCAAGATGGTGGCTTGGGAGAACTCCAGAGAAATTGGACATAAAGAGAAATCACTTGGTTTATTCCCATTTCATCATGGGGGCCGGGGGGGGGGGAGATTGGAGATTGGTCCTAGCATGGGAATGTCACGTCCTGGGAGTGAGGCTGGGTGGTTTTGATGTCACCTGCCTGAGAGCTCTGCTCCCGGGTATGTAAGGGGATTCAAGATGATTTCTGAGCCAGGCCTCCAGGGGGAAGGACTGACCATTCAAGGAATGTGGATGAAGACTGTGGTTGATCTTAAGAGCTGCTTCCTGGCTGTGATGGTTACAAACACAGGGACTGGGTCACCAAGGGACAACACAGTCTTCCTTTCTGTCCAGAGCTTGAAGAACCAAAAGTCTCCCGCAGTAGATGCCCCAGTTGAAAACTGGGCTGACCTCCATGGGCCACACATGTCCAGGTATCTGCTGCTACCAAAGAGTCTGTTTGTCTCCGTGTATCCATAGGTTCCTCTAAACCAGAGATACGAGCCACCCTGGCCGTGGTCCAGGACAGGCTTGATGTTACCAAGTCTGAGGACGAGAAAACAGGTGAGCATTTGTCACAGAAGCGGCATCCACGCAGGAAAGTGTCCTAGCATCTTGCCAGCCCAGTTCCCCAGGAGGGAGGTACTCGGGTTGACTGAATCCCAAGCAGCAGCCCTTCCCTCCGGGAATGTCTTGTTGGCTGAGAGCAAGCGGCATGGGTTGAGCAAAGAGGTGGCCTCATGTGCCCAGCTGTCACAAGTGCCTCTAACCTAGCAGCACTTGATAAAGGTGATCCAAGTATAGATGATAACAATGGTGACAGTGGAGACGAATATAATTTTGATAAATAGGTGAAGGTAGTAAAAAGTTCCAAGGGAGGCAAAGTGAAACGCTCGAACCATTCCCCAAAGATTTCAACTTTTAAAGAGAAGGGATATGAAGAAGCCACCGGCGTGGCCAAGGAAGGCGCCTTTCCCCTAGTCTCTGGAACCTTGGGCATCCCCCACCTGTCTAGGAGAGGTGGCCTGAACACTGGCCACATCTGCCCCCACCTAGCTGTGCTGGATGAGTAGACAGGGCCCTCTCGACCTAGAGTGGATCAACACTGAAAGGTGCCACTGTCAGTGGGACAATGACATGCCCCCTCCACTGCCTCCCCCCGCCCCCCACCACCAAATGTTAAGGGGAGTCTGTGGTTTTGCCTGTGGACAAGCAGTCCCTGCTGGTCCCATAACCCTCCTCCAGAGCTCCAAGGGAAGCCCTCTGCTCCCCAGCAGCTTAAGGGGCAGATGAAGGTGCCCTTACCAGAGGGCCAGGCATGGAGGGGACAGGCTCAGGTCTCCAAGGGAGGCTCTGTGAGAAATTGCAGCTCCAGGGGTCGTGGGCTTGAAGGCACAGCACTAAAGCCTCTGGCAACAAAGGGCTGCTCTCCACAAGCACAGGAACCCCAGCTAAGCAACGCCCTTCTGAGCCTGCCCTCTGCCCTCTGCCTCTCGATACACGACTTGCTCCCTTCCCCCTCCCGCCTGATTCAGAGAATGGGAAACTGAAGAGCCCGTGGGCTCCCTAGGCCCCACACGGGGTGAGCAAGGCTGGAACCCGGACTTCAGTCTAGGAGCCTGCTGCCTCGGGGTGCCTGGGTTGGGTCTTTGGCTGCTGGCCGCCCACTGCTGATGAGCCCCTCTCCCCGGGTAAGCCTCTGCCTGGTCCTTCTGGCGCCCCCACCTGGGCTAGATTCCCACCCCCTACACCCAGCAGAGGTGTGTGGGGAGGGTCCTGGAGTCCTCAGAATTCCTGGGTGATTCCCCTGGGAAGACCCCAGGACTAGGGTCCCCTCTCTGCTGGCGTCCCAGCATCCAGAGGAGGAATGGGCTGTGGTTTGGGCCCTGGGCCAGAGATCCACCTGGGAGGAGAGGGCTGGCTCCCAGCACTTCCAGCTGGGAGGGACCCTGTGAGCTCCACCCCCACCTCTGGCCGGGGCACTCACTGGAGTCGGGTCCAAAGGGCTCCAGTACCTCATCCCAGATACCATCCTCCTTTGGGTGCCCAGGTTGCTCTATTCGGGGTGAGCTTCCACCTCTGTGCCTGAGATAGCACAGAGGCCACGACAGGATTTGACTGGGGGAATGGCTGCAGGCTGACAGAAACCCTCCTGGAGAGAGAGTGGAGGGGCAGACTCCAAGGGGGTTGCTCTGGGTTCCTAAACACAGGTGAACGGTAGACTGGCTGCACATCTCCAGAGGGCTGGCTACGAGAAGGGAATGGGCTCCTTTCCTGGCCTCCTGAGACCCCAGGGTAATGAAAGGGCTGAGGCTGGGAGGCTCAGGGATCAGTAAGGATTGGGCTGGGACTTGGTCTGGGGCAAGTCGCCCCAGGGTCCCTAGTAGGCCTGGCCAGTTTCCACAGGCAGGAGTCCCAGCACAGCAGAATGTTCCCCAAGCTTCATGCGACGCTGTGTGGAGAGGCTCACGTTTTTGGCCAGGTAATCAACAGCAGCTGGAAAAAAGAAGAGAAGCTCCTAGAAATTAAGGTCCTTTTGCCTATTGTTCCATCTGCCCCGTATCCATCATCCATCCATCCATCCATCCATCCATCCATCCATCCACACTTCTGTCCATCTATCCACCTGTTCTTCCATCCATCCATCCATCCATTCTTCCATCCATCCTTCCATCCATCCACCCATCCATCCATCTGTCCACCCTTCTGTCCATCTATCCACCTGTTCTTCCATCCATCCATCATCCATCCATCCATCCAACCATCCATCCATCTGTCCACCCTTCTGTCCATCTATACACCTGTTCCTCCATCCATCCATCCATCCATCCATCCATCCATCCATCTATCCATCCATCCATCCATCCATCCATCCATTCATCCATCCATCCACCCTTCTGTCCATCTATCCACCTGTTTTTCCATCCATCCATCCACCCTTCTGTCCATCTATCCACCTGTTCTTCCATCCATCCATCCATCCATCCATCCATCCATCCATTCTTCCATCCATCCTTCCATCCATCCACCCATCCACACTTCTGTCCATCTATCCACCTGTTCTTCCATCCATCCATCCATCCATCCATCCATCCATCCATCCATCCATCCATCTGTCCACCCTTCTGTCCATCTATACACCTGTTCATCCAACCATCCATCCAACCATCCATCCATCCATCCATCCATCCATCCATCCATCCTTCTGTCCATCTATCCACCTGTTCTTCCATCCATCCATCCATCCATCCATCCATCCATCCTTCTATCCATCCATCCATCCATCCATCCATCCATCTCTTCATGAAGCTCATTCTCTTACCTCCTCTCTAACCATTAAGCAAGTATTTACCTAACACTTTTATTTGCCCAGCTCTCTCATAGGTTCTGTAGGAAAGTACGAAAGATTCCACATCGTTGAGAGAAGAATTAGTTCCCTTTCCAATACACCTGTACATATGCCCGCTATGGGGGATGTCCGGTGAATCCCACGGAGCCTGGGTAGTAATGAGGAAAAGATCCTTCTTTTTTCTCTGGAGCCTGAGCCCAGCTCATGGGTGAGACACAGCAACATCCCTTACATCCCTTACTCAAAGTTGAGCCAAGAGATCCATGCAGAACAAGGAGCCAGGACCTTGATATGCTGGGAGCTGAGACCTTTAGCCTTGAAGTTCTAGCCATCCAGAGGGATGAGAGTCAGAGGGGGTGTGCTTGTGTGTGTGTGTGAACAGCGGAAACAACAATCTCTGCATAGTAACAGGCACTAACATGAATGTTCACCCATGAACAATGCTCACGCATGTACATGTGGACAGATGTGGATGAGCTGTATGTACCTGTGTGAGTAGAGCAGGGGGAATGCCCACGCATGCCCAGGTAACCGTGTCCAGGTGAGTTGCACCTAAGCCAGGTACGCATGTCGGTGTACGTGTGTGCGCAGGCGTGACTGCTAGGTCTGTGTGTGCACGCGTTCTGTCTCGACTCTGCTGTGTCCGCCTGAGGCTACAGCAGAGATCAGCTCTGACCAAATGATGTGACTGGCATGGGACTGAGGCCTCTTGAGGCACAGAGATGCTACCTCCCAACCTGGAATCCATGGCCGAGGCCAAGGCGAGAGGAAATATAACGACTACTGCCCTGGACTCACGAGGCCTGACCCGATACTCTCCTTGTCACCTGCCCGCTGAGGGGCCCTATAGCACTCCACATGCCTCCCCAAAGTCGAGGGTCCCTGCCTACGGCAGGTGGGTAGAGCCAGGTGTGGGCACAGCCAGAGACAAGGCCCAGGGTGGTGAGTTGGGAAATATCAATAATTGAGACCATATTCTTTAGGGGTTCAAATCCTGCACCTGCCAACTTTTAGTGTGTGATCTGGGGCATACCAACCATCTCACCTATACAAGCCTCAGTTTCCTTGTCTGTAAACATGGGGATAACGACAGCGCCTAGGTGGAAGAATTGTGGGGAGAAAGTGAGAAAATGCATATAAAGTGGTTAGCACTGTGCCTGGTACATGGTGAGCTCAGAGGCCTAGGGCTCTCACAGGACTGGGATTTAGGGAGCAGGTGTGACCTTTGATAGAGGCAAGAAGGAAAGGAACAGTGAATGGGACAATCTGGAGTCCCAACTATCTCCGGTGTATGTGGCTTTGGGCAAATCATGTTGCCTCTCCAGGACTGTCTTCCGGTCTGTAAAATGGGGAGAGCAGATCCCAGCCTCCTCAAGGGCTGTTATGAAGATCAAATGAGATGATGTGCTTTGAGATGCTGGGCACAAAAGGCTCAGGGACTGTACCGATTCCTAAAGGATATGCAAATGTCCTGGGGTTTCTGGAGTGTCTGGGCTCTGTGTTCCTTAGCTTCCAGGCTCTAGGGCCTGAACTGAGGCCCTGGGTGCTGTCCCTGACGTCACTCAGCCTCCAGGCTCCCAGCTGGTAACACAGAAGGGGTGGTGGCCTGTCTTACCCCTCACTCCACGGTGGGGGCGAGGAGCAGGTGGAAGAAACTTCAATCTCTGGATCTCTGGCCTCAGGGGCAGCCTGCAACTGAGGCATCTCGTCTCTGCTCCTTGGAGCAAGTCTTATCTGGGCCCCAGGGCCTGACCTTGAGGAAGCTAGTCTGTAGAGCCACAGCAGGAAGAGGGGGAGGAGCTACAGGAAGAGAGGGAGGAGCTACCCACCTACCGAGCTCATTCTCCGCCCACCGTGCTCTATGCCCCTCACGCATGCGCGATCTCGCTTAATGCTCACCACTGCCAGGCTGCTAGTTCCGCTGTCCCATTTTACAGGTGGTGGAGCCAAGGCCCTGCCCTAAGAGACTGTGTAACTGGGAAGGTCACGTGGCCCTCCGGCTGTGGACCCAGGCGGTCTGTTGCCAGCTCCGAACCACCCCCACGCGCTTCGCCCGCAGCGTCCTGGGTGTGTGCGCTTTAGAGGGCACGGAGCACTCGACACCCCAAATCCTGCGTGGGCCCCCGTTTCGACTCCAGGAAGTGTGGGTGGCTTCCCAGGGCACGCGGCCGAGTCAGGCGACCTCTCCTGACTCACCGAACGCCTCTGCCTGTTCCCCCTTATTCCACCTGACGTCACAGTCTGTGCCAGCCGGTGCGGCTGTCCCCGGGGGGTGGGGTGGGAAGGCCCGGCTCTGGAGAACAGTCAGAACAACAATGCTCCATCCCTCACATACGGAACGCTTACCACGGGGCGAGGCGGACACGGTGTCCTTTAATTTCTCACCAACCCCACGGTTTAGGCACAGCTGTTCCCATTTTACAAAGGTGGAGACTGAGGCACAGAAAGATTGCTGACTCACGGTCAGGCGCTGCATGTGAGACGGAGGAACCCGAATTTGTCCTGCTTGTGCCTCTGGTCACTCTGTGTCCTCCTTTTTCGCCTCTCCTGGCTGCCAGCCAGGGTTCAGCCCACAGGACTTTCCCCAGGCCCTGCCAAGGTGGGCGATTTGACCCCAAGAAGCCCAACTTTACTAATGACCAGCCAACTTCAAGGGCACCCTCCGTGCGCGGAGCCCGCCTCTCCCTGGGGTCGAGCCAGGGGCCGGCGAGGGCAGGGCTGTGACATTTCTCATTACAGCCTCTGTCAGCGGCCCTCCCTGTCCCTCTGTCTCTCCGCGTCCCCTCTCCTCTGCCTTGTGCCCGCGCCTGGGCTCTGAACGTCTCAAATTAGATTAATCGGGAGTTGGCAGGAGATGCCAACCAGTAAACAAATCTCAGCCGTCAGCGCCTCGTCAGCCCGCGGCCCCAGAGGAGGACCCTTCTAGACACAAATTCTTATTAGACTTGTCAGATCTATTAAAATTCTTTTCACACTTCTGCGTTCTATCAGCCCCATCATTAGTACGGCCCTGGCCTCTGGGAACACCAGGGCCATATTAATCTGCCGTGTGCCCCCTCCCTGCCCCCTGCCCCCACCCCCTCCAGGGACAGGAGAGACAGACAGATGGACAGATAATGGCTGGGAACGAGAAAAAGTGTGGAGGTGTCCCTGGGAAGACAAGAGGCCCAGGGAGAGGAGTGGACTCTCTGGCTGAAGAGTTTAGCCACGTGCACCCTCCACGCACACCTACACCTGCAAGGGAGGCTCTCTGAGGTCAGGGCCGTAGGTGTGGCGGTGTTCGCATGGATGCCGGATCTCAGGCAAATACCCTCTCTGGGATCCATTTCCTCGCCTGTCTGCACGCCATACAAAGCAGCCGTGAGTGCCAGGCCCCATAGTAGATGCTCACTAAAGGGTTATCTATCCTTCCTTTACACGCGTCTATTTTGCATAATTATACCTCGAAGCCAGGTACATATAAAGTCATGAACGTGAATCGACACAAAGGTGGGTCGAGGGCTGTGTCACTACTGATAACACAAGTTGGCGGTTTGGCCAAAAGAGAACCGGGTTGGAAGTTCAGGGGACCTGGAGTTCGCCATTCACCTACTGTGTGACCTTGGGACAGTCCTTGGCTCTCGCGTCTATAGCCTGAGGACACATAACACCTACTCTGGGTAGGGTTTTGAACACGGCAGGAAATGAATACGCGATCTGCCCAGTGCCTGGTGGGCTAAACTCCTGCGTGGGACAGATGTGAGCAGGTGACAGGTGGACCTGGGCATACACAGGGGCTGTTTGGGACGTGCACACTCTTGCACGTGGACTGGGAGCCCCGCCATAGGCGTATTCAGTCACCCGTAAACACGGGGCAGGCGGTCAGTGGGAACACGACGGGTCCCTGTCCCTGGCTGCCCCAGAATGTCAAAGGTGAGGAAGACAGCACAATGGAAAAACGTTGGGGGTCTAATCCCTCGACTCCCATTTCCCGGATGGCAAAACTGAGGCAGGGTGACTTGGTGGCAGACTTAGTGATGTTGGGGCCACCACTCCCCCAGGCCCCTCCCAGCCCAGACCTGGAATCTTGGTGGGGTGGGGTGGGTGGGGTCTGCCCTGGGATTCCCTCTGGGTAGGGCTGGAAAATACGGCTCGGGAGGATCCGGGGTTGGGAGGGGAGGGGGGCAGGGGCTGGAGCTAGATGGGGCGAGTGGGGAGGGTGGAGGGGAGGGGAAATCGCCCTGGCCGGCCTCTTCCCTTCTCGCCTCCTGGGCCCTTTCCCTTTTGATCCCCCCTCCCCGGTGGCCCCCATGCTGACTCTGGGGTTAATTTTATTTCCGACTTGGGCAGGCCCCCTGCAGCAGGGCACGGGGCTCTGGGGGTGACTAACGCCTGCCCCAGGCCGGGGCTGCTGCCTCCGCAGAGCGGCTCTAAACTCTTTATCAAGAGCATGTGTGTCCGCTCTGCCTGGGAACGCGGGGCCGGGGCCGGGGTTCGCCTCAGGCCCCTCTGGAAACACTCGCACGCATGTGTGTGCGCCCCGCTCTCCGCCGTCCCTGCGCACGGGTTCCACCCCCTCTCGCACTTCCTCCTCGTGCACGCAAACCCACACGGGCGCAGCTGCACACGGAGGCCACACGCGTACCCGCCCGGATGCACAGGGACACATAGCCACACCTGCGTGCACACACCCGTGTTTACACACTGCACACACAGTGTACGTGTCCGTGCTCCAAATATATACACACCCACGGACACACTCAAGCCTCCGTGCACGTCTGGATGCACACGCGTTGCACGCACAGATAACCACACACCCCTGCACACTCTCGCACACGTCTATTCACGTGCGTACCTGTTTGGTACACATGCCATGAAGTGACACAGCATCACATGTGCAAATACACAGACAGACACGTGGACGCTCGGTCACACGGACGCACCTGAATGTGCACTGAAACCCATGTGTGCGTCTTACGGACACACATACCCACATGACCAAATGTGTGCACCTGTGCACTCACACACAAACTCACATGCACACCGTGTGGACACAATATGCTCATTGAAAGTCAGATATGCGAGGGGCGCCTGGTGGCTCGGTCAGTTAAGCGTCCGACTTCGGCTCAGGTCACGATCTCGTGGTCCGTGAGTTCGAGCCCCGCGTCAGGCCCTATGCCGACAGCTCAGAGCCTGGAGCCTGCTTCAGATTCTGTGTCTCCCTCTCTCTCTCCCCCTCCCCTGCTTGCGCTCTGTCTCTGCCTCT
Source organism: Lynx canadensis (assembly GCF_007474595.2). Classification (NCBI taxonomy): domain Eukaryota; kingdom Metazoa; phylum Chordata; class Mammalia; order Carnivora; family Felidae; genus Lynx; species Lynx canadensis. The sequence continues at coordinate 13,294,782 of NC_044310.1, read as the reverse complement.
CTCTCAAAAATAAATAAACATCGGGGCGCCCGGGTGGCTCAGTTGGTTAAGCATCCGACTTCAGCTCAGGTCATGATCTCACAGTCCGTGGGTTTGAGCCCCACGTCGGGCTCTGTGCTGACAGCTCAGAGCCTGGAGCCTGCTTCGGATTCTGGGTCTCTCTCTCTGTCCCTCCTCTGCTCGCACTCTCTCTCTCTCTCTCTCAAAATAAATAAATAAACATTTTAAAAAATCCATTAATTTGGGGCGCCTGGATGGCTCAGTCGGTTAAGCGGCCGGCTTCGGCTCAGGTCATGGTCTCGTGGTCCGTGAGTTCAAGCTCCGCATCGGGCTCTGTGCTGACAGCTCAGAGCCTGGAGCCTGCTTCACATTCTGTGTCTCCTTCTCTATCTGCCCTGCCCCAACTTGCTCTCTTTCTCTCTCTATCTCAAAAAATAAACATTAAAAGTTGAACCATCGGGGCGCCTGAGTGGCTCAGTGGGTTGAGCATCCCACTTCAACTTAGGTCATGATCTCACAGTTCGTGGGTTCGAGCCCCGCGTCGGGCTCTGTGCTGACCGCTCAGAGCCTGGAGCCTGTTTCAGATTCTGTGTCTCCCTCTCTCTGACCCTCCCCCATTCATGCTCTGTCTCTCTCTGTCTCAAAAATAAATAAACGTTAAAAAAAATTAAAAATAAATTCAGATATGCGAATAGTCACGTATACATACACTCACACATTCACACACACAAACGCACATCTACACACAAAAAGATGCGTGCACAAACACACGTATGCTGAAATACACGATACACACACACACACATCACACGTATCTATGAGGCGTGTTTTCACGCTCACACGCATACATACGTGCACATACACATATCGAACACACATGTACATGGGGCAGGGGCCATGAACACAGCCAGGAGGTGGAGACGGGCACAGCTGGCCCTCATTTAGCTGTGGAGGCCAAGGCCGTGTGGGGAGGAAGCAGAGGTCAGTGAGGCCGGGCGGGGGTGCCCTCGGGCTGGGACCTCAGCCTCTCACCACACGCCCTTCTGATTAGTTTGACACCAGCAGGTGAGGCCTTGGCCGGGAGGGGGGCAGGAGGGGAGCCCGGTGACCTCGGCTCTCTGTGCCTCTCCACTTGCCCTGCCACTGCCCCATCTGACAGCTGGGGGCGGCGACCAGGCCTGCCTTCTGCAGCCTTCGGTCCGAGGGTCTGGTGCCCACCGCCTCCGGGCAAGATGCCGGCGGTGGGGGGGACGGTGGCTGGGGCAGGCATGTGAGACCAGCTCCGAGTGGGGGGCAGTCAGGGCTGAGGACGGGGTGGGGGGTACAGGAGAGAGATCAAAATACAGCTGTCCCCCCTACCCAGGGGGCAGAAAGGGGCAGGGTCTGTAGCATCACACCAGCCTCATGTGGCCATCGAGCCCCTGAAATGTGGCCACAGGCAACTGAGGGACCGAATTTTACATCGTAATTTAATTTGATCTAATGTAAACGCTAAAACTGCAATGTAATTTAGCTTCGTGGTTGGGAAACTTTATAGCGTACTTGGAACAATCTGCTTCTCCGGTGTGATTTTATGAAATTTAAAGACAGACCAGTTTTCCAATGAAAACTTGGTGTCTGAATTCACATGGGCTGGATTTCAAAGACGCAGCGTGAAGAAAAAGAACGTGAAACATCCCATTCATAACTTTGTACGGCTTATGTGGCAAAATGATCATCACTTCAGATATGCTGGGTCAAACAAAATATGCCGGGAAGAAGACCTGCGCTCGTTTCTTCTGACGTTTTAATCTGCGGCTACTGGGAAATTTGAAACGCCACGTGTGGCTCATATTAACGTTTCTACGGGGCGACACTGCTCGAAGGCCATGAAAGTCGCGTGAGTGCAGGGGCCTGGCTCAGCATCACCTGAGGACAACGGTCCATCCCGTCCGGACCTCAATTTCCTCGCCTGTGGAATGGGCGCCCCCACCCCAACTCCACCTTGCAGCTCTCTGCAAATAAACAGAACGTCCTCGGAGCGGGGCAGGGAGGGGGAAGAGGAGGTCTAGGGCGCCGGGCACTCACTCTGGCCGTACTGGCCGTACTGGTAGCCAGCCACGGGGTCCACGCTGTAGCCGGTGGTGCTGTAGGTGGGCGGGCAGTAGGACTGGGAGGTGGGCAGGCTGTCTCCCGGCTTGATAGAGTCGGCCCGCTGGCTGCAGCTGGCCGAGATGGACGTGGCCGAGTCCAGACCGCCGTGCAGCGGGGAGATGGAGAAGTCGGCCTGCGGCTGCGGTGGCACGGCGCTGGGGTTGCTCAGAATGCTCATCACCTGCAGGGGAGAGACCATCAGTGCGGCCCGAGCAGCAGGCGTGGCGGGGGCGGGGGGGACGGGGCTCGGAGGACGGACCCCCGCAGACGCGTGCGTCTGTGTGGGGCGGGGGGGTGGGGGTGGGGACGATGCCAGGCGGGCCCCAGACAGGCCTTTGCTCCCTTAAGATCCCCCGCAAGGCACCGAGATCTTCAGTTTACTCGGTCTGCTTGCCCTTGTGGGTAAGACGGTTGGTGGTTTCTCCTGGTCAGGTTCTGACCTACGGGATCTCCCCTGGCTGAGAGCTCCAGGCAGCTGGGCAGGGCTTCGTTTGCCTCTGGGATGGATATCCCCATGGCCTGGCTCTAAGGGACACCTTGTGCCTGTCTGATGAATGAATGAATGAATGAACGAATGAACGAATGAACGAACGAACAAATGAATGAACTAACTAGCTATGTCTCTCCCATCCGACGGGGGCTTCCCTCGGATGGGAAACTGCGCGTCCCATCAGATGGGGATGCCCCCATCTTCTGACACAAAGGTTAGAGAAGGACTCTGGGTCTGTCCGGCTTCCCCATGGCAGGCCTGCTATGCTCTTGACTTGGAGACCCTTGGAGATCCTACAACACCAACACCCATGGCCAATGCTTCCAGATAGTGTCGCAGGCAACCTTCTTTGACTCTGGTAGCTCTCAGCTGTCTGTGACCATCACCCCTTCCCTGCTTGGCCCATACAGCAAACGGGAAGTCACCATCGGTGCTGGCAACCCAGACAGGCAGGGGTGAGGCTCATCTCTGTAAACTCAGCTTAAAGAACTTGGTGCTGCCTCCCTGGTGTGTCCACTTACTCATTCAACAAACATGCGTGGATGGTGACTGTGGCCCCAGGATTTCAGAGGAGGAAGAGCCATGGTCCCTGTCCTCGGCAGGAGGGTGTCTGGGGCTGGTGGGGGGAGGCAGCTGAGAGCACAGCATCTCTGCCATGACGTGGTGAGGGGCATGACAGAGGCAGCTCTCAGGGGGCTCTGGGAGCCCAGGGGAGGGGACTCAGCCAGTGTGGTAGTCCAGGAAAGCTTCTGGGGGAGGTGACAGTGGCTGTCTGGCTCTCCAGGAGAGAGAGTGGGGAAAGGCAGTGCAGACAGCTGGGTGGGGGCACGGGGGCACAGGTGTCCCGCTCAGTCCAGGGAGGCAATGGCAAGGCAGGTCCTTGTGAGCTGACCTGCAGGGCCCAGGCCCCTGGTGGTGACACCCCTTATAGGAATGAGGCCGCCGGGCCAGGAGGGGAGCCTTGCTGGTGGAGGGTGGCAGGGGGGATAAGGTGGGGTCTGTGTGCAGAGGGCTTTGCACCCGCCCAGCACTCCAGAATCAGGACCCCGGCTCCCCTAAGCCTCGTCTTCCCTTTCTCCTTCTTTTCCTTCCTCCTGGCATGAACTCAGGTGACCCTCCCAATCCAGAGCCCTGCAGAGATGTGTGAGGCGAGCTATGAGGCCCCCTCCCCAGACGAAGTAACCGAGGTCTTCAAAAGCCTGTGGCTTCTTCAGACCTCACGGCAACTCTTTGGAGAGCAGCTCAGAGTCCAGAGGCCAGAACCCACCCGCCCGACAGGGTCAGGACTGACCGTCAAGGATGAGTGTGGGCGTCTGACCTCTTCAGAGGTAGGTCTTCACCCCAGGGGCTGGCAGCCTCTGGTGGGGGCGAGTGGGGCTGGGGTCCCAGGGGCTGGGGCATGAGCACAGCCTCTCCGTGACCCTTCCCTCCATGCTCCCAACACAATCCCCTCACCCTGGGCTCACCCTCCTCAGTCTTTTCGCTGCCCACCCCCTGAGCCCGAGTCAAGGGCACTGGGCCTCGGGGGCTGGTCTTGGCCTTCTCCGCAGCCGGCAGGGCTCAGATGGGACTTAATGATTCATCAGCCCCATCGACCTGGCGAACACACGGGGACGGGAGCGGGAGAAGAGGGGAGTCTAGGCGGATGCCCGTGGAATCTCCCAAACTCACCCTCTTTCAGGGGAGGGTCCACATAGGGTACAGGGGTGATGGCAAGAGGGACCCCGTGAAGGGGGGGGTGTGTGAGGACGGCTGACACCATTGGACTGTGTTTGTTGCTTTCTGACTGTGGAGACAGGTTCTCCCGGGTCGAGGAGTTTGTGGATCGCAGGGCATCTGGCACTCGCCAGGGAATTAGGAGACCCGATTCTCTTCCAGGCTGCCTGTCAGGTTCCCACTCGAGACCTTACCTTCCATCTAAGAAAATTAGGAAAATCGCCACCCATCCCATCGCCCCCATATAAACATTAGCCTCGCTATCCCTTCCAAGGAGGCCTGGACTCCGAGAATAGACTCAGGGGCTCAGGGAAAACACACAGGCCTCGTTTCCCTTCCTTCAGGAGGATAATTGTAGGGGGCGGGGAGACTCTCGGGAGGGTTTGTCAGCTCTAGTGAGACCCCGGCTTAATCCTCCCCTCCCGCACACCACCAAGATGCCAAGCTCACAAGAGACAATGGACGGGGGGGGAAGGGAGGGCTGGGCAAGGGGAGGAATGGGGGAGGGGAGGGAAAGGGGGAGGGGTTAGGAAGAGGACAGGCATGTTTTGGGATGGGCTGGGAGCCACGCACACAGACAGTACTCATCCTGCAAGACAGAGACCGGCAAAGAATTACCACGAGTCTGACCACAGCACTCAAGAATTATCAGTGGCTCCCCATTACCTCCCAGATAAACAGGACAAAGTCTTCTTGTGATCAGACCGCTGCCTGCCTGTCCCAGCTTCTCCCCCTCTTCCTGCCTGACACGTCATATCCCCGATACACCAAATAATCCGGTGTCTCCCAAAGACATCCGCCATTCATTCATTTATTCACTCAGCAAACATCATAGAGTGCTACCATGTGCCAGGCCGCAAAGAGGGCTGGGCTGTGAGCTCTTTGAGGATAGGATAGAACCATGGCTCATCTACCTTTGCAGGCCCAGCACCTACATTTTGCCTAGAAAAACCCTACATACTAGAAAAACCCTACATACTAGAAAAACCCTGTTGAATTCATGGATATCACTTAACAAATACTTAGTGAGCACCTAAGTGCTCACCTTAGTGAGCCAGACACTGAGCTGGGCCCCGAGCATCAGCGACTCAATGCCCTCCTGGGGCCACCAGTCTAACGAAGGAGACAGACAACAAATTATATAAATTCCTGATACCGAGAAGTGCTATAGAGGAAAAATAAAGGGGGGATATGGAATAGGCAGGCAAGACCTCCCCAAAGAGGTGATATCCAGCAAGACCTAAAAGGGCCAGCCATGGGAGGGTATAGCAGAAGAGCCTTCCGGGCAGACCAGTCAGCAAGTGCAAAGGCCCTGAGGTGGGAACACACCCAGCAGGTTTAAGAAAGGGCAAGGAGGTCAATGCTGAGTGAAATCCCGAGAGTTGCAAGGCCTCCTGGGGCCTCTGTCAGAAAGGGCTTGCGTGGTGCCCAGTGGCTTGGGAGGCCTTGGACCCTGGGCCATTAACAGACAGCTCAGAATCAGCTCAGGCCCAGGGAGATTTTCCTGTAATGGGATTTGTTCAATGGGATTTGCCCTGGAACATCAAATCAAATCCACATCTGGGATAGGTGTGAATAGGGATGTGCTTACTCTCTCCCAGAGTCCCTGGCGGCCTCTCTCCATTTCATCTAACCCCCTGACTCTAGGCATGGCAGTTTCCAAGCTATTATCTCCCCTATTTTGCGGATGGGGAAACTGAGGCACAGAGAGGCGAAATCACAGAGATCACACAGCCAGTAAGTGGCAGCGCTGTGATTTGAACCCAGGTCTCCCTGCCCTCTAGCTGTGTTCCTTCCCAACAGGCTGTGCTGGAGACCGTGGGGGAGGAGAGGCCCTTGGCGACCCTGACGAGCGGGTCCTGTGGACCCAAGTGGCCCTCCATGCCCCCCAGTTGGCCCGGGGACCCCTGGGAGCAGAAGCAGGGCCCGCAGAAGCAGGAAGCGTTTGCCCAGGGTTAGGGGCCCAGCTGAGAGGTCTGGGGCCTGCAAACTTTTGAACTTGAGGAAGTCCCAGTCTGATGCGGTAATCCACCCCCCTCAAGAATGCTAAGGCCTCTCCCCCGGTGGGTTTTACTTTTTTCCCGGTGACCTTGCTTTCGCTAATGTATTACTTCTTGGTACGTTACCGTTACTAACTCAAAATCAATACCGACCTCCACATCTGTAAGGTTTTATCTGAAGGCAAAGCTCCGGGCTGTCCGTCAGGCTGAGTGACAGCCATCCCTTCCTCTGCCCCCACCCGCCGTGGCCCCCGCCCGCCCCCAGCCCCTTCCTCTCCCTCAGCTCTAAATCAGTCCCAGCCTCCACCAGACTAAATCAATAAGGGGCAGCCTCAGCCCCCTTCCGCCCGCTGGGGAGAGGCTGGCTCGCCGGTTTGGGGGTGGGGGCTGCGGGAGCCCCGCGCCAGCCCTCCTTCCACATCCTCCGCTCGCCACCCCCCCCCCCCCCCCCCCCACCCCCCCGGGATGCGGTGGCGCGCTCCGGTCCTTTAAAAGAAGGGGATGGGAAAAATGTAATTAATTCCCTCCGCTCCTGAGCTGGCCCCAGGGCCTGGGACCGAGGAGGCAGAGCGGTGGGATCTGCACCCTCTGTGATAACCGAGCGCGCTTCGGGAGCGAGGCTGCAATTAGAACGGGATCGCCATCACTCGGGCTCCGTGGCAGGGTGCGGGGTGGGCGGAGGGGGCCGCGGAGGGACACACGGGAGAGGGGGGGGGCGGGGATCAAGCCTGGAGAGGTCAAGGCAGTGGGACCCGGAGATGGGACCGGGGCTGGAAGGAGGCCAAGGACCACCTGGACCCGTGGGCGGGTCAGGGAGCCCCACCCTGGCACTGACAGAGGGGACCCCGAGCCCCCGGAGGGACAGCCGTTTCACACACACACGCACACACACACACCCCCCCACACCCACACCCACCCCACTCAGCCATCAGGCCTCCCAGGAGCTTCCCTGCAGCACCAGGGACCAGAATATCTGCACTAACATTCATGCTCAGCCCGGGGTGAGCTGTGAACCCTGGGCAGTTTCTTTAGCCTTCTATGTCTCAGTTTTCTCATCTGTATAATGGGACCGGCAATAACTGTAGCTACCGATAGGGTCCCTTTAAGAATCAAACGGGTCCGTGCACGCTGAATGCTTAAGACAGTGCCAGGCACACGTCTGTTCTCCGCGCGCGGGCGCTAGCTGCCCCTCCCCTTCCACCCGGATCAGAAGGGAATGAGCTTGAAAGCCACCCTTGAGGGCGGACTCAGGGAGCTCCTCCCTGTGTCTTTTTCACCCCCTCCTCCCCATGGGGCCTGGCACGCAGTGGGCGCTTTCTGAGTGGGGAATCTCTGCTCCCCCCGCCCCCGCCCCACAGAAGCTGGGGCCTGCACCCTGACAAGGGAGCCGGGTGTGAGTCAGCGGGCCAAGGCACACCTTCACGAGGACATCCCACCTGAGTCCAGGGAGGCGAGGCGGCCCCCAAAGCCTCTGTCTGGATCACCCAGTAGCTTCCGGGACACTTGCCCCCACGCCCGCTTACACGGAAGGGCACGTAAATACATACAAACCCGGGAGACGGCCACGTGTTCACAGGTGGGGAAACTGAGGCCCAAAGGGGGCAGCGACTTCCACTCCAGGAGAGTGGCACCACAAACTGATGGGAGTATTGCCCATCCCTGGGCTTACGGCCGCTCCCGCCTGCCCTCAGCCTCGGGTTTGGCTCCAAAAGGACCGGCCCACTGAACCTTTTTATCTCCGACGACAGCCCTGGTCCCCCGTCTCACTAATTCATTCCCCCGACTTCCAGAAGAGGTGAGGGGGGCACGTTTGGGGGGAGGGCTGCCGATTGCCCACTGTCAGGAGAGAAGGCAAGGGTATGGAACACAATGCTTGAACTTTGTGACATCTGTCTCTGGGGACTGAGGGACAACCGGGGGCAGCCCCGCTCATGACTTGCCCTGGTCCCTAAGGGTCTGGGGCCTGGAGTCCCTCACTGGGTCCAGATGGAGCTAGGCTGCTCCACTGGGGTCTGTCTGCTCAGCTCTGTGTCTCCGCCTTGGTCGCCCGCTGGAATCAGCGGGGGAGTCTCGTGAAATGCTGGTCCCAGGATCTCACACCCCCGCAGGCTCCCAGGAGTCGGTCTGAGGCTCTGGGCATCAGGAGGGTTTAGAGCCCGCTCCCCCGGTGACTCTAACATGCAGCCAAGTCGGCAAACCGCGGCGCCCAAGTCACTGCCGTTGTTGCGACCCACGCGTAATAACGGGCGCCAATCCGCACCCACGCGGATGGACACGTGGGCACGCACGCAAAACACGTTGACGCGCGTGCTGACTGCACGCGGCGTGATGCAGACAGGCCAACGCGAACACGCACAGAATGATACGCACGGGAAAGTGCACATACGCACACGGCCAGGCCGCGCGGCGTCACACGCTTCGCGGATGCACACGCAGACAGACACGCTTACACAGTCACGGACGCCGCAGTCTCACAACCCCACGGTCGCCGGCTCCCGACGGATACGCAGACACACTTCACGCCAACACCCCCCCCCACCCCCCGCCCGTCCCACTGCCTGTCCCCCAGCTGCACACTGGGATTACTGCAAGCGAGAAATCACCCACCCAGGCAGCCGAGCACCCCCCGCTCCCCCTCTCTCCTGCTCGCGTCTTGCTAAGAGGATCGGGGCCCCCTCCCCTCTCCCTGCCCCCTGTGGACAGCGGTAATGGGCTTCGGGTGCTGACTTTGAGGTTCCAAACAAGATTTCCTGCACGTCTCCCTGTCCCTGCCCCCCCCCCACCTCCTTCGCCATCCATCTCTCTGCTCACGGGCCTCACCCTCCCTCCGCCATCCACATCTCAACCAGGAGAGCCGGTGCTCAGCCTGGCCGGCAAGGTCCCCTCCCGCCTCCGCCCCCCCCCCCCCCGACCCCAGCCCCTCTCAGATCCTTTTCTAAGCCCGGCTACTGCCATTCTCTTGCCCAGCACAGCCCCTGACAGTTTCCGCAGCATTTCCCTTCAAGCCTCACACCTCTTCTACGGAGCAGTCACCCCACTTTCCAGATGAGGCACAGGCTTAGGGGCGCACCCAGAGTCACCTGGCGAATGAGTGGCAATCCTCTACCCCCGACTCCTAGTCCGGTGCGCTTGTCCTGCCCCTGACTGTGGTCTTCGTGTACCATATACGGCCCTGGGTCATTCTCAGGTTGATGTGTGCGTGAGTGCGTAATGTGTGGGTGCAGGTGGGAGGACCACACGTGGGAATACTGCATGTGTGTGCACGTTCGTGAGTCTGCATGCACATGCCAGTGTGGCTTATGTGTGGGTACGTGTCCCGTCTGCCCCTCTAGCTGACCTCCCCAAGGGCACACCCTGGGGCCGGGGGGCCATCTGGTCACTGACTGCTCTCTCTGACCGGAGGGGGATTTGCCATCCCCAGACTCCTTCGGATTTTTTCTCCCTTCCACGTCCAACACAGCAGACCTCAAAAGACTCAGGGGGGCAGGCTCTGTCTGGTTGGGGAGGAAGGCAGGCAGGATAATTTCTGCAGAGAACGGCTTCAGCCTAGATGGGGAAGAAGACTCGGGAAGGCTAAGCCGGAATGAGGCCTTGGGCTCGGGCCTCACCCAGAGGACGCTTTCAGCCTTTCTGTGGCCCTGCCTTCTGCCCTGGGCACAGCCTGACCCTGACCCTGGATTTGGCCAGGAGCTGCTGGGGGCAGGCTTGCTGTCCTATTCCCAGTGCCTGGCACATAGTAGGTGTCCAACAAATATTAGTTGAATGAATGAATGAATGAATGAATGAATGAATGAATTTATCTGTTATCCCCAGCACAGGGCCTGGCATAGGGGAGGGTGAATGAAAAGAATAAACAGAGGGGTCTTGTGGCATACTCCCACCAGCCCCTCAACTCAACAGAGCCCCCTCCCCACCCCAGGGGTCCTTGGAGGCCTAGCTAAAGACGGCCCGGGGGAGTGGGGGAGCTGGACAGAATGACTCCCCACTGGTTGTCTAAGAAGTCAAAGATATTCTCTCTCACAAATGCACACACCCATTTCCAATGTTTGCTCCGTGAGATGCCAGGCTCCAAAACCCGGAAACATCTAGAAATATCTTGGAAGCACCGGAGGGGGGCTGGCCTTGGCATCCCCTCCCTGGTGGTTCCCGGGTTCGATGGTGTCCATGCCAGGACAAGGCCCAGGACTCCCGGCCCCCAGCAGGGGCTGGGGCTAGCGGGGTGCGGTGGGATTCAGGGACCATCTCTGATGGCGCGATAATGGCGGAGGGGGATTAGAGCGAGCGCTCTGAGCGGCGGCCGGGTTGGAGAAGGAAGGGGCCGATCGCCGGGAAAGATATGACTATTTAAAGATAATGATTGCATAAATTTAATTAGCACACTTTCACGCGGCAAATGGCCGTTTTGTAATTAATGTATCTGGCCTTACTAAGCATAAAAGATCCCATCTCCTCCCCCTCCCCTCCCGCTCCCCCTCCTCCGCGGCCCTAATGAAAGACAGAGAGCAAGTGACAGAAACAGTTTGTCAGTGGCTCCAGGTGTCAGGGGCCTAATTGGCTGAGCTGAGGGGAGGGAAGGGGCGGGAGGGCTGAGAGGGGGGCGGAGGGGGGCCTCCTGGACTCTGGGCCCAGGTTGGGAGAACAGGAGGGTGGGGAGGCCTAGGCTCGCAGCCTCCCTGGCGTGGGGGGGGTGCTCCCCCTCGGTAATTGCCGGAGACGAGGACGCAGAATGGCAGTGACAGGGAGTGAGTGGGGGCAGGGAGGCCTCGTTAGTACCTGGGCAGACAAGCTGGCTCATATCACAATGCGTTAAGGGCTCGCAGCCATGATAGCTCAGGCCCGCTTCCCCTCTCTAAGAAGCAGAGTCCCTCAAGCAGACAGAATCCGTGAATGAATGAATGGGCCTCGGTTTCCTTTCCTAGAAAATGGCCCTCGGTTATGGAGAGTCTCAAAAGGAAAAGTGATCAAAGGTGTCGTTATTAAGCACCTACTGTGCATGCCAAGGACCTACTGTGGGCGGGCAGCACTGCCCTTCACGCCTTAGAACGGTGGTCCGAAGGGCGGGTGCTTTAGTCTTCCCGAGATCGGAACGCATTTTAGCGTCATCCATGATGCCTGGCTGCGGCTGCGGCTGCGGCCAGATAGCATCAAAGGCGGGCAGCAATGGTGACAGAGCCGTGGCTGGTGCTTTTGTTGACCTCTTCCGGTAAGGTCAGGGTGGGCCAGCATCAAACCGTCTTAGATTCGAGGAAATATGGGTATTGGCTGTTCCACGTTACAGGTCGGGAAACTGAGGCTCAGGGAAGCTAAGTGATTCGCCCCAGTCTACACAGTAAGTGGGGGCTGGGATCTGAACTCAGAAGTCTAATCCCAGAGACGATTCTCCCTCCAGCATTTACCTAAGGGACCCACTGCAGGGCCAGCTCAGCACCTTTCCTGCCCCAGGATGCCATGCCCTGCCATCCCGGGTAAGACGCTTGACTGACTCCAGAGAGGAAAGCCTCTTTGTTAGGTGGGGACAGCTGTCCTGCAAAGGACAGCGATGTCCTGCGAAGTCAGAGCGGCCTGGTTTTCCCGTAGGATAATCAGGTAGCAGAAGCGAGAGGGTGGACAACGGCGATGCCCAAACCTTTGCGCCCTGGCCGCCTTGGGGCGTGTGCACACCCGCCTCTCGACAGTGCCGTCCACCGTCTTCACCAGCTGCCCTCTGCCGGCCCCTGCCCCGGCCCCTGCCCGTTTTCTCCGAGGGAGGCGGGGCAGGGAGGCCCGGAGCCAGCCTAGGCCCGGTGGAGCAGGGCCCAGCCAGCCCCTCTCCTGGACCAAATTCAATTTCAAAGCTTAATGAGTTTGCACAGGAGCCGGGTGAGCTCGCTGACGCTACTCCTTGCCGGCTGGGTGGTTCCCGGCCGGGCCACCGAGCGCTCAGCGGCCCGAGCAGGGAGAGCCCTGGGCTCCATCGAGAGCGGCGGGGGCACCGAGCGAGTGAAAAATGTCAGAGCAAATTGGTCTTGACAGCGTTAATATCTGCACCTCATAGCAATAATTACATGTAAATAAATAGCAAAATCACACTCAGCTGGAGGCAGCTTGGGGAGGACGGACGCTGCTAAGGACCAGCTGGGGACCCAAATGCTTCGCTCCATCCTTTTCTTTCCTTCTGAGAGTCTCTGCTCCCCCTCGCCCTCAACCAGATTCTTCTTGCTGCACAGGACAGGGACCTCGAGCTTCCGGCCGCTCATAGTAAACATGGGAGGGAAGACGAAAACATTTGGGTACCCCCCCCTCCACCCCGCTCTCATCCAACTGTGGGGCAACAGCTGGAACGAGCATCCGCCCGCCTCTGTCTCCTCCCTCCCTGAGCGTAATATTCCACCTGCGGGTCTTACAGAAACCCACATCTCGGCCCTGCCCTCCATCCTGGGCACCCTCCCGGCTGCCTCCTGGCCTTGACCTCCGTCCGCACGGCCACCCCTGATCCAGGTGGCCGGGCCAGCATCCTCTCAGTCGCCCAGGCCCGGGCAGCCCGGTCATCTTCACCCCCCCCCCCGATGGGTCCCAACACCCACAGTGCCGTGCAACATCACGTGCTGGTGCAGAGTCGCCGGCCGAACGTGGCACAACTTCCCAGGGAGCCAACCTGACACGATGCTCCTCGATTGTGTTACCGTGAGCGACAAATACGGCTGCACCGTGCCCAAGAATACAAAATGTGCGTGTGTGTTTGTGGCGAAAAGTTTGAGAGGCCCAGTGTGCAACCAGAGTCCCTTCTTGCCACATGTTCGGGGGCCCATGGGTTTGCTTTTGTTTTTTGTCTGCAAGAGCGAGGACCATGTCCTGCCCACGTCTGGATTCACAGGACTTAGGCAAAAGGCCTCTGGGGGTGTTTGAGGGAGGAAGAGAGGAAAGGGAGCGGAAGGCTAGAAGGAGGAGGAGGAAGGAAGGGGAAGGTGTAGGGAAGGAGGAGGCAGGGAGAAGGCAGCTGCCGTCCAGGCAGGCGATAGTCTTCAGATGGGCCCAGGTGTCCTGAAGTGGCTGGATTGAATCCAAGGCTCTGTTCATTCCCCTCTCCCCAGAGGGACCCAGGGGCCCTGTCTTCCGGGGACCCAGCTTCCCTCCCACTTCCTGTCTGCACGGTGCAGAGTTCCCACGAGTCGGGGCTCCGCTGCCCCAGGAGGAGTGTGGAGGGCCCTCCAGCTACTTCGCTGCCCGGCCTGCCTTGCCTGCACAGGGCAGGGAACGCAGACTCCATTCTTCGCGAAACAAATATCTTCTCCAGAGCAGCCCCCGCGTCCCACACCGTCTTATTTAGTTCACCGACTAATCCACTTATCGAGGATAAAGCGCCTGTGAATCCCCATTTGATAAAGGCAGTCACAAAATTAGCAAAAATGTGCCCACGGCTCCCGCGTACCAAACAAACAAGAGGCTGGGGACGGCTGCGGAGAGATGTTGTCTCTCTCTAGTCCCCGGGGCCCCCGAGAGATTCGGGAAGAGATACAGCAGCTCTCTCACTGGCGCTGAGGGCTGGGAAGGCGATGCCGGGGGTTATTCGGGGAAGGGGGTTGGGCAAGGTGGGGAAAGGAGCCGGAATGGAGTCCCTGCCTCATCCCACACGGCACGCACCCCAACGCCAGCGCGGGTCCTTGGCTCCCGTCACGACCCAGCTCCACGACCCTGTGCCTGCGACACCTTCACACGTTCATCCACGACATTCATCATCCTTCAGCGCTGGCTCCGTGCCAGGCAGCGTTCCAAGCAAACTCGTTTGCTGCTCATGACAACCCTGTGAACTAGCCACCACTGTCATCCACGGGTTATAGGAACAGAGAGGTCGAGTCACTTGCTAAAGATCACACAGCTAGTAGCCACTGCCCCCAACTGGAGGGTTATTATCGACAACTCTCCCGTTCAACCCTGGCCGATTCAAACTCCACCTGCGTCTCCAACCACGGTCCCCAACCCTGACAGCAGTCCCCCAGCCCCCTGCTCTACCCCCCACTACTCGCGGCCCCTCCTCTGCCACCGCACAGAGCCTTCAGGTTGCCGAAGCCTGTCCTCCCCCTCCACAATCTCACGACTGTCAAGTTCACACCTTCCGGTGCTCCTGTCAGAGCCAAAGTTATTCTCCTGTGCCCCACCTCCACCATTAGGGGCTGTGGTATCAGGGCTGGGGGGTGTCCTCCTCGCAGAGCCCAGAGGTCTCCCTATTTTACCCCAGAGGGCTCTGGGCACCTGGCTGACACCTTGTCCTGATCATGGCGGCAGGGCTATTAATGCCATCACACGGATGGGAAAACACAGACTGGAATAAAAACTCAGCCAGAAGTCAACCGGCTCATCCGGAGGGTGGTTCTGAGGAAGAGGGAGGGACCAGGAGGGGATGCTGGAAGGCTCGGTCCCTGTGCTGCCCACACGGCCACCAGCTTGGCTTGGGAAGGAGGGGCTGGTCTCAGGCCTCGGGGGTGGGGACATTAATCACAGGGAGCACCTGTCAGGGTGGCCTCTGGAACTAAAGGGAAACACTTGTCAGAAGGGCAGCACTTCTCACCCGGGCTCCCGGGTCTCTGAGACTAACCACTGCCCCTCCAGGAGGCCATGGCTGGGAGCAGGGCATCTGGGGTTCAGGCCCGGGCAGCCCCCTTGGCTGGGGAAAAGGCCCTCCACAGACACCTGGACCGTAGGTGGGAGGAAGGAGCAGGGAGTAGCAGAGGGAAGGAACCAAGGGCAGGAGCCGGGGGAGGGGTGGGACTGGGATTCACGGCCGGCTGCAGAGCCCTGCCCTCTCCAGCTTTGGGGCCGCCCTCCTGTCTCAGCCCCTGTCCCGCCTCATTTCTAGAAGTTCGTGTCCCTGAGTCTCCAGCACGCCTTGATCCCTGCGGGCCTCCTGTTTGCCCTTTGTCTTCCCCTTCCTGTCCCCGTCCCTGCCTGTGCACCCCTCTCTGTCTCTGTCTCTCGTTCTTTCCTTCTCCCTCTTCCTGTTTCTATCCCTCCGAGTGCTTCACCCCCCCCCCAGACTCTCCTTATCTCCCCCTGTCTCTCTCCCTCTCTCCCCCTGCCCCTGCTGCTTCCTCTCCCTGACCTTCTCTCCACCAGCATCTTAACACCCTGTTTCTCTCTACGGTCTGTCCGTCTGTCTGGGCACTTCCCCGCCTTTCTGCCCATCACTCCTGCATACCTCCAGCAGGAGGCGCCTCTGGAATCACTCTGGACCTTCTCGCACCAGAGCTGAGCCCGCCAGGCCGGGTGCCAGGCTCACGCCCTGGTCCAGCTGGGGGTCACCATAGCATGGGACCGCAGGACCGGGGTAACCCTCAGCCTACCTCCCCTGCTCCCCCTCTGGGCCTTCCCTCCACGGCCCCTTCCGTTCTCCGCCCTCTGCCTTCAAGGGTGGTCCACCAAGGCACTGCAGGGAGCTTCTGGGGCATCTGAAAACTGGGCGGTCAGAAAGGACCCCTCACCCAGTGCTTCTCAGACTCTCCCGAACACGTGAATCCCCTGGGAACTTCAAGTGCAGACCAGACCCGGAGCCGCCAGGGTCCAGGCCAGCCTCTGTCTGATCTGGCAGCCCAGCACGGAGGAGAGTTGAATCTCTGCCAGCGGGCAGACCTGGGTTTTGGATTCCGACGCTGTCCCTTGCCGCTGACCTTGAGCTTTGCCTCTCTGAGTCTGCAAAATGGGCATGGCGATTCTAGGCCCTCAGGACGTGGCGACGATCAGATCACGAACAGGGCAAAAGTGCCTCAGGGACCCCCACGTTCTAAACAAATCAAGGAGGTCACTGCCATTATTATGGACAGTATCGGTGCTCAAGGAACAACTCTGCTCCTTTTCCTTTACTCCTGTTCCTTCGGGGGCTGAAGCAGGGCGGGACCCCAGCTGGGACAGCTGCTTCCTCCTCAGGGGGGCAACGTGGAATCAGCTGGGGTTGAGGTCAGCACCCAGGGGGCTCGGGGAAGAACACGGGGAGCGGGGGTGGGGGTGGGGCGCATTCTCTGTGGTGGGGAAAGGAAGGCAGGCCCCGTGGGAGGCTCAGGAACTTCTACCCTGGGCATCACCTCCCAGTTTCAGGCTGGGTGTGCCCTTTGTGTAAGACCCCTGACAGGCCCTCACAGGACCTCAATCCTGCGACTCCCGAAGGTCAGACCCACTGTCTGGAGCGAAGGTTGAGGGTCCGGTCGGTCGGTTGCTTGCTGAGCCCTCATGCTCTCTGCAGGGGGGGAGAGGGGAGGCAAGAGACCAGCAGGGTGCCAGGGACAGGGGCAGGGGTGGGGCTTCCTCATACATTCCATCCGGGGCCCCCTCTTCTGCTGGATGCTTGACAAGATCCCCAGGGCTTTGCTGGCAAAGCGGGGACTGCCCACACCACTGCGGGCAGAGGCGGAAATGAAGGTAAAGGCCGCTGCCATACCCACTCGTGCCCTCGGCAAAGCCCTGCTAATCCCGGAGTCCTTCTAGGCGGTGGAAAGCATGCAGGGCCATTGTGGGTGTCTTTCTTAGCAAAAAGAGGCAATGGGTTAAATGAACTATTCCTAGGATGAACTATTTCTGGCTTGGACGTTGCTGGAAAAGGGATCTCAGTTCAATTCAAACAGACCCTCCTCTGAGGCCTCCCCTGAGGTCACTTCCTAAAGAAAGCGGAGGTCAAGGTGCTCATGCGAGGCTGACAAGGTGAAAGCTTGCTAATCCAGCGCTTTGATAATCCCAGGTCGCCTCACACGGGCGTCTTCCTTAAAATATGGGTTCTCCTGGTCCCCGTGCAGACCTAGGGCACCGGCCAGTCAGGATGGAGCCTGGGATTTAGATCTTTAACAGGCATTCCAGATCATTCTGATGCACAGGTTTGGGAGCCACAGTCTCTCCTGAAGCCTCCACACTGCAAAGAACCCACTCTCCAACAGTCCTGACAAAACCAGATTCTGCTTGCACCCCCCCCCCCAGAAACAGGATGCTCCGTGCTTTACAAGGCCACCCCTTCCCTCTACAGCCAGCCTGGACGTGGACAGCCCTTCCCCTTCACGTCCTGAGCCGAATTCTGCCGCCTCCCCGTGACTGCCACACCCTGCTCCAATGGGACCACCCTGGCGGTCTCTGTGCCCCCGACAGACAGCTCTGAGGTTTCTGGGGGGGATTGCAAAGGTCTCCTTTTGACCTTACTTTATAACATCTGACCTCCCGAACCCCGAATCGCAGTATTGCTTGCCAAGGGAGATGGTTACCACGTACAGCGGGACTTCCCAGTGGTCCGTCCAGCCCAGCCAGGCCAGCCCCGGGGAAGGTGTTTCCTTCCTCATTGGAGGATTCTGGGGGTCACGGGTACCCCCCTGCCCCCATCCCTCCCTCGTCTGGGATATCGCCTCTTCTCTGGAGGCTTTTGGCTCCTGGTTTGCTTGCTTGTCTCTGACGGAACTAACTGGAAGGAAGGTCCTCAAAGGCAGGTGCACAGGGCTGGGCAGAGAATGAATGTTCACGGTGTCCAGCTGTGCCCACGGCAGTTTACTGGCTCCCTACTGTGTGCTAGGCTTTGCGGCGGAGTCATGGGCCACTAGGGTAACCTAGCCCTTGCTTTAGGGGGAGACAGCGGTATCCAGAAAGTTAGAATTCAGAGCCCCAACTGCTACCCTGGGAGGCAGTGTGCCCACCCAGACTGCACGGTTGGTCTGGGAAGGCTTCTCGGAGGAAGTGGCCTCTGAGCTGACACCAGAGAGATGAATGGGGCTTGGCTAAGTGAAGAGAGGGAGGACGCCAATGTTTCAGGCTCAGGGATGGGCATGTGCATTGGTGGAGGGGGAGGGAATGAAGGGGAGTGGGGGTGGAGCCCTGACACTGCCCCGGAAGTGAGTTCCTGCCGGCTTCCCAACCTGGCCGGATGGCTCGCCCTGGTCCCATCGGCCCCGCCACCAGGCCACCACCTTGCGTGCATCGGCGGGCCGGCTGGGCCGGCAGGGCGGGCAGGGCGGGCAGCGTGTTCCGGGGGCCGCCGGGCTCGCGCTGCTCCCCGATCCCGGGCCCGGGCAGCAGGAATTAAGCAGGCCGCCGAGCCCGAGCGCGTCCTTATCTCGGGGAGACAGTTGTTGGGAATCACTTTGACTGAGTGGTTTTGTCTCCCTGCATTTTCCACTGTCAGGCGGCCTCGGGCCATGGATCAAAGGCGCGCGGAGGAGCGCAGGGAGGGGCGGGAGTGGGGATCCGGTCCCCTCCCCCGGTCCCCTCCCCCCATGCCACCCCCGCCCCCGCCCGCCCCGACCCAGCTCTCCCACCCCCACCCAGAACCGCGCCCAGCCCCCGCCCTGAGAGTGGGCAGAGGGGGGGGGGGACGGAGGGGGGCGGGGGCTGGAGAAATCGGGAAATGAGAGAAGGAGTGGAGAAGAATGAGAGATTAGGGGAAAGAGAGTGGGGAGGAGGGCTGGGTTTGCGGAGAGAAGGAGGGAGGGCTGAAAGGGGTCTGAGAGCAGGCTGGGTGCAAATGGGGTGAGGGACAAGGGGCGGGGAGAAGTGGGGCACTTGGAGGGGAGGGCGTGGGTTAAGGAGAGAAGCGGGAAGCAGAGCGGGATGCGGGGAAGAAATCACAGCTGGGACCCAGAGAAAGTTCTGGGCTGAGGGACAGGACATGGAGGCAAGACAGGCTGGAGGAGAAGGAAGGTGGGGGGCATGCCTGGCTGGGCTGGGGGGTGCCAGAGACTCTGTCCTCCCTCTGAAGAAAGTGCTGGCCTTCATCACTCTGGAGGAAACAGGTGCCGGGTGGAAGTGACTGGCCAAGGCCACACGGGAGTGGGGGAGGCCCTCAGGCGTGACCTTCCAGAACAAGGGCCCTGGAGACACAGGCTGAGATCTCAGATGCTCCCTGAAGCCCCAGGGGGAGGAAGGTCCTCTGCCTGCTTCCTCCACATCAGCTGTTATCCTGCAACGGCACTCCCTGGGGTGGCTCAGAACACCTGTCCCCACTCCCAAAGGTGTTGGAGAAACGTTCACAGCTGGGGAAAGGGCCAGGAGAGAGGAGGGGCTGGAGAGAGGACAGCCCTGGGGCTGAGGCTGGGGCAGGGCAGACACCTAGACCAGGAGGCAGGAAGGAGCAGGGGACCTCAGGGACCCTGGGGAAAATTAATTCTGCAACAGGAGGTCTGGGGCCTGGCCCTGCCCCCAACTCACGTGTGGCCTTGGAGCCCTTGTCTGCAAACAGCTCCCCTGAAGTGTGCCGGAGGCCAACATGCCTCGCGTATCTCAACATGCTTGTTCCTCAGCTTACTCTAGGAGATGGAACCTACTGCTAGCCCCACTTTACAGAGGGGTAAACTGAGGCAGAGAAGAACCTCTCTGGAATCGCACAGGCAGGACGTGACAGTACTGGTGATTGGAACCAGGCGCAGGGACCCCAGAGCCCACGTCTTGGTACCCCTTGCTCTGTTGCCCCTGAGGGCACTGGGAGTAGCCGAGATCAGAGCCACGTGTGGGGCCCCCCACATCCTACCAGCAAGTGGGCCACAGACCATTCTCGCGACAGATGCTGGGTGAGAGCATGGGCTCTGGGAGCAGGCAGGCTGTTCAAGTCCAGGGCCGGCCACTTGTTAGCGATTTATCTCAGGCCAATTATGTACACTGCTGGGTTCCTCTGTCCCCCCATTTGCGAGACAGATAATTGAGGTCCTCCCCTTCCAAAGGGGATCGTGTGAAGATTAAATGAGATCATCCATGTGATGGGCTTAGCACAGCATCTGGCCTGTGATAAGTGCTCAAAAAAAAGAGAACGTTATTCTTAGGTAATATCTGCCTAGTAATACAAGTACTTTTAACACACTGATACAATGATAAACGCACAGGGAAAGCACAACTAACCCAGCAGGGGGTGAGCGAAGGCTTCCCGGAAGGCGGCCAAGTCCTAAGGAGTAAGCAGGAGTGGTTTTGAGATGGGGACAGGGTGGCGGACAGGGAGTCCCAGCAGAGAGAGCAGCAGGCACAACACCTTGGAGGCAGGGAAGAGCGTGACTCTTTGGGGTCCCTCAAAGTCACCCTCCCTCTCCTACCCGGGGTGCCACCGGCCTCCCAGGTCCTGTGGCTGGCCATCCCGGCGGCCTCCCTCCCGCTGGGGACCCCAGGGACCAGCCTGTGCCGCTCCGAGTCTGCCCGCCGTATTAATTGCTAATCTCCCTCATTTTCTTCCCTCTATCTGCCGGGACTGTCTCATTCCAAGCCCCCGTACTAATCAGAAAGAAGGACAAATCCGCTATTTGCATTCTTTCCCACCAAACCAGGCAGCTCTGGAAGGCTAAACCCCTGGCCTGCTGGGAAGCCCAGAAGGCCCAGGCTGGGGCCCACGAGCCTGAGGGGGGGGGGGGGCAGGCTGGAGAGGAGGGCCAGTCCCTGCCCACAGATCTAGAGGCTATGACTCATGTGCTTGTACAAAGAACCCACAGAAATCTCAGACTCTGAGCAGGAAGGTGCCTTACGAACAGACTGATTCATCTCTTTCATTGCACAGATAGGGAAACTGAGGCCCAGGGGGAGGCATGTACCAAGGTCACACAGAGGGTGAGAAGCGGAGCAGAGAGGGAGCTCAGATGTCCTGCCTTTCCAATCGGTGACCAGGCATGGCCTGGGCTAAGCCAGACCTCCAGTCCCAAAAAGGAAATGGCCAGAGAAAGGACATCACTCATTCAATTTCTAATCAGGGCAAGGAGAAGCAGAGACCGGAAGACTGTCACTTATTAAGCGCTTGCTATATGCCCAGCCTGGTACTACGTGTTTCACATGAACAAAGTCTCATTATTTGTCATAATTCTGCACGACGAGTAGTATCGGCCCTGTCTTCCAGCTGAGGAAACTGAGGCTCAGAGAGCTCATGTGACTGGTCTGTGACCACACAGCAAGTAAGGAGAGAACCCAGTATCCGAACTCCCGTCCGTATGATCATTCCACTTGTCCCTGATGTATCTGCATTAGACATTGTTTTAGTATTTGCTTGATGATTTGCTGCTGTCCTGTCTGCACCAACCTCCTAGCCCTTCCCTGATTGTCCCCTGAGCAAACCCCACCTCCCCGCTAAGACTCCTCCAGGGAGCCTTCCGTGACCATCCCCTTCCTTCCCCAGACCCCTCTGCACTTCCTATCCTCGCCGACCGGAAATCCCACTAAATTGTCCACGACAGTTTTGGTGGGGAGGCGGCCCCTGAAATATGCGAGGTTAGAGAGGGACAGCCAAGTACATGTCTTTTTCGAGGCTCCCTAGACGCTGTGTGAATAACAGCAGTTAGGTAAATGGAGGGCATTGTAGGTAATGACATTCAAATACAGACTGAACGATCGGCTGCCTCCAACACCTGTTGGGAGCAGAGCGTAGCTGCAGACGCAGGGGGCTCACCACCCGTGGCTGATGGCCTACTGCGTGCCAGACGCCGGGTTCCGTGTGGTACCCACATGAGTCATCAGGCACTGGGTACTGCCTGTGGTCCCACCGAGGAGCGCGGGGGTGCACGAAGCATCCGGGCCCCCCTCCCCACCTTACTCTGCCCCGTGGGAAGCTCCCGCCCACACCTCTCCAAGGTGTGCCGTCCAGATTCCTGCACACGATTTGGTGGTGGGCAAAAAAAAGTCCCAGAGCGGCCCACGTCTCCTGTCCAGACTCAGGGATGTGGACTTAAGATGCTATCTTCCCAGAATCCTACCTAGTCCTCTAAGAAAGGAGAACGGGTCAGGGTCACCCTCCTACTTCTCTCTCTCAAAGATAAAAAAAAGAGCCTAAAGTCACCCAGAAGCAAAACCGCCCACCCCCCCGCCGTTCCTGTACACAGGCATGACCTGCCTCTCTCAACAGCAGTCTGGAAAGTTCCTGATCCCAGTCTTGCCTTCCCACACGCCCGGCCCAGCCCGGGCCCCTCCACCCAGGAAAAGGGGTGAGAAAGGCAGAGAAATAAACAAGGATCTGTGTTCACAGGAGGCGGGGCTCTGTCCAGGCCTCTCCCTCTGGGCTGGAGCTGAGCCCTTGACTGACGGGAGCAGGTGGTTTTGTTTGGAGCTTCCAGGGGGGAAATAGCTCAGCTTTTCCCACTGAGGTAGGTTCACTGTGGACAAAGGCAAAGCTGGATGTGAGGCCGGATCTTGGCAGCGTGCGTCCCTCCGGGGGATGGCGGGGCTCGCAGATGCCCGGGGCCCCGTGGCCGATTCTCTGAGCCTGGTAGCTCGTCCCTGCCCCAGGGCTGGGCTGGCCAGGAGTCAGGGGGAGAGGGCACTTGGGGCGTGGGGTTGCCTGATGGACTGAGAAGACAGTACCCGCGGCCCCCCCGCCTGGTACGCCTGACGGAG
The DNA here is from genome assembly GCF_007474595.2 of Lynx canadensis. NCBI lineage: Eukaryota > Metazoa > Chordata > Mammalia > Carnivora > Felidae > Lynx > Lynx canadensis. The sequence goes on along the minus strand of NC_044310.1, from coordinate 13,272,153 downwards.
GCGGGCAGACGTGGCTTGTGGCAGAGGGTCTCTGGGAGCTGGGCTGTGCTGGGTATGGAGGAAGCCAGCCGGGGAGGCCAGATGCTGCCACATGGCCTTTGGCTTCGGGGCCGAGAAAATCTGGCCACAGACTGTGGCCCTTCCCACCAGCTGACCCCTGACCCCCCCCCCCCCACCATCATCGTTGGTCACGGTGAGAAATGGGTACGTGGGTGGGTGGGGTGACTCAGCTCTTCCCTAACCCTGGGGAAAACCACTCAGGATCAGAGCCGTGTCCTTCCAACCTGAGCCGGTCACTTGTTCCGTCCTTGCTCATCCTTTCCCAAGGCCCGAGCGGAGCGGGGAGAGCATCCTGTGTGTTCAGCAGAAAAGGGTGCTTCCCGCACCCAGCATTCTTTCCCCCCAGGACTGGGCTCAGGGGAACACACACACCATGTGGTCCTGGACTGGAGCCCAACTCGGGCATTTTCCAACCAATGGAAGGGAGGGTAGGCGAGAGGGGAGGGAGGGGAAGGGGGTAAGGCAGAGCAGGAGGCCAGGGCGTGGATGCAGGGCAGAGGGAGGCGGAGAAGTAAAGAATGGATTAGAACTTAATTAAGCACCTATTATGTGCCAGGCACTTTCCTCCAATCTCGCTTTATCCTCACAGCGCCCGCCCCCGGAGAGGCAGAGATTATCACTTCCCGTTTTCAGATGAGAAAAAACGAAGCCCAGAGAGGTTAAGCAAGCTGCCCCAGGGCCACACAGCAGCTCAGTAAATGGCAGAACCAGAACTCCAGCCCAGAGCTGTTTCTCTAGCCCCTGAGCTTCCTCCTACTTAGGGGTGGGGTGGGGTGCGGGGGCTTGTGGCAGAGACCCCTGGGAGAGCGAAAGCCTGGAGGAGATCCTGAGAAGGCAAAGGGAAGGAAGCTGGAGGCAGAAGAGGCGCCCAGAAAGGAGAAGAAGGAAGGGCTGGGCGGGGCACAGAGGCGCGCGCTCACTCGGCTGGGGGCTGGGGTTAAAGCCCCCGTGTTCCTACAACCCACTAAGCCGGAGAAATGAATTCTGATCCCTCCAAAACCCAACCTTGGAAAATGTGCGAGAGAAGGGTCTCCTTTCAGGGGAGCAAGAAATCCTCCGCACTCCTCCCGATGCCCCGGTAATGCCAGGATGTCCCCAATCTGCTTTGAGGAATGGAGAGATTAAGAATAATAAAAAAATTGCAATAAAATACGTGTGAAGGAGGGGGTAATTGTGGACAAACGCAGCATTCAAATTCATTTTTCAGGTCTTTTACACACCATTTCAATCTTATTTTCTGCTTGTTAATGAGATCTTGTTGCCTGGGCTAGGCAAAACCTTCCAATATCAGGACGTAATTGCACATAATTTCTCTCCTACCAGTGATTTGCATCAGTTTTTAAAAAATTCTGGGCTATTTAACACCCCACCATCCCCCTCCCCGTCTTCCTGCCTACAAATCTCCCACTCCCTCCTCCTTCCTCGTCCCTGGTCCAGCAAGACTCATTTTAAATGCTTATTATAAACGCAGTGTCGCCAATAAAGAGAAAAAAAAAGAAACACAAGGAGGAAGTGAGAGGAGAAAGCAGCACACGGAGTTTCCAGGGCTCATCGCACAAGGGGCACAGCGGACTGATCCTGCTGAGGGGCACCGCGAGGCATGGCTCGTGGGTCAGGCAGATCGGTGTCAGTGTCCCATCTCGGCCGCTCAGCTGCTCTGTGGCCTTCAGCAAGTCACTTAACCTCTCTGAGCCTGTTTCCCCAAGTAGAGCGTTTCTGCGCACTTGAATGACTTCACAGAGCCCACGCTTCCGTGGGATCTGGCCCTCGGCAGGTATTCAGCGGATGGAGTGCCTTTCCTTGCTGGATTGGGTCCCCTGAGGCCCTCAAGTGATGCCAGGAGCGAAGTCTGCTGTGGCAAATCACTCAGGAGACCCCTTTTCATCAAGAAATTAAATAAAAGCCTTGAGATTTATTCCTGCCGGTTTTAGGAGGAAGGGGACGCTTCGCATTGGATGATTTGGACCTTGCTGCCGACTATGCCCCGTGGCTGCAAACTTCAGCTTCACCAGATGGACCGCAGGACGGACCTTGGGGGGTGGGGCTGGGGTGGGGGGGGGGGCAGCCAGAGACCACAGAATAGCACAGAGGGCTCTGGAGGCAGACCGTTCCAATCCCAGCTCTGTCACTTTCCAGAACCTATCGCAGAGCCTGGCACATGGCAGGCACACGGATGGATGGAGAGGTAGTTGACCCTGGACAAGTCAGTTTCCTCATCTGTGAAATGAAGGTCACAAGACAATGGCCAGGGTTCGGTGAGTGAAAGCAGCCGAAGCATTTGGCCCCGTCCGTGCCGGCCCTCCGGAAGCATCCACCCCACCTTGGCCGTCACAGGTAATTCTTAACGGGCCAAAGAGGGAAAGGAGAAGAGAACATCAAGGAGCCCAAAAGGACAAAAAGGCTTGTTTTACTGTGACTGCGGCCGTGTGATGAACCGCACACCCAGAGAATATTTTTCATTAGTTCAGTTGGGGGAAATCGTAAATATGTAAATCCCTTTTACAGGTTCCTTCCTGTGAAGCTCCAGCGAGGAGCAAAGGACACAATGAATGTGGGACATTATGAAGGAGCAAAATGAGCCACGGTGGCAAAAAAGAAACACCCCTTCCTGTGAAGCAGTGGCAGGAGCCCTCCGCTGGGGGTCTGGGGCTCTGGGGGCCGGCCCTGCTGCTAAGCTAACTACGGTTTGGGGCAATTTTCTCCCCTGTCTGGGCTTTCCAGAAGTTTCCACTTCCAGCTCTGCTAGAATCTGCACTGAAAAAGTTTGGGGGAGAAGGAAGCTCAGGACCAGGGCGCCCCACCCCCACCCCAGGGACACGCCCACAAGGGCCCTAAAGAAGCTGCCAGCACCAGACGCCCTGCCCGGAGCCTTTGGCCAGACGGGATGTTCCTGATTCTTCGCTCAGGACTTCAGACTGCTCAGCGGCCATGAGTGACTTTCTGAGCCTGCCTCCCCTCACACCGGGAGGCCCCCGGGACAGCGCTGGCTTCTGCCATCACACCAGGGCATCTAAGGACGGGGGTTTTCCTCTTGTGTCTGACTGTGGGCTCCTCAGGATGGGTGAAGTCCTTCCTCGGCCAGACCAGGAGCCTCTCAAGGCAGTGGCTGCGTCTCCCCCATCAGACCGGGGAATTCTTAAGGGCAGGCATCCTAAGGGACCTACATATAGATGTCCCCTTTATCTCCCTGCCCACTACCTCTGCCTCCCAGCGTGCCCTGTGTGCGATTCCTAGCCACGGCGGGCATCAGATTACTCACTGTAATTCATAACCACGAAAGGTTCCTCTTGTCCTAAGCTGTCCTGAGTTGTTTTCTAAGAGCTGTGTCCAAGGACCTCAGCCTGGGCTAAAGGGGCGAGGGCGGGCTGGGCGGGAGGGTCTGCAACAAGTCCCCAACAAGCCATCAGGGACGAGATCGCACGGGCAGTACACTGACCCTTGAAGAGCACAGGTTTGAACGGCGTGGGTCCAGTTATACATGGAGGTTTTCAATAAATATAGCACAGCACTGCAAATTTTTCTCTTCCGTAGGCTTTTCTTCATAACGTTTCCTTTCCTCTAGCTTGCTTTATTGTAAGGACGCAGCGTCAAAGAAACAGAACGTATAGAATAAGCAGTTAATGGATTGCGTATGTTCTCAGTAAGGCTTTGGATCAACAGGAAGTAGGCTGTTAGTAACATTTTAGGGGGAGTCAAAACTTGTATGTGAGTTTTCAATCGGGGTGGGGGGGCTCGGCACCCCTAATCCTCACATGGTCGAAGGGTCAAACTGTATTTGTTTTCCTGGTACCTCTTCACGGGGACCCCGTGCACAAAGCTGGGGGTATCTTACCGAGTGCTGAGCCCCTGATCTTGTAAAGCTGAGCTTTGCACATGGCTGACGGGCTGGGCTCATTATTGTCTAAACCTCTCAGGAGGCCTCTGCCCGTGTGACTCAACTCTGCCCACTGGCCCCTAACCTGAGGTCCTGGCCTCAGTTTTCTCATCCATGACATGGGCTGAATGAGCTTTCCCCTCTGCAGAGCTAAAGGGGACAGGATTTTTTTTTTTTACTGCCAGCCAATCTCCAAAAAAAACGAGAGAGAGAGAGAGTGGGCATCTCTGAGGCAGAGGGCAGTGTTAGTTATGTTCTCAGACTCTAGAGATCAGGGCTGAAGCCTGGCTTTGCTACCCAGTATTTACCACGTAAGAAACTCTCAGGACAGAGTCTGAGTCACAGGGGCTGGCAAGTTAAGCTGTCCTTGTCAACAGCGTATCAGATACACCGCATGGCCTGCCGTTCTATTATGTATTGTCTGCCTGTCCTGTTACACTGTCACCTCCGCAAGGGCAGGGGTCTTCCTCCTTGACGCTCACTGATTCATCCGCAGTGCCTGGAACGGTGCCTGGCACGTAGTAGGCCCTCTGTAAGTATCTGTTAGCCTGAGAGCCAGGGTTCAGCACGGAGCTGCATAGATGGATTTCCCAGGGGATTTCGCCCAGGCAGTCCCTCCGTGGAGTCTCTGAGCCTTGACAAGCCCCCCTTCCCGGGATGGCTCGGAGACAAGGACCCGGGTCAGGCCCCGGGAGGGGGCACTTCTCCAGCCAGCAGCAAACTGACCAGTGCAATGAGCAGGTGCTCCGCAGAGCCCCAACTTCACCCCCACCCCCACAACATAATAATCGCCTTGGGCTTTTGTGAGAACAAAGGCCAAGGCTACTGGGGGGTGGGCGTGGTAAGGACCTGCAGTCTCGGGTGAGGGGTGATGTCCCCAGCCCAGACAGACCCCATCCCATCCCTCTCACCCAGGGGAGCTCCGGAGAACCTCCCTGCCGGTGGGGAGGTAGGGCCTGGGAAGCGGGTCTGTCCTGGTGGGAGTGTACCCCCCCCACCCCTCCCAAGACCACGGAGGTGTGTGGCTGGCCTGCCCAGAGGGCGGAGGGAGCGTACGGGGAGTCACAAATACCAGCAGCTCTGGTACAGACCCAGACCCCCCCCTCGCTGTCCCCTTCCGCAGGACGTGTTCGAAGCTTAACCCCGGCAGTTCACACGGACAGAAGCGCACCCGGACTGCCCTCCCGCCCACCCTGCGCACGGCCCCCCCTCCCCTGCCAGCAGCTGTTCACCTCCTGGTCCCCCCTGCCCCTGTCAGACCCTCCATCTGTCTTCACACCTTTGGTGGGAACCTCTGGGCAAGTCTCCGGAGTCAGCCCAATCCATCACGTCCTGACAGCCTCTCCGCCTGAGGAGTGGAGGAAAGCCTCCCGAGGGTCTCTGGGAGGAGAGGGGAGCGTCCAGCTCGGGCAGGGAGAAGGGTGGGCTACTGGCTGCTTACAGTAATGGCTGGGTTTTTTTTCTCGTCTTCGCTCCCTCCCCGAGGCTGGTCTCTGGGCCCAAACAGTGCATGAAACATCCTTGCTCTGTATCCCTCTCATCGCTGAATCGTGCTCCAGAAGCCAAGCGCCCCCTATTTGCTCGTCTCTCCTCTGCCCTGTGACAAAACTGCTACTTTGGGGAGAAACTTCAGCCCCGTGGGCCGCAAGGAGCAGTGGTCAGCCCCGGACTCTGGGCCCTGGCCCGGCCAACGCCTCCCGGGCCCTGTTGAGATGAATCGAGAAGACTGGCCTGCATAATCTCAACATCCCTCTTCAGATTTCCAAGTGGGGCTCCTCCAGCCTGTTTCATACCGTGAGGCCAGGCCTGGACCACATCCTCAGACGTGGACACCTCGGGTCTCTGCAGCCACGGCCGCCCAGCCAGCTCTGGGATCCTGTCTGCCTCTTGACTCTGGAAGGTCAGCTCAGCCGCTTTGTCCTCCGCACTAATGGCATGGAAGTCATGGCCTTGAGCGCCAAAGAGGCCAACGAGGTTCCACCGGGAAAGCATTCTGGTCTGCAGGCTGCATCACCCGGCCCCTAATGTGGGCCCCGAGAGGACCTCGGGCATCACTGTTAGGAGCTCTGGGTTCAGCGGCTCGCTCAACTCTGCCCCGGCCTGGGGAAGACTTGGCGCACGTCAGCTCATCCCATCCTCAACAACCCTACCAGACAGAGGCTTAGCACCATCCCCATTTCACGGATGGGGAAAATTGAGGCACAGAGGGGAAGGGACCTTACCCATAAAATGAGGAGACTAAAATGCAGTTAGCTCTCCACCACACTCACTAACGGAGGCACACAGCGACGGACCCAAAACCATGCAGAAAATTAAAACCTAGGGAAGGTTTTAGACCAAGGGTTGGCAATTTTTTTTTCCCTATAAGGGCCACGTAGCAATATTTTTCACTTTGTGGGCCACGTGATCTGTTTGAAACTTCTCAGCTCTGGCGTTACAGCCCAAGGCAGCCAGAAATCTGTAAAGGAGCGGGCGTGGCTATGTTCCAATAAAGCTTTATTGACAACAGCAGGAAGCTAGATGGATGTGGCCTGGGGGCTGTAGTGGACCGTCCCTTTGGCCCCCTTTTTTCTTCAAGTAACAGGGTTCTCATACTGATTATATCGTCCTGGCAATTGTGGGGGGCGGGGGGTTGACACGAGGACGAATGTTTATTCGGCCCCTATGTTGTGCCAGGCTCTGCGCTAAGGTTTCGGCCAGTTAGCAAGCTGAGCACAAACAACACCCTTCTTAGGAGGTTAGCAACACCCGGTTTAATCACTTTTTAGGTCAACGCGGGCTAAAGTGAGGCTCAGAGATGCTAACTTCCCCGACGCCCTGAGCCGCGGAGCTGGGGTTTAACCCTCTTCCAGCCTTCACCCTTCCTACCGAACCAGAGCCGTTCAGGAAAGCTTGCACCACACTCAGAAGGTGGGAGGCAGGGCAAAACCAGCCTTGGATTTCCGCCTTTCCTCCGTGGATGTTTGAGAACCCGCTGTGGCTACAGAAGGGAACCCATCAGCTCCTCAAAGCCACCAGGACGGCCAGCATCCCCACGTCCTGCTCCCCAAACCACCAGCCACCACCAACAGCCTCAGCGATGCCTTCTGCACTGGATCGCAGGGTGGCCCCGACGACTTCCAACAGCCCCGTCAACGAGTGACGCAGCCAGCAACCAATCACACACGAGGGAACGAGCTCCAAGGCCCAATGGGCGCAGGGCCCCCAGTCTAGAACCCCAGCCGCGTTTCTCTCTACCAACAGGAGGCGGTCCTGCCTCTCATTCAGTGGTCACGCCTGGGGAAAGGCAAGAGATGGGTGGAGCACAGGATGGAATCCGGGAAGGACTCCTGGTTCGAGAACCAAGCCCCAAAACCACAGTCAGCATCCCACAGGAAACGGTACAAGGCTTCTGCCAACACGCTGCCTGAAAATGCCTGACTTTCGTGAACCGAACAGCCATGAGGTGGGCGGGGGGCCGGACTCACAAGCTCTGGGGGGGGCTGCCGGGCCACGAGCATGTCTCGAAGGCAACAGCTTTTGTTTCTGGTGGCCAGGAGCGGGGAAACCCATTCTCCATACCTGCCCGCAGAGTCACCGGGCCTGCGGCTCGGAGATAAAGCCCAGGCAAAGGATCCCAGGGTCCTGACCAGCAAGGGTGGGGGGGCGTCCCTGCTTCCCACTTTAACTCTCTCTCTCTCTCTCTCTCTCGAGGTGCCCCGGAGCCCGCGGCTTCCCAGGGACCAGACTGGTGAGGCCACCTACCTGGGGAGACAGGCCGTTGCTGACGGGGTTCATGTGGTTGGACGACGCCGGGTTCATGAAGCTGTCCGAGTAGCTGGAGAAGCTGTGGCGGGCTCCGTAGGCAGAACCGGTGTCGGCGGCCGCGGCGGCCAGCCCCCCTGGTGCATGGTGGACGGGGGAGGGGCTGGGGCCGGTGCACGGTGCTGCCCCCGTCTGCGGAGAGACCAGGAGAGGGCCTGAGCCGGTGGCCCCGGCCCAGATGGCGGGCGTCCCAGGGCAGGGAAAGAACCGTCCGCGTGGAAGGCCAGCCACGAGCCTCTTCCTCCTCGTCGCCATCCAGCGGACGGAGGGACCTCCCCTCGCTACTCAGGGTGGGACGCTGGCTTCTGGACAGGACGCCTGGGACTAGCCAAAGCTCGACTGACAGCTAACCAACGTTCCAGACAACCTCCAGGCATCTGCACCGGCCACACTGCACAGCGTTTGGCACGCAGTCGGTGCTCAAAGTCTTCTGGACTGAAAGTCAGACCTCTCTGGGGACTCTCTTAATCTACCCAGGCCTGTCCCGACAGCATTTTGGGGGCACCGACCACCGGCCAGGTGCTTCTGCAAATACTGTCTAAGGGTGTGAAGCGGGCACAGGATTCCCATTTTACAGATGAGGAAACCGAGGCTCGGAGGGGCCGGGCACTCGTGCAAGGCAAAAAGGCCACTGAGTGATGGGGCCAGGGTCCGAGCTGCCATTTCTCTTCCTGGCTGCTGGGCTGTTGTTCTGCTCTGTCAGGGCCCCTCCACGCGGCCTTCCGGGGGATGAGAACATCATCGTCAATTTCTCATCAAAAATTATAGGGAGGGGAGAAAAAGAATCATAGGGAGGATCCCCTGCCTCTCTCCTCAGTTTCTAGAACTCCAGCCTGCCAGCCCTTTAAGAGGGAGCCCCAGGGGCGTCATGAGTCAGATGTCAGGTAGTGGGGCTCCCAACGTGCGCCCCGGGGCGGGCGGGGGCAGAGAGAGAGGAGGGGGAGAACAGGATGGAGGGAGGGGTCCAGGGAGGATAGTAGCCTTGTCTGTCACTTCTGCGTTTTAATAAGACCGCAGCGGATGCATGTGACTTCACAGTTGGAGAAGCTCCGTTCTAAACGTGTGCGGGAAGGCTACCTGTTAACCGTCACCTGGATGGTCTGTGGCCTGTTGGCAAAACCAAGAAGTTCAAAGGCAGGAACTCACTGTTCCCGTGGTGATCGTCTGTGCACGTGCAAACAGACAAAGGGCCATTAAAAAGAAAATGGCCCTTGGGGGCGGCTGGGTGGCTCGGTCGGCTGAGCATCCGACTTCGGCTCAGGTCACGATCTCACGGTCCGTGAGTTCGAGCCTCGCGTGGCTCTGTGCTGACAGCTCGGGGAGCCCGCTTCAGATCCTGCGTCCCCCCCCCCCCGTCCCTCCCCTGCTTGTGCTTGTTCTCGACGATAAATAAACGTTAAAGAAATAAATAGCCCTTATCGTTCCTTCTAAGTTAAGGAAGGGAGGAATGGGGGGCAGGGCGCGGCTGAGGTGCCAGGACAATCTCGTGCGCTCACCTTGGGAGATGGTGGTGGTGGGGTAGGTGGAGTCCGGCAGCTGGTAGGGGGGCAGCGTGGGCATGCCGGTGGGCGGGAAGCCCCCTGGCAGAAGGTGGTTGAACGCTGCCAGCTGGTTGGCTCCTGCCTGCTTCCGCCAACGGGCGCGGCGATTACTGAACCAGACCTGGGCGGGTGGAGAGCAGAGAGCGGGGATCCCTCAGCCTGGCTCCTGGCGGAGAGCTGAGGCACGGCTACCACTGGTCCCCGAGCCGTCACCCTGTGTCCAGCCCGCGTCCAATCCCCGCCTTCCCGCGGCCGGGGACGGAGTGCAGCGCACTTGCGTGGGTGTGAGCCCATCGTGGCCTCACCACCACCCAGCGAAGGGATTATTATGGGATTATTATTGTTCTCCCCATTTTACGGATGAGCAAACTGAGGGGCAGAGGTAGTGAGTGACCTGTCCACGTAACGGGGCGGGTCGGGGACACAGCCACGTCTGGGCGACTCCGTGCAACGTTCTCTCCACCGCAGCTGCTCGGGGGGCGACCATCCTTGTCTTAACACACGCTCCCTCCCACCCTCTGCGCCAGGCCCCCCGACCCCCACCCCGTGCTGGTGCTTCACGTCGGCCCAGTAGACCCAGGAGACGTGTACTCCTATTCCCATTTCACAGAAGGGGAAACTGAGGCTCACAGAGGTCAAAGAACTTGCCCGAGGCCACACAGCTATAGCTGAAACGAATCTGAGGTTCAAACTTCAATCAGTCTGACTTTCTAGAAGTCACTTGTCTGGATTTTGCAACGAGCTCTGGTCCAGAAAAGGAGGAAAAGGCTTATGGGAAAGCATATGGGCTTTGCATATGCCGTTCCCTCTAAGCCAGACACTCTTCCCGCAGCCAACTCCTGCATCTACACGGAATACTTGTTGAATGAATGAATGAAGGAATGAACAGATGAACGAGAGAACAAGGAAATACAGAGCTTGCTCTGGTGTATCTTTGCCAGGGCCGATGCGACAAAGCTTAGATGGGAGCCCCTCCTGGTGGGGTCCCCTCCAACCTTCAGCAGCACAGGATCACTTAAGACCCTCCCCCCACCCGTCCAGCCTCGGCTGAGTGGAGGGGTGCTTCTGTGCCCCTGGTTTCTTTTGTCTTCCAGATCCTTCTGGAGGAGAGAAGCCGCGTTTAGCTTTCTGAGCTGGAGGAACAGCGCAGCCGGCTCTGACTCGTTTAGGGTGCACAGAGCAAGGAGACGAGGCAGTCCGGTCAGGAGAGACAGCTGGCTCTGCAATGAAATTGCGGCCCCCGCTTCTCCCCACTCCCCAGGGCACGGAGGGCTTCCCCAGGGGCGTCCTGACCTAGGGGCTTCTGAACTGGCGCGGAATGGGCAGTGTTTCCTCGCTCCCCGCTTCTGGGAGAGGGTGTGGAGCACATTTTTGTTCCCATTCAACATTTCCTCCTTCTACAAGGGAGGGACATCCCAGATGGCAGTGACACAGACATTCAGTAACCCTGAGCCCCTCCACTCCTCCTCCGGGCCTTCTGGGCGTGTGGAAGACAAGGTCCGGGCTTGGTGCTAACTTATCCTCGCTGCCTCACTGACACCCGTGCTGAGCTTCCTCTTGAACACACAGAAAAGCGCATCCGCAGCTGATGTTTTCCAGCAAGTCCCCCATCAATGTTGTTTAGTCTTCCCTGATGTGTGTTTCCAGCTGCCTGCCTTATGTGACAGTGAGAGACACTTTTATTTTCAAATATATTGATTTGGGGGCGCCGGGGTGGCTCAGTCAGTTAAGCGTCCGACTTCCGCTCAGGTCATGATCTCGCGGTTCGTGGGTTCGAGCCCCGCGTCGGGGTCTGTGCTGATGGCTCAGAGCCTGGAGCCTGCTTTGGATTCTGTCTCTCTCTGTCTCTCTTCCGCTCACACTGTCTGTCCCTCTCTCTCAAAAATAAATAATCATTTGAAAAAATAACATACATTGATTTTATTTTAAAAGCAAATAGTGGGGTGCCTGGGTGGCTCAGTCAGTTAAGCGTCCGCCTTCCGCTCAGGTCATGATCTCGCGGTTCGTGGAAATAAAATAAATAAATAAAAACAAATAGCAATTTGGATGATACACATATGTAGCAAAAACCTTGAAGTCAGATGGAGAATGATGCAGGCGTGGGACACGCCATTCCCGATTGGCACATCGCAGCTGCCTGTGGGTCATCCTTCCCTCGGATAAAGAATACCAAAGAGAGTTGGAAAAGTTCTTCCCCTTCTGTCCTTCCCTATCCTTTCCTTCTCTTCCTTGCTTCCTTACTTCCCTCCTTCTCATCACGAACCTTTACTGGGACTGTGCTCTATGCCAAGTGAGATGTGAAGGATAGAGAGATGGACGGGACCGTCCTAGCCCTCAAGCTGCCCTGTGCCCCGGGCACACAACAGACAAGGCAGAGAACCACTGCCTCCCGGGACGTCAAGTGACGGACTTAACACAGGCCAAGCGCTTAGAACAACATCTACAACTATCATTCTGGTGGGGACTCTCTGATGGCCGAGCTCTTAGCTGGCATCCAGTGTAAGCTGCCCATTCACAGAGGGGAGCCTAGAGGCTCCAGAAGGGACAGGGGTAAGCCCCATCACCCCCTCCGCCCCCCCTCCCCACACAGACACACCCCTGCACCAAAACCCCTGATCAGGGCTGAGTTCTTTGAAAGCAGACGCTGAGTTTTATTATCCACTTTGATCCTTCCCACAACACCCAGCACTGGGAACACGATGCCATAGGAAGCAGCTGTTTACGGGGCTGAACATTCCATCTGGTCCTTCTCTCCACGAAGCACAGAAGAAAAGAACATGACAGGCAGACTTGGGTTCAAGTCCCGACACTGCTGATTAACTGTCTAGGAAATTTCTTCCCTCAGGTTTTCTCAGCTGGAAATGGAGAGACTGATCATACCTGCCTCCTAACGTCACGGGGAGGATGACAGTGACCATGTACGTGGAACACTGAGCATCGTGCCCCGCAAATGAGAAGTGTCCGATAAGCGTTATCTACTGTGAGGGAAAGGTCCAGTCCTAGTTGTTAATTAGTGGAGTCCCTCCAGTGCTTCTCAAATGGGATTCCTCTCAGGGAGGCTTCTGCTTCTGGGGGAAACACACAGGCTCAGAGATCTTGGTACTTGGGACACAGCGGATCTGTCCACCTCCGAGGAAGACGGATACAAGGTCGGGCTTGGCCCTCGCTATTCAGGAGTGAAGGCTCCTCCAGAGAAAGGTTACTGGTCCCCAGGCACACGTCCTCCTGCCTGATGCCCCCTTTCCCACCCTTCCTGGTGGCTTTCCGCCAGCTGAGACACGGTGTCTCCCCTGGACACTAGGGAAGCCAAGTATCACCCTGCAGGCTTCAGAAGCAGGGCTGGAGCAGAGCCAGAGGGAGGCAACGCATTTGAGTTACTGGAACCCCGCCTGACACGTTTACCTGTGTCCTTGTTCATGCAAGCGTCAGCTCCGTGACAGCGGTTTCTGTCTGCTGACTCCCCGGGGCCCGCAACAGCGTCGGCACAGAGTAGGTGCTCAATAAATGAGTGCCAGCTGAACGAACTGGGGGTTTCCAGGGTGGCCAGGATTGGAAAGAGCAGGTGGAGTTTTACTAAGAATGTACCCTACTTCTGGAGCTCCTGTGTGCCAGGCACCTCCTAACGCGGAATGTGTGGTTTTTTACAGGTAAGCATTTCTCCTTAGAACAAGGTAGACTCTCCCTGTCACCTCCACTTTGCAGATAAGGAAACTGAGGCTGCAGGTGTAAGTGCTGGGGCTGGGATTCACACCTCAGTGTCTGGCTCTGAGCCCACTCGGGACCCCTTCACCATCCCCGGGCCACTGACACGAGACGTCTCAGGACTGCGGAATCCCAGAATCACAGACTTTTAGAATCCGACCCGAGACCTCAGATCCATAGAGTCTCAGCGGTGCTCGGGAGGCTTGGAGGTCTCTGCCCTACCGTCCACAGCAGGAACCCTAGCAGAAACTAGGGTTTCTGGTTGATGGCACGCTGTATTTTGCCTTACACACTTGCAGGAATGGGGATCTCACCTCACAAGGCAGCTCTGGTTGTCAATAAACAAAATTCCTAGGGGCGCCTGGGTGGCTCAGTCGGTCAAGGGTCCGACTTCGGCTCAAGTCACGACCTCACGGTTCGTGAGTTCAAGCCCCGTGTGCTGACAGCTCGGAGCCTGGAGCCTGCTTCGGAATCTGTGTCTCCCTCTGTGTCTGCTCCTCCCGTTTGCACCCTGTCTCTCTGCTCTCTCTCAAAAATTAACAAGACATCAAAAGAAAATGAAAAAAAAAATAAGTGAGGATCCTAGAACTTTAAGGAGCCGCAGTGACCATTTCGTTCCATTCCTTTATTTATAGATGAGACACTGAGTGAGTCTCAAGAAAGGAAACAGATCTATTGAAGGTGATACAGAGACCAAGAGAAACCTAGGCCTGCGGTTCCCAGTCCCTGCGGACCTTTATGTAGGCCTGGGGACGTTCCCGACTGGCCCTGGTCCCACCCTCCGGGGCCTCTTAGAGCAGCCCGTCCTCCAAATCGCTTCTCCGGGCCAAATATTCTATCATCCTGGTCTTGATGTCTTTGGTCAGCTTTGGTCATTTGTTAAAAACCCAACATATAATCGATCCCTCCTCTGCTGGGATCACGCTAAGTTCTCAGGCCAAGGTTGGGCACACTCACTGCCCTGGAGAAGCCCACAGGATGTTACGGGAGTCAGCATGTGCAGGAGGCTGCCTGGGCCCCCACCCTGTGGGTCTGCCCGGCCTCTTGCTGCTCCCCCTGTTCCCAGCCCCCCTCCCTCCTTGGACCTTGAGTGACACCTGTTTCTGGGTCCCCTGGGCCAATAAAAGCACTGCCCTGACAGCCAGGAAATTTTACAAGGAGCGGTCAGGCTTCAAGGTGATGGGAAGCAGCCGCGGCCGCCAGACGTGGGAATGAGAAAGCACCCAGGAATGTGCCCAGGAGAACAGCTGCAGGACGATCAGAGCGGGGGGAGGGAGGCCCGGAGCCCAGGCCAGGCTCAGATATCACCTGGAGAGGAGGGGAGAGAATGAGACAAGCTGGCTGCCGCCGCCTGCCCCTTCCCCTCGGGGTCTCCCTCAAAGGCAGCCAAGGACCCCCCGCTCCAGCAGTGGGGGTGGGGAGGGCGGAGGGAGGTACACCGGTTCCCGGAGCGCTTAAGTGCCAGTTGCTCCTAGATCTTGCCCCACGGCTTTGAGGTCCCCGCCTCTGAGGCAGCTTCTTCCTTCCGCATGGAAAGACCTTGGCTTTGGTACCTGCCAGGCCCGAGTTCCGGCCCAGCTCAGCCCCAGCCGAGCTCTGTCGCTTCTCTAGGCCTGCTGCTTCTGCACCTGCGGCCTGCCTGGAGGTGACCTGCCTGACAAGGTGGCCTGACGTTCCGCCGGGTCATGTGTGAGGAGGGCTGGGGCAAGGTGGGCGCCTAGCAAAGCCGGGTTCCCCGCTGGAAGTGCCCAGTGAGCAGTCTGGGGTGGCCCCTCCCGCAGACCCGCCTCCCCCGTTTATGAGGAAGACAGGCCGGGAACGCATTCCCCCAGGAGCTAGCCATCATGACCCTCTCTCACTTCCTCCCCGACCTGGGGAGAGGAGGCCATTCCCTCCCCCGCTGGGGCCAGGTGGCAGGTGAGGGCCTGCGAGCCCAGGCAGGTGCTGCTTTCGCCGCCCTCCCTTCCCCCAGCCCCGCCGATGAGGACCCACCCCCTTGAGGGTGTGGATGGGGGCGTCCGAGGTCTGCCCATCCTTCCTCTGATGCTTCCAACCCACCAGGAACAAGCCTGCCCGGTGTGCTCACATGCTTCCTGCGACGGGAAACTCATTACCTGTCCTAAGAAGCCGGGCCCTTCAGAAAATTTCCTCCTAATCACTTCCTCCCCTCATCGGAGATTTGGAGACTTTTGTGCTTCCTGAGCCCTGTCCTCCGGCTCATCTCGGAAGGGATGACTGCTCTCCAGCAGGACCTCACTGCAGCTCCTGGCTGCCCAGGGCTGCCCACCGCTGGCCCAGCCGGTCAACCGACGCTTGCTGCCCGCTTAGTCTGCATCAAGTGCCAGGGGCATTCCTCGTCTACAAGATCCCCGGACCACCTGCTGCAGAACCCCCTGGGGGCCCCCTAAACCCTGGGACCCCGGCCACACCTCCAACCCTCTCCGTTCCCGCCTCTTCGATATGCCCGCCGACACCCGAGGCGCCGCCTCACCTGGACACGCGCCTCCGTCAGCTTGGTCCTCTGCGCCAGCTCCTCGCGGGTGTAGATGTCCGGGTAGTGAGTCCTCTCGAAGGCCTTCTCCAGCTCTTCCAGCTGCTCGGCCGTGAATGTGGTCCGACTTCGACGCTGCTTGCGCTTCAGAGGGAGGTCGGGTTCCGACTCCACGTCCGAGCCCTCGTCCAGCCGGTTCCCTGTAGGCAGGCAAGAGGGAGGGAGAGGGTGAGGGCCTAGTGAGACGGAGTAGCGCCACGTGCCCGCCTTCCGACCCCTGCCACGCGGACAGCCAGACCCCTCCTGAGTACAAGGGCAAGTATGTTCCCCGCAGCTCTGCTCATCACGGTGAAGAGGGGGAAGCAACCTCCGTGCCCAACCCGAGGGGATTGGTTAAATACTTCCTGGCACAACTAAATTTTTTTTTTTAATCCCCTATCGTTGGGTATTTAGGTTAGTTCCACTGACAGAGAAGGATGTCTATGACCAAAGACTCAGGGTAGTTTCGTGACGAAATACCTTTGCTGAAATTCCTAGAACGATACTCTCCAAAATGGGAGAAGTTGGCTGCGCGTTAGTGATACCTCCATACACCTGACTCTAAGAAAAAGGCGAGGCACCAACCGGCGCGCAAAGACGGATCCGCTTTCGGAAAAGGCGCGCGTGACACATTCCGGAACACCGTGCTCAAAAGATTAACAAACGTTAACCTTCAGGGTGACAGAGCTTTTGTTTGTTTTTTTTCTTTACACTTGTTTATAGTTAGTATTTTTAAAATGATGACCGTTTAGGGGCGCCCGGGTGGCTCCGTCGGTGGAGCGTCCGACTTCGGCTCAGGTCATGATATCACAGCTCGTGAGTTCGAGCTCCGGCGTCGGGCTGGGCTGATGGCTCGGAGCCTGGAGCCTGCTTCGGATTCTGTGGCTCCCTCTCTCTGCCCCTAACCCATTCGCATGCTGTCTCTGTCTCTCTCGAAAATAAATAAAATATAAATAAATAAATAAATAAATAAATAAACAAACAAACAAAATAAAATAAAATAATGACCATTTAAGCAGCAATGCTATTGTTTTCAAGGAAAATACTGCAAAAACGAAAGGAGGAGGGCCAGGAGAAAGGGAGGCAGGGAGACAGAGCAAATGCACGTGCTTAGGGCTGGCAGTCAGGCAGCTTAGATTCCATACCTGGTTCTGCCCCTAAACGCCCAGAACCGTGACCCTAAGAAGGCTACCTTCCCTCCTTGGGCCTCAGTTTCCCCCATTTATAACATGAAGCGTTTGGACTAGGGACTTCTGTACCCAGGCCCTTCCTGGGTTGCTTCAGGATCTCTGAGTAACCCTCCAGGCTGGAAGAGACCTTACTGATGACCTTGGTCGTGACCATGGCCCCTACCTGAGAGTCCCCACTGATTTCCACCCAGGAGCCTGGGGATGGAGAAAAGCCTTTGCTTCCTGTGCAGAGAGAGCCCAGGAGTCTGCGGCCAGCTTACTTCTCATCCCTGGACGGGGCTATCAGGCCAGCAATCTGCCTACCCCAGGTCCAGGCTAGAGAGGTTGCAGGAAGGGCTTGGTCAAGCTCCTTGGCCTCAGAGCTGAAGACGCCCCGGGGACTGAACTGGCTTCCCGACTCCATCAGTCCTGTGCCTCTTACCCATCTTGGTCCAGCAGAGGGAATGCCAGCAAGGAGTGGCCTGGCCGGGGCTCTGGAGCTGCACCCTCCGTGGACCCTGGGGGACTATGGGGAGCACAGAGGAGGGCCAGGAGAAGAGGAGACCAAGGAAGGGAGAGGGAAAGAGGAAGTAGGCGGTCAGTGGTGACCTTCCTCCCACTCCTGCTTTCTCTCTCTTTCTTCTTTTGCCTTCAGTTCTCCTCCCCCTCGCCTAGCATCCCATTTTGGGAATTTCTGGAAGCACTTCATGTTTCGTCATCCACTCGGTCACTGGAGTGATAGTGCTGCGCGGGCTGGGGACACTGTGCTCACGGCGTTCAGCCGGAGTCAAGCAGGAAGAGCCTCAGAGATCATGTGAGCCCACTGCAGACGGGGGAAACGGAGTCACCAAGAAGCAGCGTGACCTGCCCAGAGTCTCTCAGGAAAGGGGCACACCGGCCTCCTGCTCTCCTGTTGCCCGCCCCCACGCCGTCCTTGCTCAACTGCTTTAAATGTCTGTTATCCGAATAGGGGTAGGCCTCGCCCACAAGGGACACCCTCCTTCTTCCCCCAAACACCGCATATGGCCTCTGAGATGTTAGGTGAGGGGACAGGCATCCCAGGCCGCGGGAAGAGCACGTACAAAAGCCTGGCACGGCAAAGTGCACGATGGGCAACGTTGTCATGGGGCTCCATCCACAGCTGGGACGTCATCCGGTCTTGAGCAACGCTCCCCTGCCCCAGGTCCCCTCCCCTCCATCCTGCTCTCTTGGCCACTGGGCAGTCGTCTGTGATTTTGATTGGTCACTGCCAGGTTGCCTTTGGTCGTGACGCCACAGGACAAGGGAACCAGTGGCAGGGAAGCCCTCCCGTCATTACTCATCCCTAAAGGCAGAGACCTGGGGTCAGATCTAACCCCCTCCTCTCTCCTTTCCCGGCTGCCCAGCTTCCCGTCACTGAGAGGAGGCTGTGGGGGCACAGTAGGCATCCTGGGGCACCTTCCTCGGCACAGCTGGGGCTCAGAGCCAAATACACCCAGTCCCAGGGATTCAATCCCGAAATGCACTGCATAACCCGGAGGGGCACGGGGAAGGGGGCCACGTGGGCAGAGTGGACGTGAAGCACGTTCATTAGACACAGGCTGGATTTGGGGTGGGGGGGGGGGCAGCCTCCTGGCCAGCAGCAGCTCCCGCCCTCTCCCCCCACACAGCTGTGAGATGGAAAGGTCCCGAAGGGGGCGGGACAGAGCCGGTACAGGTGTGGGGATAGCCCCAAGACAGAGGGATATGGCGACGGGCCTTCTCTCTGGGTTCCTGGTTTCTGCTCAGGGACGTGGGGAGTCCAATCCCGAGCAGGGAAGAAACAGCCCCACCTCCCAATCTTTGGGGGAAAAACAGCCTGTGTCTTAGGAAGCTCCCAATCTGATGGAGGAGGTACCATCCCTATTCTGGGAATTTCCCAGTCTACTGAAGGAAACCCTGCTTCCGTAGGAACTGGGGCCAGGACAGGCACAGAACACAAGACAGCGACAGGACTTGAAAGAGCCTCAGAGCCCCCTGAGAACAGAATGAATGAGGGACAGGAAGGGTGACAGGAGCCATCTGGTTTGTCAAAGCTTAAGGGTGGGCAGGACTGAGGTCTGCTCAGGACAGAGGCCAGCCTAGGCGAGGTGGATGGACGTGGGTAGAGAGTCACCGGGGAGCATCTTCCACGGCTGCTTCTTCAGCCTCTGCCTCTCCTTCCAAGCTTGCCAGCTCCCACGGCGGATGACTCCGGAAGCCTCAGCAAGGCCAGTGAGGCGCCCCCCCCCAAGCCCCCCACTGTCAGCCCTGCCCACGTGCTCAGGCCCACCCTGTCACTCCACGAGGTTCCCTGGCCAGCTCTTGGCACCCTTAAATGGCCAAGCCAGGGCCGTCTCAGACATCCATGCCTTTGACTTTGACCGTGAGCTTCCTCTACCTGGAACACCACACCCCCTTCCACTGGGCTCGCTCCTGCTTACCCAGCACAACGCAATTCATGGGTAGCCTTCCCCCGCTCCCTGAGCATGTCCAGGCTGGTCTGCACACGCACTCTCGGGCTCTTCAAAGTTCATCGGGGGACACCAACCTGCCTGTCTATGGGTCTCTCGGTCCAACTGGACTGGGAGATCCCTGCGTGGAGCAGAGCCTATGCCTGGGACACAGCAGGTGCTCAATAAGGGCGTCTTAGACGAACAGGGCCTGGGAGTACAATTACAAAGTTCCTTTGGCCCCCGACACACGGCAGCGGTCACCACCCTACGTGTGTGTGCCACACACTATGGTTTCCAAGCTCTGTCACTGTCCCCACTCCAGACTCTCCCAATAACCGTGGAGGGCCCAGCAGGCAGTATCAGCCCCATTTTCAGATGGTCAGTGGAGCCCAGGGGCAGGGAGGCTGCGAGAAAACCCAGGACTCGGGACTCACAGCCTAGCGAGAGCCAGCTTTGCAACAGAGAACTCCCAGGCGATGGAGAATTCCATTTCTGAGCGCGAAAGCCAACGCGGCTTGCTCTCTACCCTCACCCCCCAAGCATCCCTGCTGTCCCTTCTGCCAGAGGAAAAGACGGAAATGAGATGGTCACGATTGCTACACCTACCGACTTTCTCAGGAGGCAGGAGGGGAGCTGACCGTCTGCAGGTCCCTGTCATCTAGATTCGAGGAAGCCAGCAGTGGCCCTTGAGGTCGGGGGTCCTTCTCTCAGCTCCCCCCCGACCCCCTCCCCCGACCCAGAGACGCCTCCCACCCCTGCTCCTTTGCCCCCCCCCCCACCCGCTGCCTCCAAACTCAGCCTTTATTACAGTTTTAACATAGCCCGGCTCGAGCTGCGGCAGAGAAAACGAATCACATAATAGTTGATATGCGTTTTAATCAAGTAATTCGGGCAGAGCCGAGAGCTGGCGAGTGTGGGCCCGGCGTCCCTGATACCAAACAGGCCTGGGCGCAGGTCTCGGAAAATGGAAAAGTCATTTACAGCTCAGCTGGGGGCCCGGCGAGCAGGGCCATGGTGGGAGCCCTCCCGGCCCTCCGCAGAACTGCTCAGCTGTAAACCGGCGTGCTGTGCGGGTGCGTGAGGCTGGGAACGTCTGCGGGAGCCCGGCCACACAGAAGGGCCGGGCAACCCGGCTGGGCCGAGGGGCAGGGCTCGCTCGGACCCCGCGTGAAAGCTCCCCGGAAGTGAGCCCCTCCTGTCCACCACGAGTGCCCCAACTTGCCTCAGGTGCCCATCCAGCACTGCCACCCAGGTGTCCGGATCGAAGGCCTGGCCTCTTCCTCCACACCCTCTTCCTCTGTTGGCAACGCCTCCCATGCAACCAGCCCAGCACCAGGGCCAGGGCATCAGAATCCCTGTTGGCTCCGAACCCACCCTGCCCCGCCCCTGTATGCCCTCTTCCTCATTCCCTGACTCCAGCAACCATCTCCCACTCCAACAACCACAGGCCTTTGCATAGGCTGTGCCCTCTGCTTGCAGCACCCTCCCCATGCCCCCCCCCCCCGCAGTGAGCAGGTGTCCAGGCCAATGTAGAGCGGGCTATTTAAGAGCAAGGTTCCTGATGCAGTTTGCCCGGATTCTGTGGATTCCACACATGTAAAATACGGATGATGTCAGGGACGCCCTCCCCCCTTCCTTGCTTTGTATTTTTCCCACACCTATCACAATTAGATAGGCTACTCTTCTATTTTATGGCCCTCCCCACATTGTCCTGGCCGTAATCAGAGCTCCATGAGGCTGGGTGGTTTCATCTTTCTTGTTCACTGATAAATACCCAGTGCTTGGCACAAAGTGGCCACCCAAGTATCTGTTGCATGAACGAACGAACGAGTAAATAAATGAGCCACGAAGGCACAGGAAACCGTGTCAGGGACAGCAGTGCTCAGCCAATGCTAGCTGTCACTGCTCCTCGGCCTTTCTGATCAGCTTGGAAAGCCTTCCAGAGCTCATCGCTCTCCGCCATCTGCTCTGACACAGCCATCTCTGTGCGCTCATTGCTGGGGCTCAGCAAAACCGTCCACGCTTCAGCCCTGCTTTCGGGAGACCCCCTCGGGGGGGGGGGGCTGGGAGGCACTGGAGAGGTGGGGGGGTTTCCGTTCTGACTCCACGTCCTCTGCTATTTTCTCACCAACGAGTCAACGGGCCCAACTTCACTCTCACCACTCCCCTGTATTAGTGAGAGTTTACGTTCACACCTAAACCTGACAAACGTTTCTTTCTTTCTCCAGGAGGCAGCGTCCCTATCCGACCCCATCAGGCTGCTTTTTTTTTTTTTTTAACTTGAAACTGCAGGTATGTAATTTGCATTACAAAATGTGGGGCCCTGTGGGGTGTTCTCTGATCACCACTTCTCTGCTAACGGCCTGGTACTGTTCTCAGGCACTAGAGGGCACTCTTTATACATCCCTGCTAAGAGGGTGCCTATCAAGAGAAAAGGAAATAGTACTGTTTGAAACGGTACTGTGTAGTTAAGCTGCCAGAATTCAGAGCCACATTTTCTCATGATGCAACCACAACTCTTTCTGCATGGAACCGTGAAACCAAGCACAAGTCACATGTGAGAGAGAAGGGAGGGTTTCTGGAGGGCTGCAACTCTCTGGGTGCAGAGAATTCAAAAGTAAGGTGTCCCTGTTAAGGCAGGAGGTTGAAACTAACGACGTCACAAGGGTCCTTCCAACTCGGTCTCTTTAACCTGTTGCCGCATATGCAGCAAATGGGGAGTTCGGAAGGGGACAGCAGCTGTGGAGTAGGGGAGGGGAGAAGGCAGGACGTTTTAAGGCACTTAGGAGGGTCTCAGCTCACCATCCCCTTTAACTCTCTTCCTGGGATTGAAGACAATCTTGAAAATAATCACAGTTTTCCTGTATCTCTTGTCGGGCTATTTCTGTCATTTACTCACCAGCCTCCTGTAAGGCCAGGAAAAGCAATGCTTGGTGCTGAGCAGAGAACAGAGCTCACTAGATCGGAACCTTAAGGAAGCCTAACAACTGGGTCCCATCTTTTTTTTTAATGTTTATTCATTTTTGAGAGAGAGAGACACAGAGAGAGAGCATGAGTGGGAGAGGGATAGAGAGAGGGAGACACAGAATCGGAGCAGGCTCCAGGCTCCGAGCTGTCAGCACGAGCCCGACGCGGGGCTCGAACTCAGAAACCGCGAAATCAGACTGGGCCAAAGTCGGACGCTCAACACCGACTGAGCCACCCAGGTGCCCCAACTGGGTCCCACCTTACAGAGTGTGGCCAGGCAGCCACGGGCAGACACAGGCGGGCCAGCCGGGACAGGAAGCTGGGAGGGTCGGAGTGGCCTGAGCTTGCGTTCGGGATCTGCCTCCAACAAGCTACAGGTGCTGGGCCGCGTTGTTGAACATTCGGAGCCTCACTTTCGTCATTGCTAAAATGCGACAGTGGTGGGATGCAGGGGCACCCGTCTGAGCAGCTATACCTCCAGGCCCGGTCTCTCCTCTCATTCGGAGAGCCTGGGGCCCGGGGGGGGGGGTGGGAGTGGGCCTGGCCCTCCAGACTCACACCTTGACCTGTGGTGTGCCCTGAGCATGTCACGTGTCCCCTGGAATCTCCATCTCCCCGTACAGCCCGGGAATAAGAACTCCTGTGCGCCTCTGCTCCTCAGGGTGCTGGTGCGGCTGCCCGCGTGGGAGCCTCAAAACATACCCACGGGGGTGCTTTTGTCCCACGATCAACTCAGGAAGGCCACGCCCCCTCCTCTGGGCCAGTTCTTCCTCGTCTGTAAAGCGAGGAAAGTAGGAACAGAGGCGTCGGGCATGAAGGTTACATGACTTGCCCCAAGACAAGGGTTTAAACAGTGCCAGGTATACAGTAAGCGCTCATGAACGCGAGCTGTTATTGTCGCTATCGCGGCTGGTCATCACGGGTGTCTGCAAACGACGAGAACTTCATCTACCTCCGTACCCTCCAGAGGCAAGCACGTTTGCGTGGCACAAAACACAAAGGCAAGGAAGGAATGCGTGTATGAACCAACGACTGCGTGAACGGCGGTCCCTCCCTTGTTCCCTTCCTTGTTCTCCTATGGCGAGCGCTCCGCACAAACCACAGCACGCCCACAGACCGCCCGCACCCTCTTTCCCCAGGGGAGGCCATCCCAGATGCCGGTGGTGCCCGCAGAGGAGAGGGGTGCAGCGGGCTCGGATACAAGGGCTGGCAGGCACGAAGGGCCAGCGAAGGAGACAGGCCCTCAGGAAGCTGGGCCCGGGAGGCCCGGCTCGAGGGCTCAAGGTCAGCGAAGAGGAAACAGCAGCTGGGGCCGCGGCGAGGAAAAGGCAGGCAGGCCACCCGTCGGCGCCCCACAAAGCCGCTGTGAAAGGGCCATATGCCTGAGAAGTCAAGCCTGCCCCACCAGCCTTCTCTCCCCACCCACCCCCTCACCCCTCCTCACTGCTGGAACTCTGGGAGGCACAGAGGGGTTGCAGACAGTTGCAAAGTCATCAAAGGAGGCGAGATGGTTAAATGGCTCAGGACCCCCGGCCCCTGCCCCCCTTCATCCATCGAACCACCCCCCCACCCGCCTCCAGATTCAGCCGTGAGGAAGGGCTTCAACCTGGGGCTCGCTGGACCCTAAGACGGGGCTCTGCGGTCACACAAAGTCTTCCTGCCACGGGACTGGGGACGAAGGATGCAGGAGAATTACCTACACGTGCTGGATGTGTTTCGGCACACTATGTGCCTTTAGCGCCGTGAATCACAGAGTAAGGGCTGTTATCAGCTCCGTTTATAGGTGAGGAAAATGAGGCTCAAACAGGGTAGACCAGCCCATCGGCACAGCGACAGTTGAAACCCCAGGCAGCTGGCCCCGGAGGCCCATCGGAGCCTGGCATCCGAGGGTCCTTGCCCTGATCCGGGCACGCCTTGCCCTGTGGGCTCCTTCCAGACCTTCGTACCTCGCTGCCCGCCCAGGATGATCCTCTAAACCACTTCCTAGTCCCCCATCCTGCAAAGCCACACCCAAAATGCCCCTAGACCACGAAGCTCTCCGTGACCGCTACACCCAGTCAGCTCTCCCTGAATGCCCATGCTATCTGCTGCCCACGCCACCCCTCCCAGCACCTGGCATCGACTCCTGCCAGAGACCAACCATTAACTTGTAATGCACATGTTCTGTTACCAAATACACCGTATCAAAGGGCTTGTAAGAGGGTTATCTGAACTTCTTGAGTGTGACAGCTGGGCCTCCCCCCATCAAACTGGGGACACCCTCAGAGAGACTGTGCCTTCGCTAGGAGTATCTTGAGGGTAGAAACTCTGTTTCTCTGTTATAACTGGTGTTACCCTGCCCTGTGGTTCCTATCATTCTAGAATGTTCTTTTTTTTTTAAGGGTATTATCTATTTGAGAGGGGGGAGGGGCAGGGAGACAGAGGGAGACAGAGAATCCCAAGCTGATAGCAGAGACCCTGACGTGGGGCTCAATCCCATGAACCTGTGAGATCATGACCTGAGCTGAAATCAAGAGTCGGATGCTTAACCGACTGAGCCACCCAGGCGCCCCATCATTCTAGAGTGTTCTTTTTTAATTTTCTAGAATGTTCTTTTTTTTTTTTTTTTCAACATTTATTTTGGGACAGAGAGAGACAGAGCATGAACGGGGGAGGGGCAGAGAGAGAGGGAGACACAGAATCGGAAATAGGCTCCAGGCTCCGAGCCGTCAGCCCAGAGCCCGACGCGGGGCTCGAACTCACGGACCGCAAGATCGTGACCTGGCTGAAGTCCGGACGCTTAACCGACTGCGCCACCCAGGCGCCCCTCTAGAATGTTCTTAATGACAGTCTTTGGTAGGAACTGCAGCCACCCGTTTAACAAAGAAACCATGCGCCTTGTCATTCCAGGCACAGTCGGAAGCTGTGATTCAAGCTTCCCCAGAGTCACAGATTCTTTCTCAGGACCCTGTGCTGAGTCATTTCTATCCACCCAGCTCCCGACTCTTCCCACCTCCACCTTTCTTTAAATAGGCCTCCCAGAAAATTCTATAAAACCCAATGTTCTGTTGCACGTCAAGGAGCACAGAGGAGCGTGGGCCCAACAGGTATTTATCAGTCCCCTCCTGGGTGCCCCACAGACCCACACTGATAAAAGCGACAGCAGTGAATGTTCACCACAACGGAAACCAGCAGACACGTCGGAATCCTGCTTTTAGAGAGAGAACCACTCTCTTAAAGGTGGGCAGTGGCGTGGGCTGAGCCTAGAACACAAATATGAAGGAAGAAACGGGGTCACTGGAAATGCAAGCCAGGACTGCGGGGTCACTGGGGCGAGTCACTCTAAGGGAGGCCAGCCTCACTCCTTAGAAAGGAAAAGCTTCACCTGGGAGGCTCACCTAATAGAACAGACTTCCCCTCTGTGGCCCGACAGGAAAAGCCATCAGCCTGAGTTACTTCTCCACCAGAAATGCCAGGTTCGGATGCAAAATGTTCACGCAGAAGTGCCCTCCACCCCGGCCACAGGCACCCAGTGCCCCGGCCAGATGAGGCAACGATCACCTGCCCAGAGGACGGCTCCCCAGGGAGGCCATGGGCTGGCTGGAGAGGACTGGGGGCTCTGGATTGCAGCCCTGAAGTTTGTTCCTGGCTTTGCCTTCAACTTCCTGTGTGGCCTCTGGCAAGTCTAAACCCCTCTCCGAGCACCATTTGCCCATCCCTAAAAACCAGACGTCCTCCTGGATCTTTAAGAACAGCCTTGAGAAGGGGACGTGGGGTCTATCTGATTTATTCACCACTTTCTACTCCCAGAGCTTAATACAGTTGCTGGTGCACAGTAGGGCTTTCAGTAAATGCCTGTCGCTGGATAAAGAATGATCAATCGATGGCAGTAGGGGCGAGGTCCAGGGGACTGGGATTCTAAGTTGGGGTGCCGTGTGGGTACAGGACATCCTGAGATCCTCTGATTCTTTGTGGGGGCAGGGAAGGACAGATTTCATGACCCTTATATTCTGTTTTCTCAATAGTCCTCAGGCCCTTCTTCTTCTCTTAGGGGAAGGGGTTAGGGAAGGTTTACCCCTCCCCTCCCCTCCCCTCCCCTCCCCAGGCCAGTCCTGGGCCCCTGTGTCTCAGGCTGGGCTGGTCGCTGGGCAGCCAGAGGCCTTTCATGGCGCATTCTCGCATTCTCGGCTGCCCCTCCCCACCCTCTCTCCCCAGCAACCCCACCCTGTCATGCTCCCATCAATCTGCGGCAGCCCAGCCTCTCCAGCTGGCCTGGCTGGGCTGTTCCCAGGCGGAGCAGGTCCACAGTGGAAGGTGGTGGAAAAATGTGGACAAATTTCTGATTTGCAACACTCTGGGAAAGAGTTTATTGCCATTGTTTGAGGACGAATGTATAAATAAAGCAAGGCGAAGATTGCAGGGGGAGGCTGATGAAAGGCAGAAAACGAGAAATTTTATGGCCATAAGGAGCGTACTCTAATGGTGATTTTTGAGGCACTGGACCATGGTAGTTACTTAGCCAAATGATCGCTGTGTGAGGCTGGGCAAGGCGGCTTATTTCTTAATTACTGTTACGTATTATGTCAGGCAGATACCCCAACCCTGGAAAACTTGGTCCCAGAGAGGACACCAGCTCCGAGTCAGGTCCCAGTGCTGGACTGATGGCAGGCTGATGGGAGGCACCCACCGAGAGCAGGGGGCCCCCTGGGCCTGCTGCCCTCTCTCCCTGCCCAGGTTCCGCCTCCAGATGTTAATCGGTCCACTTCAACCTAGGTGTTGGGCACGTGCAGGTTGCGGCTGATAATGGCACAGAGTCTGGCTTCCAAAGACAGTTGCAAAAAGCAGCCAGGGGCTCATTTGGGACTCCTCGCTGTGAGTCTCTGCACAAGGTAACTCGGGACGGGACAGAAGGTGGAAGGAGACAGGCCGGGTGGGTGGTCAGAAGGGGGCTGGTGAGGGGAGGAGGGCGGCTGTGACACATGCCCTCTGTTTCTTCACCTGTAAACAAAGGGGCGGAACCAAATCACCCCCTTTTGGGTCGTGATGCCAAGACGCTGTGATTCTCTTGATCTCAGAGTTGCTGAGGCTGAATTTTCAAAGGTGACCAGCACCTGCCCCACGGAACGCTTTTCTCTTACTGGTTCACCCCTCTCGAGTAACGCACACAAGGATCAAGGGGGTTACGGTTTACCGAGGGGGTCCTGTGTGCCAGGAGCTCAGTGTGTGTTACGTCCTCTCATGGAATCCTCTCGGCCATCTCAGGGGCCAGTGCTCCTGGGTAAACGCTTCCGGAAGGGGTGGAGACTTTCTCAGATGCGAAGTGCTAAAGCCTCCTTTCGACCCAGGTGGGTGCCCAGAGTCACCAAATACATTTTCAAGGAAATCAAGCCGCCTCCCTAGCATCTTCTAAACCAACCATTCCCAAGCTCGGGGCATCAGGACCCCCTGGAGGGCTCGCTGGAACCCAGACTCTGCTGGGCCCTCGGTGGGAGTTTCTGATTCAGCAGATGAAGCCGGAAGATAGATTTCCACCGACTTTTTCCGTGGCGCTGATGCTGCTGGCGGGGGGGGGGGCATGCTCTGAGAAGCACTGTTCTCCAGAAATTCAGAGAAAAATAGCAAACAAACCCAAACCATGCTGCTGTGGGCAAAGGGAGAACCATGCGACTTCTTACCTATCTATTATCGGAATGGAAATGGAGGCACCGAAACAGCCTGCCTCTCGGTCCCCCCCTCCCCCGGCCCCCAAAGCCCGCATGTTCTTCACGCATGGCGTTGGTGGGGAGGAGACACTCGGCCCAAGGTGAGCCCAGCCCAGGGGGCACACTTGGCAGGTGGACTTTCTTCTCTGTGGCCCCTGCTTCTGCCACTTGCCATGGCGTCTGGGTTATCAGATTCTTGACAGGCCACAGCCCGGGGTGCCTGAAGCCCTAACCAGGGCCGAGCCTGTCCCAGCCCACCTCAGCCTCCGGATGCACCTGTTTCCACCCCTTCTCTCCGCCCTGGTTCCACACTTAGGTCCTCTTTTCCCTTCCCCCCCTGCGTCCACCAATCAGATTCCGTCACTTGTATTAACAAGGGGAAAGAGTTGTCACAGCATCAGGGGACCGAGCTTTACAAGGCTCACCTCAGGGACTACACCTGACCCCTGCTTCCTCTGTGACCCACCTTCCAGCCTTCTAGTTTGAACGGTTGGCAGGGGCAATATTTCTGCTCCAGAAGGATGATGCTTTTTCTCTTTTAATCTGTTTTGTTCATTGCTTTATTCCCAGCGCCCAGGAGAGGGCGTGGCCCACGGAGAGGGCTCAACACACGTTTGTCGAATGGATGAACGAATGAGTGAGAGGGGGAATGAATGCATGGCCTCCTCCTCCATGCCCAGATCCATGCAATAACTTGCGCAATGTTCCCATAGACGCCTGTGACTGTTTGCTCTTCAAGCTAACGTGATTACCGGTGAGTATGTTAGGGTCACCCTGCACAACCGTCTCATTAGAGATGTATTTATGCAACAGCAGACACCTGGCCCCACGCTGAGAGCCCCAGCTAGCCAGCTGAACCGTTCCAAGAGGTCTGGGGGATTGACGCTCTGTAAACCAACACACGGGTACCCCGCTGGATCCCACCCCCGTCTACATCCAGATGTTTGGTCCACTCAGAGGTGGCCCAGATGCAAACGTGGCACCTTAACGAAGGCTGCAAAACAGCCCCCACTGCCGTGGGAATGATCCCCCAGCCACTCTGGACTGCAAGCATCTCGCTGCAGAGTCAGACGGCTCTGGAAGCAGGTGAGCCAGTTTTTAGAGGAGTTAAAATCCAATTTGCTCCCGCTGCTTACGCCTTTTCTAGTTTGATGTGTTTTTGATAAAAAAAAATTTTTTTTTCTTTTGATCAATAAAAATAAAATCTGTTACTCGCACCCTGGGGCAAATTATCGCCTCGGGCCCCGTTTGCAGAATCTTGATGGAATAAATGATGTTATTTTTTTTCCAAAATGGGGCCGGCCATAGGTTAGTTACGTGAACCTGCAACGATCTGGTTCATCTGCAAACGATCTGGTTCTCAGCGGGGGCAAGAGGGGTGAGGGATGGGGCTCCCCAGTTCTGAAGAATGAGAGGTCCACCCCACAGGGCTAAAACAGGGATAAAGGGCGTCCATGATGCTCTCACCCGGTGCCAGGTACTGTGCTTGGCACACATAAGTGGCATCACCCCACAACACTCAGCCCCGGGCACTGATTGTCAGAGCAGTTCCACGGAGAAGCCTCAGAGAAGGGCAATGATTTACCCAAGGCCACACGGCTGTATGCGGCCACGTCAGGACTGGAATTCAGGTCCATCAGGAGGCTGAGGTCATGTGCAGACCCCCTGCCTTTCATTTCTCTGAGTGAGGGCAGTGAAGAGGCCTTGGGAACCGGAGAACATCCCCACTCCAACGCTTCTCTCCGACCGTCCCTTGCGTCCCTCCCTTCTCGCCCAGTGCCATCCCGCCCCGATCGGGGCAGCTGGAAAGACCGGCACCTTCCGGCCCGGGGCTGCATGTGCTGGGAGACGACGCAGCATTTGAGATATGGACGTGGTCATCACGGGAGGGTGCGGGGTCCGGCGCTTTCGCGAATGCACACGGAAAGACACACGTCTACGGTCAGCCGTGGTCCTGTTGAGTTCACGCGCGTGTGCACACGCAAGGGGCCGGGTGGGGGGGGGGGGGGGGGGGGGGGGGGGGGGGGGGGGGTTGGCTGGATGGCCTCACAGGCTGCACCAGATGTGCGATACGAGGCTAGGGGACCCGGTGACTAGATTCGGAGGGTCGGGGCTGAAAGAGGGGGAGATTCTGAGCCAGGGGAATGCTGAAGGGGGCCTGGGGATGAGGGAGGGGTTCATGTTGGAAGCGTGGAGGGTGGTAACCCTTGTGGTGGCCGCAGGACAGGAACAAGCAAACGCCGAGCGCCCAGTGTGTGTCAGGCCCTATTTATACACTCCCTCGTCCCCACCCCGCCCCCCGGACGACGGCAGCGTGAAGGAGTCACATTCTTCCCGTTCTAAAATTCAGAAGCAGAGCCTCCCGTTAGGCCACCAACTCGAAGGCACACAGCAGAGCGGAGACGCAGGATTCGAACCCAAGCCAGCGGAACCTCCCGTGAGGCGGGGAGGGGAAATGCCTCCCCAAAGCCCAGGGTTTGCCCTCCCAGCCCCCTCCCGCGCAGCCACGGGGGCCCCCCGGCCCAACCTCCAGCTTCTAGCGCTCTCAGGCTCGGCTGCCTGCCCGCTAATTAGATTCCCCTGGAAATAAGAGTGCATTGTACAGTTCCGCTAAAGGCAAACTGATTTCACAATTTCTTTTCTTTCCTTCTCTTAATAACTCGCAATGTCTCAAGGAGGTTTTACTTACAGGCTGCACACTGGAAAATTATTCTGTCTCTCATGCACTCATTTTTCTCTTAAGGAAAATTGAAAACTGGATTCCTCCGGCATCACCGCCGCCCCCCCCACCCGTGCCCCCCCCCCGCCCCGCCCCGCCTGTCTTGCGCCCAGACTGTTCTAGTCCTTGGCCCCTCTCTACCTCGAAAGCAAGGCCCCCTGCCTTCCTGCCCCACAGCCTGGAAAGGCTGGCAGGCCCAACTGATCTTGGGAACAGCAAAGACTCTTTCAAAAGTTGAGAGAGGGGCCGGGGGTGGGGGGGAGGGAGGCCTGCGGTGGCGGGGGGGGCGGGTTGCAGAGCGGTCCGATCCACTGCGGGCTGCATTTGCCTTCAGAGAACTGAACTGACTCCAGGACTTTTGAGGGAGGAGCTGGGTGATGAGGGGCCTTCATTGGTCCCATCGGGTTCCCGTTAAGTGTCAGGGAGAAAATTATAAACAAATGGGTCCCATTTCCATTTCTGAGGGCATCTCCAGCCCTGCCTTCGCCCTCCACATTTAAGGGTACATCCCCTTAAGTGGTGCCTGATGGGGCAAGGAGCCAGGTGGAGGGTGGCACGCAGGCGGGGCTTGTCCCCACACCCCGCAGCCCCTGCCGGCCGCCTGGCACCCACTCCCCGGGCCCTGGGGCCAGACCAGCGAGTGACGTGAGACGGACAGACGGATGGACAGAGGGACGGACATGCCGGGGCGGGGACTGTGGATCTGGGCCATAAGTCAGTTAGGGTTCACGAAACGGGTTTGAGAGCCCCCGAGGGGAAGCAAGAGGGTGACGAGGGTGCTTGCTGGAGAACGAGGCCGGGGCCAGAGCGGCCACAGCCACGGGCTGGAGCCTGGGAGGGACGCCAAACGTGTCCCACCCAAAGCCACCCACCCTGCCGCCACTTCTGCCCGCTTCCCGGCTTCTGCTGCCTCTGGTCCCAGGATGACAGCTGGAAGTAGGAGAAAGATCCAGCCACACCCGTGCAAACAACAGGGCAACAGTAACGGGGATCGTCTGCCAGGCACCGAGCCCCCGGGGCACTTAGGAGCTCATTGAATCCTGGCAACAGCGCCCCCACAAGGGCTCTGGGGTGCAGACCTCATCACCAGGGCTCACCATAGCTCACAGGAAGCACGTCCTATGTTCCATTTACAGATCAGGAATCCGAGGCTCAGAGAGGGAGAGGGTGAGGTTGATCTCAGGTCGGGTGCGGAGGCACCCGCCTCCCTGTTCAGGATGGTTTCTCGGGTCGGACTTGGTCTCTAGTGTTCGAGACCTCCTTTCTATGTCAGCGGAGTCCGGAGGTTCAAACTAGAAGCAACCTGAAAGGTACTTCGGCTCCAACTCATTGTCCTACAGATGAGAAAATTGAGCCCAGAGAGGGCATGCGACTTGCCAGCGGTCACACAGCAGGTCAGTGAAAGAGCTCATACTGCTGTCAGGTGTCAGGCCACCCCTCTCGTCCCAGAGACCCACAGACACTCTCAGGGTATGTCAGCAAAGGGTGGAGGGGTGGCCAGCAGCAGGCTGCCCCATCTAGGGGTGCCGATAACTCCGTTTTGCCAAGTCCTGGGGCCACTGACTCAGGACAGGCTCTGGAGCTCTAAACAGGTTCTGGATTCCTCCTGGCCTCCCCTGCCAGGCCGGAAGCAATGCCACGAACTGCCAGCCCCAGTCTGGGGTGGCTCCAGACCTGAGAGGAGAACCAAGGAGAAGGCAGAGTGAGGAGGCCAAGTGCTAGGAACTGAGTCACGTCCAGCCAGGCTGGGGATCCAGAAACATCATTCCTTTGCTCCCGAAGGGGAACCCTCGGCTGCCAGCGGCACGGTGGGGCTTTGGAGGCCAAGCACTGGGTGGGGGGAGTCTGAATCCTGGGTGACCTCAAGCTGGACACTTAGCCTCTCTGAGCCCTAAGCATCTAGGAGGCGGGAGGGTGCTCGGGTAAAGCAAGTATCTGAAGAAGGGAAGGCAAAAGAGAGGCCCCTATCCTGTGGCCCCTGATCCCTCCAAGGGCCCCAAAGAAAACCGGCACGGTTACTTGCTATATCCTCGTGGGCCCTGACCTGTTGCAGGAAGAAACCTGAAGACGGGCCTGGCCTGGGAAGGGACTTGGCTAAGGCTGAGTCACTGTTTGCCGAAGGTTACCCAAGATGTGTCCACACAAGAACCAGCCAGGGTCCTCCTCCAGGGCCTCCAGACACACCAGCCTGCCCAAAACCAGGGCAGAAGCAACCCTCCTTCTGGGGAAAGACTTGCCAAGCCAGGAATCAACAGGGAGGAAAGCTGATGTAAATGAATGCAAAATACCTGGATGGCAACCATTATTTACTCTAACAAGCATTTAATGAGCACCTACTAGGTACCAGGTGCTTTCTCACACACGGTGGCCCTTCTATCCGCCTCACTGCTCTCTGAGAGGGTTCTGTGGTTCTTGGTGTTTGTAGGTGAGGACATGGAAGCTGGGAGGGTATGGCTCAGGGATCCCCGTGGCTGCAACACCCACAGCTCTGACTCTGGGCCAGGGGTTCTCAACCAGGGCTGTTCATTGGAATCACGGAATAATGGTCTGGGGTGCAGCTTGGGCTCTGGAATATTTAAAAAAAAAACTTTTTTTTAATGTTTATTCATTTTTGAGAGAGCACGAGCGGAGGAGGGGCAGAGAGAGAGGGAGACAGAGAATCCAAAGCAGGCTCCGAGCTGTCGGCACAGAGCCCGACGCGGGGCTCGATCCCACGAACCGAGAGATCACGACCTGAGCCGAAATCAAGAGACAGACGTTCAACCGACTGAGCCACCCAGGCGCCCCGGCTTCTACCATATTCTTAGAGCAAATTCCACCCCTGCCCCCCGCCACTGCCAATCTCCCCCCTCACTCCCTGACTCATGACTCGCAGAGACTATAGGTACGTATTTCCTTAAATCTACCCTCAGACGCCTCCGACTGCACATTCTCCAGAATACATCTGCTGGGGTTCGTCTGCCTTGTGCGGCCTCGTCGTGGGAGGACGTGGCTTCTTGGGACAAGGTCTCCCTTTACGGGGCTGTGTGCGGACTGAAGCATCCCTGCTCCCCCTGCGGCTCTCTGAAGGATGTAGGCGAAGCCCAGCCACAGGACAAACTCCCCCCCGACGCTTTCCCTCTCTGTAGGATTTCACACTTGACCAAGAACCTCAGAATGTTATTAATCTCCCCATTTTACAGATGGGGAACAGGCATACGGTGGAAAGCGGTTGGCCCGACGGCACGCACACCTAGCCGTGGGAGGGTCAGGCCTCGAACCCGGCGCCTTCTCGAACCTGGCCAGGGGCAAGCCGCTGAGGTCACACCATCTTCCCAATCGGCAGCAGGAGGGAAGGAAGTCAGATTAAAGGAAGGACTGCTCGCCCTCAGGTGTCTGAGCCCTAGAGCCAGCTGCTTGGGAGAAGCCACAGGATGTCTCAGGGGCCTCTCCCGATGACCCCGGAGGACCCCTGCCCCCTTAAGCAACTGCTAGAGTCAAGCTCCCAGATGCCCCCACCACCAAGCAGTCTGAATTTTTCCCCAGGTGAGTGGGAGGGGAAATTCAATCCTGTTTCCTTTTCTTCAAACGTGCCAAAAGCTTGTTTGCTCTGAGAGGCCCGTGAGGCCTTGGCTTCCCTGGTTTCAAATAATTGACTTTCAAAGCCTGTCTTCAGGTGGAACGCAGCCACACAGCACCTGGGCGAAGGGCTGAACCCCCGAGGACCTGGCCGGGGAGTGAATGGGGAGGTGTCTGGGCTCCAGGAGTGGCCAGGCGCCTTCAGTCACCTCTGCTCCCACCGGCCCCTTCCCCCACCCCACAGCCTGTCCCACAGTCACCGGCTGGCGCTGGGGGCTCTTACTGGGCGGCTATTAGAGAGAATGCGGTACGGGCAGGTACGTTCACCTGGGCCACTTCTGGGGCTTGAGGCACAGAGCAAGCCCCCCCCCCCCGCCCCTTCTTCTGCCCCCCCAACAGCTTCTTCCCTGGAGATCCCATGAGGTCCCCACAGGCCAGAGCACTCAGGGTCTCCCCTAGATCCCAACTGGGCCACTGTGCACAGAAGGGGGGCGGGGAGAGGCTTGAGGTTTCCGGTGCAGAGCTGGGTGCTTCCCCCCACCCCAAACACACACCGAATTACTTTGAAATAGGATGAGTTGACTTGGCATCGTCTCGTTCCTCTGCCGGAGACAATGAAGGACGCACGGTACAGGGTGTTGTCAAGGCCACCGGGGTCGAGAGCCGGGTCAGTCTCAACCCCTCTCAGTCTGCCCTGACCGCAAACACGGTAAGCCGCCACGTTTATCGAGCACCCGTGGTAACGAGGCTGTCGTTCTATCGTCTCCCAGCCACTCTGTATGGAGCCCCATTTGCACCTGAGGAAGCCGAGGCCCAGAGAGGGGAGGTGGTTTTCCTGGGGACACACAGCAGAGTCAGGATGGGGGTCCGGGTCTAGCTGACTGGGGCACCTGGGAGCTTAGCTGCCTTCCTGCCCTGCTGTGTTTAGACACTAGAACCAGAGGGTGGCGTCTCTGGCCAGGCCTCATCAAATGCTCCCTGGGAAAGGGACTGCATTAGCCTACTTCTCCACAGGAGCAGGGGTTCACCGGACATGTGTCTACGGGGACAGCATGTGTCGGGGGAACAGATCCCAGAATAGGGAGCCCTTGGCTCCCCCCTCCTCGGGGCCTCGCCTTCCTCATCTATACAATGGGGGCATCGAAGTAGACAGTCCAGAGCTCTCCCCTCCTCCAGGTCTGACACTCTGTGTGCCTCTGAGCTACTCGTGTCACCCTTTGGGCCTCAGTTTCCCCATGACTCAAACGGGGGTGACAAGGCTACTTTGCAGAGGCACTGTGGGGATCACAGTCTTGGGAGGGCTTCGTAAGCTGTAGGGTGCTGGCCAAGCGGGACGGCTGTGATAACTTTGTAAACGGACTTCCAGCCCGGCTGCCTCAACCTCACCCCCGGGGCAGCCCCTCTCCCCTGCCCACAGCCACCCCCCTCACCCCATCCCAGGCTTTGTCTTCCTTCTACCAGGTCACCAGCTCCCCATTTGTTATGCCTCCTGGCCTCCTCCGGGTTCAGAAGATTCTCAGCAGTTGGGAAGGAAAAACCCAGATGTGGCTATAGGCAGCATGGGGGCCAGAAGAGAGGTCACCACTGCCTCAGAGGAGTAAGATCATCTTTCCAGCAGGATGGAATCTGTCTAGGCCCTGCCACTAATTAGCTGTGTGACCTTGGGCAAGTCACTTAACCTTTCCGGGGCCCCTGCCCCTCCTTCTGTGAAAGCGAGAGGGTCAGACTAGCTGCTTCCAGAACTGACACTGGAGGAGGCTCTGATGGAGGAGGAGCTTTTTTTCTGCTCCAAATCCCAGCCCTCGTACAGCGACTGGGGGGAGCTGTGAGTTTCAAGACCCCCCAGATCAGGAGAGAGAATTGTACCCCATGTTCTTGCTGCCCGTGGGTGAGGCGCAGGCTTTCCAAGTCTCCCTGTCTCTCTGTTCTCTCTCGGGAGTCGGGGCGGGGGGAGGGACCCGTCCCGGATGGGCTGGTAACCACTGGCCTGCGCTTCAAGTTCACGTGAAAGCCACCTGCTTAATGGCTCCTGGCCTGTCGGGAGAATGTCAGTGCTGCTAGTTTCTCACCTCAAGGCCAGGCTGCCGATATTACCTGAAGTCCGTCCTCCATGGTTGTATCTTAGGATAGAGCCAACTCCTCCACACTCCCCCAGAATATTCCAGAGTTAGAATCAGAAAACTCAGATTCAACTTCCAGCTCAGCTATGTTCTAGCAGGAGGCCTGAGGTGACCATTCCAATCCCCTGAGCCTCAGTCTTATCCTCTATAAAACAGGGACAACGGGGCGCCTGGGTGACTTATGAGTTAAGCACCCGACTCTTGGTGTCTGCTCAGGTCACGATCTCATGGTTCGTGAGGTTGAGTCCCGCGTCGGGCTCTATGCTGACAGCTCGGGGCCAGCTTTGAATTCTCTCTTCCTCCCTTTCTCTCTGCCCCTCCCCCGCTCTCACTGTCTCTATCTGTCTCAAAATAAATAAATAAACATTTTTTAAAAATAGCATTAAAAAAAAAAACAGGACAGCAATGGCTCCTTGAATTAACAGGTGAACCTGACAGGCACAAGTCAGGCACACCTGTCCTCACGTGTCAGACTGACAGCGACTAAAACAACTGATAAAACTCATTGCCGGTGAGGCATCAGGAAGAGGCCGCCTCTTGCCCCAGCCTCCGGAAAACAACGTCCCTGACGTGTTGTCAACTATGTGGGTCCAGAAGAGTGTGTGTTGCAAAGCCCGTTTTGCCAAAATAAACAATGCGTGTGTGCGCGCACGCATTTCCCCTCGGAGAAATACCTAGACGATCAGATTCCTAAATGATTCACAATATTTAACGCTGGGGGCAGGGTGGGGGCTGGTGGGGGGGGCTGACAAACTTTTTGCTCTCTATACCCTTCCAGCATTTGACTTTTTTTCCCCACGATAAGCACGTCCTTCTTGCATAATAAAGAACGAATGTTAGAAACCAGCTTTCTTTTTTTCGAATTCCGAGCAGAAGCCTGACCCGAAGCTGCGGTCTCTCTCACAGGGCAAGAGCCTAAGCGATCGCGTGAATGAATGAATGAATGAATGAACGAACGAACGAACTAAAGAAGGAACAAAGGAGCAAATGCCACGGCTTCCCAGAGGTTACCCGGTGTTACCACACCACTGGACGTCACTTAGCACATCCCTCGAGGTTGTGGGGCAGAGGTCATCATCCTCGGGCCCCTCTGGAAGACAAGATCACCGGCGCTCAGAGAGAGGAGGCGAGCCGTGACTTGGCCGGGGCCGGTCACAGGCTTCGTGCCTTGGGAAGCCAGAGTCCCCTCCCCCCGCCCCAATTCAGGGTCCCCCCCCCCCCCCCCGCCTGCCAGAAGCTCATGGAAGGCCAGTCCTCCCCCCCCCCACCCCGGCCCCTGAACGCCGGCCCTGTCCCTGGCAAAGCGCCAACCCCTGTTGTCCAGCCCCAGAGCAGACCTGTGAGGACCAGTCTGTGCTCAACCAGGGACCAAAAAATAAATAACACCGCTGCTCTCTGGGCTCCAGGAGGCTGGCTTCCACCCCCTCCTTGGAAACGTTCTTTGATTTCAAAACAGGCTGGAGTGTAAAACCAATAAAGCTTCCTGGGCCCATAAACAAACAGGCAGCCGCTTAACCTCCCTTCTCCCGGTGCCCTCCGCCCACCCCGGCCCACCCCCTGCCACTCGAAGGCGAGGACAGAGGGCAGGGCTGAGCACCATTGTCCCGGGGTAATTAATTGCGGTAATAAGGAGCTGTACTAAGCTTCAAAGGCCAGGCCCGGCAGCAGGAGCTGGAGCCCTGGTTCCCGTGTTGCGGCCAGAAGCCAGCCTGGGCTCCAGGCCCACCTCTGGCACCCGCACCCATGCTCTGAGGACCTACTGTGTGCGGACCCAGCATCAGGCGCTTGGTTTTGTCCAGCACTGAGCTGAGTGTCATTCGTCCTGTTTTCCGGACGAGGAGAGCGAGGCTCAGGGGGGTCGTCTCTTGCCTGAATTACAGAGCAAAGGCAGGAGCTGAGTGGACATGGAACCCAGGCCCACGTGGGAGAGCTGGGACCGACCATGACCCTTCCCCAGCCCCCGCCTTCCCGTCAGGAAGATTGGGGGAGAACGACAGGCTCGCCAGGAGATGTGCACACATCACGCCAGGTTTGGGGTGGGCAAGAGCGGTAGGAGGGAGCAGAGGTCAGAAAGTTTCTGGAAAGATGCACAGGAAACGTGAGCTTGAAGAAATAAAGACAGATGCATTTTCATCTCATGAACCCCAAAGCCCGAATCTCCCACGGCCTCTGGGCCCCACCCTAAGCTCCCCTCACAATGAATATGGGGGGGCTATATATTTTCCTGTCTGCTTCCCCCACCAAACGGGGGGCCCCCAAGGACAAGGACGTTCTGGGCCGCTGCCCACCTCGGCCAGCGCCTGGCATATAGTTAGTGCTCAAAAAAGACAGACTGATCTCAACCTACCGAAATCCTCAAGTGCCTCCCTAGGGTGTGGCCCCCGCTGATCACATTTTTCCTGTCATCTTTCCCCCCCTGACACTGCTGAGCCCCTGGCACGCTCGGGGTTTTAGGGGAGTGGCGGTCACC
This sequence comes from Lynx canadensis, assembly GCF_007474595.2. Classification (NCBI taxonomy): domain Eukaryota; kingdom Metazoa; phylum Chordata; class Mammalia; order Carnivora; family Felidae; genus Lynx; species Lynx canadensis. The sequence goes on along the minus strand of NC_044310.1, from coordinate 13,233,505 downwards.
CACATCAATTCACCAAATCCTTGCAAAAACCCTATGGGGACAGTCTCTCTGGCTCCATTTTACAGGTGAGAAAACAGGGTCAGAGAGAGGAAATCCACCCCTATCTGGGGGGTAGGCTGCCCCTTCTCCCCCAACCCCTTCCACCTCCCTGATCGTCCTCCCGCCCGCACCCACCCCCTCCTCGGCCATGTGCTCACAGGCCAGGCCAGGCCCCATCTCTGGCTCCCTTCTGGTTTTTCGCTCAGGATTCCTGAGCCCAAGGAGCCCCACTTGTTTATAGCCCTGCCTGCCTGGTTGCCTTGGTCCCAGCTCAGGTCAGCTCTCTGGGGCTAGTAGGGGCTTTTGAACATGCTAAATACAGGTTACAGGGGTCAGGGGTCATAGCCCTTCCTTGGGGGAAGTTCGACTTGAATCATCCATGAAACAGCAACTCTTATCTGGGGGGAGGGAGGAGAGGCAGATTTCTTAAATTATGGTGATTCTTAAGCAGCCTTCCCCCCCCATGCCTCACTCACCCCCCCCCCCCCGCCCCGCTTTGGTCTCTCTGGATAGATTCCGCATCTGGATTTCCCGTTTCCTTCCCTCTAATTCTGTCCACAAGCCAGAAAAAAATAAGGGGTCTGGGGGATGAGCAGAGTAGGAGCGAAGGGAGGGGTGTAGTATCTGCTAGAGGCCCACTTGGTCCCGAGCAGAGCCAGATCTGGGTGGCATCACTTTCCTGTCCCAGGCCAGGGAACAACTGTGCATAAACTGCCTGGCCAGCAAGTGGCAGATGCAAACCTGGAGCTCGGTTAGCCAAGCTCCCTCTGCCCTTCCCCTGCCAGGCTCCCCGGGGCTCCAGCCCGGGCTCCGCTTCCAGCCACACAGGCCCCCCCCCCCCCGCAGCCGCCCCGGCTGCCCAGTACAAGGCTTCCCTCCTCGAGAGAAACCCTCCGAGCACCCGGCACCCCCCCTGCTTCTCAAAGTCCTTCTGCCGGCCCTTCTCCCTGCCCACCCAGCCTTTTAACAAAGCTGGGACGAGGCTGGGATGCCCCCAACTCGGAGGTGACAGACCTGAGCCTCGAGGTCAAAGGGCCTGTCTTCGCACACCAGAGAAGAGAATGACCAACCACCCAGTTTGCCCAGGACCGAGGGGGTCCCAGGACACGGCACTCTCAGTGCTAAAACCGGGACAGTCCCAGGTAGGCGGGGACACTGGGCCACCCCGCTGGAGCGGCCAAGGCCAGGCTCCCACCTCTGGGGCAGAAGCGATTCTCCTTCTACCTGCTACTTGCCTGAGCCCCCTCCCCTTTCTCTCCATCCCTTTTCCCAGGGAGAAGCCACCGGGGAGGGTGGCTGCAAACACCCTCCGGGCATTGCTGTGAGGCAAGCAGTTCAGAAGGTGAAGGTAAACGAAGGCAAATGGGGCATCCAGTTCTCCAACCGAGGTCATTAGGGACACTCCCTTTTCAGGCCTCCTCCAAGCGCAAATTCAGACAGGTGTGGGGGTGGGGGTGGGGGCGAGGGAGGGGGAGAAGGGGAAGGGGAGGCGAGGGAGGGGCTAGGCCTCACGCCTCACAGAGGCCTGGTTGTCCCTCTCCCCTCCGCTGCTCATGTGTCTCAGGAAAGTTCTGGATTTATGGAATGCTCATGGAGCACCTACTCTGCTTACGGTATCGTGCCGGGCAGAACGCCCTCAAAGAACATTCCAGTCTGCCACTCGGAGACAACCTCGCATGTGCACGCACATGCACACACACGCACACCTACTCTACACACACATTCACACATGCATGCACGCAGGTGGACACACTCACGGGCACACACTCACAGGCACACACATACATTGCTCATCTACTCTACACACACTTTCACACGTGCTTGCAAACACAGGTGCACACACTCACGGGCATGCACACATACACGCACGCACACTAGACACCTATACACACACTCACACGTGCTTGCACACACTACACACCTACTCTACACGCGCATTCACAAATGCTTGCCCACACGTGCATGCACACTCACGTGCACGCACACATACGTGCACACACATCACAACCTACTCTATACGCACATTCACAAATGCTTGCACACATATGTACACGCTCGCATGCAGGCACACATACATGCACACACATACTATGCACCTCCACTACACACACATTTACACACGCTTGCACACATTTGCATGCACACACTCACACACACGGGCACGCACACTCTCCATCTCAGTTAGAAGGCAGGCACGGGGGCTTACTGGAGCCACAGCGCGTGCCTTCTCCTTCAGCCGTGATCGACAAGAAAGGACCGTCCCAGGGACACTTCAGATCTCTCTTGACCTCGAGCGCTCAGCATGCTGGGGGCCAGGCCCCTCCCAGACAACCTCCCTCTCGGAACAGAACGCGTGGATCCTCTCTGAGCCCACCGAGCCACAGCCAGCCGGTCCGGAAGCCTCCATACAACCAGGGCTGACATATATGTCCTGCCTCAACCTGTTCTGAATGAAGCCGCTGACGCATAGGGGGAGGCCTCAAGAGTGAGTTGAGCCCATCGTCATTCCCCAACTCAGGCACGCTCACCCCACCTTGCTGTCCCATCATAACTTGCTGGGAAATAACACCCACCTTGCTGGAAAAGCCCACATGGGTGATGACACACATATGGTCCTCCTCCAGCCCCGGGACACAGTGAGTGCTCAGTAAGCGTGCTTCTTACTAAGAGGACAGACGGGAAGGGCCAGAGGCTCGAGAACCCCATTCTCTGCTCTTCTCCAGAAACACCCACCCCGGGGTCCCTCAAAGACACAGCAGGCTGTGCTCACAACATATGGCTGCAGGGCCGCTGGGTGAGGGGGCGGGGCGGGAAGGGGGGAGGGAGGGGCAGGTGGGGGCAGGGAAGAGGAGGAGGAAGGGTGTATTTAGGAAAAAAGAAAAACCCACACAAAACCGACAGAATTCCAGCCGATTATTCCTCCCGCTGCTGCAGATGTACATTAATGCAGGAGGAGTGGGGGACGGAGCTCCGGGCTGGGGAAAGAGAAACAGCTCGAAGTTCCTTTTAACAAGCCCTTGTCTGGCTTGATCTTGTCACTCTAAAGAGGGCCATTGAGAGGTATTCATGCGTCGGCCCTGGGGGGACAAAAGGGCCCAGTATATATACTGACTGTTCAGTTGCCGGCAGGCCTTGGGGCTTTTGTCTAACCTTCCCTTAATAAACTTTTGGGAAGAGTTCATCAATCCGCTTCAATAGCTGATGTTCTCATTTTCAGAGAGAGAAGGAAAATAGCAGAAGGCCGGCGTGGGTTTTTTTTTTTCTTTTTTTCTTTTTCTTTTTCTTTTCTCTTTTTTTAAGGAGGCATTCTCAATAAGAAGGTGAATGGGAGAGAGAAAGGGAGAAAGCCTGTGGACACCCCACTTTAAAGGCAAAAAGAACACATCACAAGTACAGCCACAAATCCTAAATGGGGGCCCAGACAAAACCGCTATTCATCGGGGCCCTGGAGCAGGCCTCCGGCCGCCGAGCAACAATCTCTGGGCCCTCTGGAGCCCCGTCCCCTCGGCAGAGGTGGGGAAGACTCAGTCCCAGCTGTAGGGAGCGGGAGAGAGAAGGAATTTCTTAGAAGGAAAGTGTGTATTAGAACCAGCAGCAGGCAGGAGCCTGCCCTCCAGCTTCTGTTTTAGATCTGGGGTCACCTGGTTGCCTTCCCATCAGGCGTTTTTGTTTGTTTGTTTTAACCGGTGGTGTTTTTCTTTATTGAGGGCAAGGTGGGTGTGGTTTTTGCTTCTGCTTCTAAGGCCACGGGGACCTCTACCCTCAGGTGGGGTGGGCTTACATCCCTGGCCTCTCCTGGAAGCCTGTATCTCCTCCCGCCGCCCCCCCCCCCCCGCCCCACACAAACCCTGGCTTTGCTTTGGGTGATAGGAAAGTGCTCCCATGGTCCTCACCAAAGGAGGGAGCTCTGGAATGCCTCCCACATTCTTCGCTGCATGGTAGGGGGCGGGGCATGTGGGGTGAACGGGGAGTCCCTACCCCAGTGAAGGAAGGGCATCCCTCACATCCCTACAATGCCGGGCACCGCGCTAGCTCTGACTCTGGATGTCACTTCTCACCATAAGCGCATGTTCTAACATACCTTTTCCTCAGCGATCCCTTACATTTGAAGGGATTCTTAATAATAATAGCTAAAAAGACTCCTGCGACTACTACCAATAATAACAGCCACCAGCGGGAGTGCTCCTAGCAGGTGCCAGACATTGCTACGAGCCCCGTGAGGTGGGGGCCTAATTAAAACGCCCATTTTCCAGAAGGGGGAGACTGAGGCACAGAGGATAAGGGACTGGCCCACGTCGGACAGGCAGGAGGGGCCAAGGCAGATCCCAACTGACTCCAGGCTGAGTCTGGAACCGTGCCTTGACCCCCACACCGTTCCGCCCTGGATGAAAGGAACCCGCGGGAGGAAGGAAGTGGATGAACAAATGAATGACTTCTGCCCCTGCCAAGCCTCAGAGGTGGGTCTCCCAGGGCCCAGTTCGGCTTTGCAGTGCGTGCTCTCAGGCGCGCACACACACACACACACACACACACCCTCTGCAAGTCTCCCCAGCGGCTCTAGTTCAATGTTTTACAGGCTTAATGAGTGTTGACAAGTTTAATGAGTTTGTTTTAAAGAGGGGAGGGGGAACCTGGTCAATTTGAGATTTCCGAGTCAAATGAATTAGTGGAGACCGCCAGACTTCAGCTGACAGGTCTGGAAACCCTCCCGCCGATAGCAGCCTTGGGCCACGGACCCTGGCTCCCCTCGCTGGGAGCCGGGCCCCACGCCAGATACTGGGGGCTCCGCGGGCCTCTGAGTGGCTCTCGGGTGCCCAGGTCCCAGCCGAAGCCCAGCTCCTCATCCTGCAGCCCCCTCCCCTGCCAGCCCACCCCTGATGGCCCCCCCCCTTCTGCTGGACTCTCCTCCCCCACTGGGTCCCCAATGAGAAATTTGATTCAAACCCAGTTTGGCACTTGTTTGCATATTGATTGCGTGGTAATTAAGTGGCTTCATCTGCGGAGGGGATGCGCCACCTGCATTTCTAAGCTTCCCAGGCTTGGGCTGGGACCGGCCGCAGCCCTTGCCTCTAACCGTGGAAACTGGAATCCAGGGAGACCAGCTTCTGGCCGCAGGAAGGGAGTACGTCGTCTTTGTTTAACACAGTATTTGGTTTTTGCAGAGAGATGAACTACGGGGGAGTTTGCACACACCCGACCAACTCCCGACGAAATAGCGGAGTGAAAATTAAATCATAGAAGTTATGCCAAAGCTAAAGGGATACCTATGCACTTCTGGCCTAGGAGCTGATGTCGCTTTGGCACGGTAGGCACCTGCAAAGCTAGATTAGTTCTCACCTTGACTGGCCCCTCCTGAGCCACCCGGGGGCTGACATGAGTCCTGGACCCAAAGCAGGAGGGGCCCGGTTCAAACTCCTTCTGCCTCTTTCTCCAGTCCCGACTTTGGGAACCCTGAGCCTCAGTTCCCTCATCTGTAAAATGGGATTAGCAAGATCTGTGACTGTGGGGCTTACGGGGGACGTGCTCCTCCCACGGTAAGTCCTCCACAATCCCGAGGTGGCTTTCCAGAGCTGCCTCCCAGCTGAAAGTGAGCACGATCTCTTCATCTCTAATGATCACAGCGTTGCAAATGAGCCCCCCCCCCGCCGATGTTGGCTGGTGTTTTCCCCCCTCCGCTAGCCCGGAGAAGCCAGTGACATTCTCAGGCGCCTTGCCACTCACCAGGAGGAAGCGGGTGAGTGGAGACTCGGGAAGGAAAAAGACACCGCGTCCCCGTGCATTGGTTTTACGTATTTGGTCGTGTCGTGTCATCCGTTCAGGAGAACAGAGTCGGAGGCGACGCATCTCAGGCTGGGTCACGGCGTCCGAGTAGGATTCCAGCTGCACCCCCTCCAGCTCTCTCGCTCTCTCTCACGCACACACACGTGATTGTTTATTGGCTATTTCCCCCTGGGATCGGGCACCCCTCTCCTTCTTTAAGTTTCCCCTAACCTCTGGTCCAAGGTGGTGGACCTGTAAGAAGTGATCTTTCCAGGAAGAATTTCTTTACCGACTCTGTTTTCCCTTTGCAGCTGGGCGCACGGGGCTGGGGTGGGGCGAGGGGTCACTCCAAGTCAAGTGGGCAGACCCTGTGAGCCGCCCCTCTGGACAGGGCTGTCGTGCCTCTCCGGCTATTTCTTCACTTCCTAGCTCTCGCCATTGTTCAAGGCCGCAGCCAGCTGCAGTGTTAATCTTTGACGTATTTGCAATCCCAGGAAAGAAAGGCCCGCATGCGACAGGGCTGGGCTGGGGGCCCGGGGAACAAGCAGAGGCCGAGAGACACCAGAAGGAGGAGGGGGACGTGCGTGTGACTGCCCATGCGTCCGCCCAGCTCACCCTGGCATTTAAACCTTTTTTGTCTGCCACTTAAACCTTTCCTGGGGAGCAGCGGAAAAAGGCTGGACTGAGAAGGCAGTCCTGGTGTCCCTTCCTGGCTCAGACACTTACTGGCTGGCGACTTCTGCCTTCCCCAAGCCTCAGTTTCCCATCTGCAAGATGGGGGTAGATGCATTGAAAACACACTGACCTGCACCTGTTCCTGGTGGAACCGACACAGCCCCACGAGAACACCGATTCCTTAGTCTCCAGTGACAGCCCCAGGGACATTCCACCGCACAGCACCGACAGAGGCACACCCATATCGACGCAAACCACACACCCCTGAACACGTTCACCCCCAGCCGTCACACTTCAAGTCACAAGGACCTACCCACACGCGCCATCAAATGAAGACAAAGCCCCCCCCCTCGACCCCATCTATCCAAGACCCACTCTCTTCCTTCCCGACTCCTAAAATAGTGCCCACCAGCAGCCATGCATACACAGTAAACAACAAAATACACACACAGGCAAGAACACTCCCTCAACAGAGTCCCAGCGTTTACCTTCTGACACACTCACCCCCAAGGCCAACTGGGATTTCTCAGTTCGGAATCCCAAACACAAGTCATGTATGTGGGCAGGGCCCTCGCGAGTGAAAACGCGTCAGCAAGCCCTCCTGCTGAATCTTCTGTTAATGACAAGCCCTCTGCTCCAGAGATAGGGAAGCCACTTCCCAGGGACACAGCATGCTGTGAATTAGTGGAGGGCAGCCCAAGGTCAGATGCCTGCCAAGAAGCTGGGGTGTGACAGCAGGAAGCGTTTGTGGCTCCCGAATTCAGGGCCTGGTTCTGCCACTTGCCGACCCTAGGGAACTGGGCAAACCTCTCTGAATTCTTACTTTCATCAGCAAAATTGGGATACTAGGTCCCTGTGGGGCAGGGCTGGGGTTGAGGCGGGCAGTGACAGGAGGGGAACAGAGCGCCTGGCCGGGCTCCTGACCTATAGTAGCAGGAGGTGAGCAGGTTGAGAGCACAGGCTACCAGTGAGATGCACCTGCCCATCTGGGCTCACGGAGCCTAGGCACCTCCTTCTGTCTATAGATGGGCATCTTAATAAATAAGCCCTTCCTTAAGGTACTCTTGGCAGGATATCACGAATGCACAAAGGTGCTTAACCCAGGGCGTGGCACACAGTCAGCGGCCGGCCGACGGGCTATTCTCCTAAGTAGTAGATGTTCAATAAACGCTGTTGCTTTCCAGCCTGCCAGGTCTCCCATCAAATATCACCTCCCTGGGGCGGGGCTCCGTGATCACCCATCACCTCCCCAGGCACCCACCTCCTCTGCTTTATATTCTCCGAGTCCTTGTCCACCTTCCCAAAGTCTTCCCCGATTCGTGGACCTGTTCATTGCCTCCCTGCCCCCAGGGCAAAAGCTCCACGACCTCGTGCATCTCGAGGCTGTACTTCCAGCCCCTAGAACAGCGCCTGGTGCCTGGCACATAGTGGGGGCACTAGGGGTGGGGGGGGAGGAGGGTGGAGGGGGCCTCCCGTCTCCTCCCACTCCCTGCCCTCCCTGTGCGCGCACACACACACACACACACACACACACACACACGCTCTGTCTGTCGCCTCCCTTGGGAATGTGATTCCCAGCTGCTGGCCCAGCCTTTCCACTGCGGGCGGGATTCCCTTGCTGCCTCCTGCCAAGGGGCCCGGTGAGCCTTGATGGGTTTACCTGGGTGTTAATCCCCCCCAACAATCCCCTCTGGCCTGACCAGACAGCCAGCCTCTATTCTTGTCCTGGGTCTAATTAAGTGCCTGAAATGCCACTTCCCCTTTCAGAGATGAGGCAGGTAAAGCCTAGCCTGCCTGGAGCTCTGCTTTGAAGCAGAGGAGGCCGGAAGCCAGGGCAGGTGCACAAGAGGAAGGAGGAGGCGAGAGGCACTGAGGGGGCCAAGGGGAGCGGTGTTGGGGGGGGACTTCTGCTGCCCCTCCTTAAAGAGGACAGACACCTGCAAATCTCCTACCTCAAGATGCTTAACCTTTTGGGGACCCCGAGCCCTAGAGACCCAGGAAAACGAAGGATCCCTCACTGGGGAAACGTACACGTACCCACAACCGGGATTCAATTCTAGGGTCTCACGCTCACCTTCAAAGCCTCTAACAGTCCCCAGCTTAAGTTGCTACGATGCCATTTTAACTATATATATCTAGGTCTAGATGGATGGACGGAGGCATAGATACAGATACAGATGTAGAGACATAAATCCCGACAGCTATACCCCCGAACTCAACAAGACCATCTCCGGAGGAGGAAAAGGATTCTCCGTCTTAATTGTATCTGCTTTTTCTATCATTTGAACTTGGGCAAGTACATGCTACTTTTGTAATAAATCTTTATGAAAAAAATGCGCACATGTATTTTAGAGCCTTCCCCTCCCCATAAAAAAACCTGCATTTGACTTGGGAAATTCTTATCTGAGAAATCTCCACGGGTCATCTGTCCTGCACGAATCACTTTCAGGTTTTCCACCGCATTGTGAACACACACTCCCTATGTGCCGGCCACGTTTTCTGTGTTTCGACCTGCGCTCCTGTTGTGGTTTCTAGCCCCACCGGACGGAGGGGAGAAGACCAAGGCTCAGAGATGTGAGCAGCTCATCCAGGGGACCCGCGGGGTAGGGGGTGCTGAGATGAAGGGGGGGGTGTCTGGGAGGCCACGCTCATGCTCGAGGTGTGGGCAGGAGGGCGGCACAGCAGGACAGGCGGGGGCTCGTCCTGACAGTCCCCTTCTTCCTAGCCTGGTGCCCTTACTGATCAAGACCCTCAGCAGGGGCAGGTGACAGTAATAAAAACTGAGGGACCCAGCGGCTTTGGATGAATGTTCCATTCATGGTGCCTGGTTTGAAAGTCTGGAGATCGGGGTCCCTGTTCTGACTCTTTCCTGATTTGCTGTGCAACAAGGAACAAGTGTCTTCCCCTCCCTGGGCCTCAGTTTCTCCATCTATAAAACAGTGCGGCAGCAGACCAGTGACTCTCAACTGGGGTGGCCAGCAGACTGACCAGAGCCCCTTACCCAAAAAGCCACGCCCCTCGGATGTCCCAAACCAAGGAAGTGCCCCTGTGTGCACACTTTGCAAAAGCCCCCGGGGGGCTCTGCCACACAGCCCTCCGCCTTCCTGCCTCATCGGATCTTTCCGTCTCCCACACTCTGCACTGAATCCTCCCTCCAGGGCCACGCCAGGACGGCACTGCAGTCTGGCCCCGCCACGGGTACCCCTCCCCAGTGAAGCACAGAGAGGGTAACTGCCCCCCCTGGTCACACAGCAAGCTGGGCAAGCACTCAAAAGGTAGACCCCAGTGTCTGGAGACCGGCCATGCCTGTTCTCCCAAAGAGACCTCCCGGCCAGGAGAGAAAGTTCCCTAATCAAGGGAATAGAAGAGGAGTGAAATCATTTGTCACCAGATAAGCAATATCAGCTTATCTCTGAAGACCAATAACCACAGCCCCGGGCTCTGATTCCAGGCGTAAACACAGCTTCTCTCGCCCTCCCCCTCCTCCAGAGTAGCCTCCATTGGAGGTAGGCCCCCCGCTCCCCGCCCTGGGACAAAGCCCTGCCTCATCAGAGTTTCCTCCTTCAATGAGGAACACATTGGTTTTTTACTTCCTCCCCTCCAGTGCCTATGTGCTCAGAGTATCAGAGCTCAAAGGGTCCCTGCCGGCCGTATCACCCCTGAAGCTCTTGCTAGGAACCCCAAGTCTCCACGGAACTGACTTTGAAAACCACTAGGCTGATCCTGCCTTGCCATTGTTCAGACAAAGGGGGAAGGACCAGAGAAATTAAGTGGCTCCTTCAGGGTTACGTGGCAGTTAGTGCCAAAGCCCAGGCCTGTCCGTGGGGGCCATTCACATGGGATCTGAGTTCCAACCCCAGCCGCCATATTGCAGTTACTTTCTGTCTTTCTCCAAGTCATTTATTTGTCCTTGCTACTCAAGGGACTCTTCCCAAGGAAGACGGCCAAGTCTGTGACATCTGTCAAGTCTCACGATCCCAGTAGGTGCTCATGGGTGCTGGGACTGTGGGTAGTATTGGGGGGTACTGGCTGGAGCCATAGTCTCCCCTGGGCCAGCCTCCCCTGGGCCGGGCTCCTGAAGAATGGAAGGGAGGGGCTGGGGGCTTGCAATTATCCCAATGGGACAAGAGTAGCCAGACTTGTGTCCTTCAGGCGTCTGGGGGTAACGGTCTCAAGGTCCTATAGACCGTACTAGGAGAACGGTCTTCCTTTCCCTCCTTCCTTGAGCTAATCTCTCGGAGCCTCAGTGTCCCCCTCTGTGAAATGGAGCTTAAAAAAAAAAAAACAGTATCACACATTAAACACAAAAGGGTAGGGGCGCCTGGGTGGCTCAGTCGGTTAAGCGGCCAACTTCGGCTCAGGTCATGATCTCGCGGTCCGTGAGTTCGAGCCCCGAGTCGGGCTCTGTGCTGACAGCTCAGCGCCTGGAGCCTGTTTCAGATTCTGTGTCTCCCTCTCTCTCTGACCCTCCCCCGTTCGTGCTCTGTCTCTCCCTGTCTCAAAAATAAAAAAAAATAAAAGTAAATAAAAAATAAACACAAAGGGTGACGAACTGCAGGGATGGAAAAGGGCCAGATTCCCGAGGCCCTCACCCCTGGCCTTCCTGGAAGCAAGACTTCAACCCGCTTCTAAGCGTTCCCTTCCCCTCCTTTGGCCTCAACTCATGCCACGCTCTCTGGACCTCAGCTTTTCCATCTAGAAAATGACCAGATGAGCTCTAAGGCCTGTTCAACTCCGGCTCACCCTTTGGGATCCCAGCCCGGTCCCTGTCATTGTCCTGGGAGCCAGCCACAGGCTCAGCCCTCCCTGCTGAAGTCCCTTCCTTGGCTCCCCACTGCTCTTGGAACAAGTCCCAGCTTCTTAGCTCAGCCTGGAGAAGCCCCACCACCTGGGCTGGGCTGGGGGGGGGGTATAACCCCCCCCCCAGCCCAGCCCACAGGAAGTAAGGCTTAACAGACCGTTGTGATGAATGGATGAAGAGTCTGGATGCCTTCAGGTCACTTCCAAGTCACTCGAGTCAGTGTACAGACCTCCCCTATTTCAAGAGAACTGGGGGGGGGCAGCTATTCTCGGGGAGAAGGTGTGATTGGGGGACTGTGTCATATACCCTCACCTGCTTCCTCTACGCCGGGGGGGGGGGGGATGTTTCTACTATCTCCTTCAGTCACCAAATAGGGCTCACATTGACTCTCCCAACCCTGCCCACCAAAGCTGGGAGGTCCCCGTTTGTTTGTTTCTGCCTTCTTCACCCCCCCATCCCCCGCCTTCTGTTGAATGAGCTGCCTCCAAGCCCCACTTATTTCTTCTAGATCAGGGAGGATGCCACTCATTTGCACATGGCTCAGCACCTGCCCCGACCCCAGCCCGGTCAAACTCGGTGATCACTTACAGATTTACAGTCCCTATTCTTTCTCAAGTCATAGGGGAGTGGCCTTGGAGGAGAGGAGGAGGTGGAAGGGACTGGAGAGTTCTGTTTATCTGGTCTCCCAATCTGCCCTGCAGTTTCTATATCACCGACTCTTCTGCAGTTGACATCCATGGGGCAGTTTTGCAGATGGGGACTCTGAGGCTCCAGGGGCACCTCAGTCAAAGTTACCCAGATCTTTCGGTCAGGGGACGGGGCTTTTCTTTGTCCTTCATCCCCCTCCTCGCTGAGGCCCCAGCTCAGGCAGCTTTCCTAGAGCATCTCAGGAGTGGCCTCTGCCCACCAGATGTCCCTGATCACAGAACCACAGGTGGCCACAGCAGGGGACGACTTTTGGAGACCTCTGGACCCAGCTCCCCAGGTTCATGGAGGAAGGGAAGGGCTGCGAGCCAGAGCCTGGAGCCCAAGCCACCGCAGCCCTCAACGACAGACACACCAGCCTCGCCGGGGGAACTTTCTCCTCTCCGCCAGCATCCCCTCCCAAGAAAGCCACCGACCGCCTCGCAGACGGGCCTTAACTCCTTTGCCCCGCACCCCGCTCCGTGGGTCGCCCGCCCGGGGCAGCTGACCCAGCAGAAGCCCAGGGACCAAGCCCTCCACCGCCAGCTTCCCTCGCCCGAAGCTTAGTTTTTGTTGTGGGGTTTTGTGCGTCCTGTTTTGTTCCGTCTCCCCGCCCCTTCCCCCGCTCTGGGCCGATCCCCTCGCTCCCCTCCCCCCTCCCCCTCCCCCTCCCCCCCCAGGGCTCCCAGCGTGCCCGCTCTTGACTTCATCCACTAAGTCAATAGCCCGAGCGCGGGCAGCCCGCTCCCCCAGCTCCCCCCGCCCCGCGCCGCCCCCGGTTTTCTTCTCGGGATAATGGGGGCTCTTTGTGGCCTAATCAGCCTCCTGAGGGGCCGGGAGGCCCGGAGCGCTTCCCCCGCGGCCGTCGGTGAAAATGAAAGCGGGATTAGGCCGGGGCCTCGGCCCACACCATAGTAAAGCGCCACCAGGCATTCGCCCCTTCAAAGCCCCTTTCGGGGGTTTGGTTACTTTATTTCTAAAGTTGTTTGTATTTCTAAAGTGGCCATTGAGGCGCGAGCGGGGACTGCGCCGAGTGGGGGGGGGGCGGGCGGTCAGCCCGGGGAAGGAGAAACCCCTGGAGCCTGCCCCTCCCCCTCCTCGGACCCGCTGACCAGTTTCTGAGGCGCTTTCCCGGCCCTTATTTCCTCCTGCCCCAGGAGGTGGAGAGGGGCTGACAAGCCCACTAATCAGATGGGGAAACTGAGGCTGGCCACTGCAAGTCACTGAGGCAGGGCTCCGCAACAGAAGAGCTACCAGCATTCAAACCTACCACCAGCCAGGAGGGGAGAAGGGTGTGTGTGTGTGTGTGTGTGTGTGTGTGTGTGTGTGTTGGGCAGGGAGCCGCAAGGGGGCAATTAGGGGGCTAATCGCCCCTGCGGCGCTCAGCCCTGAGGGCACCAGCTACACCTCCGTGGTGTCAGCTGCACCAGCTATGGAAGGGAAAGTCCCAATCCAGAAACCATCCGACCCTCAAGGGAGGAAAGGAGGTTCCAGAGCCTCTTTGCTTAGGGTTCACTCCCAGCACCTCCAGTAAACCCTAAAAATGCCAGTGCCAATAATTCAGAACCTTCCCCATCACCCAAGATGGGAGGGGCGGCATTTGCAGGCGGCTGGAGGGACCATAATAGAAGGAGAGAACGGAGGGGGCAAAAAGCAGTAGAAGAAAGCAGACGGGCATCTCCTAGCTTTTTCTCGCAGGGGCACACACATACACACACACACACACACACACACACACACACACACACTGGAATTTCTTTTTTTCTATCGGACTTCTCATTCTCCCTAGAGTGAATCTAAGACCCAGAAGACCAGGTGTGGAGAAAAACTTGCAAAGAGGAGGAACGGGGGTGGGGGTGGGGAGGGGATTAGTACAAAATCGGTCCCGAAAGTCCTGGGTTCCTCCTTCTGCCACTGGACCAGCAGTTGGGGTTGGTTCTGTGGTTACAAGAGACTGCAGGAGACAGGAGGTCTTCTGCAGGCTTCCGCTGGGAATGACAGAGTTCCAGAAGGTTCCTTAGAACTCCCCCTGACCCCTACCAACCCCAAAGTTGATGCTCTGGAGATGAACTCTGAACCTGATTTTTGTGCAGCCCAGATAAATCTGATGCAGACCGTGGGACAAGTTTCCAGAGAACCGGAGCGCGCTTGATTCCAGACGCACAATCTCTGCGCAAAAGTATATACAACACAGGACATCCCACGAAACTTCCCCAAATGTTACCTTCTCTCCACTTTCCCCAGGCACCTACAGACCCACAACTGTAATTTGAACCCACCTCCAAGAGTGGACCCTCTCCACCTGTTATCCCGCTGGGTCTGGGTCCCGTGAAAAGACCCCAGAAAAGTTCAGGCTGGAGTTTTCCAAGCTGCTTCTCCGGAGGACGCCCCACGCCTTTTTCTGTCCTGTCCTAGGGGCTGTTTGATCTTTTTTTTTTTCAGTGGCAAAGAGCACAGGGAAGGCGCTTGGGAGCCCAGGCCCCAGGCCGCCCCTCCCTCCTCCTCTTAGCTGGAACCCTGGGCGCTTCCCGTGCCCTGTTTTCCAGGCCTGTGACCCCCCAAGTCAGGTTGGGGGCTGCCTGCCAAATCCAGCCCGGGCCCCAAACACATCCTGTTGTTGCGTGCAGTCACGCGCACACACAGACATACAGACAACCCTCACAAACACCAAAACACCCAGGCAGCCTGGCAAGGGGGCGAGGCGCACTCAGCGATCCAGGTAAACATGCACACAAACACATGCGCTGGGGCACATCTCTTCATCGTAGGCGTGTTTATTTTCTGTCTCAACCACCTGGCTCAAAAGTCTCTGAAGGCAGAGACCTTCTTGGTGTCTCAGGTGCTCCTGGGCACTTATCACAATGCCTGGCACAATGCATAGTAGGTGCTCAACAAAATTTTACAGATTGAAGAAATTCACCCTCTGAAACAATTCTTTCTTTTCGTTTCTTTCTTCATTTCTTTTCTTCCTTCCTCCCTTTCTCTCTTCTCCTCTTTCTTTTCTTTTCTTCCCTCTTTCCCTTCCCTTCCCCCCTTCCTTCCTTTCTCTCTCTCTCTCCCTCCCTCCCTCTCTCTTTCTTTGACAAACCACATTTGTGCTTATTGCAACCTCAGAAAGGACCCTTCCAACAACCAAATGGGGGTGACTGGGTGGATACTGCTGCATGCTTTGGAAAGGGGTGGAAGCAGCAAGGGCCAGATAGAGGGCAGGCTTCCAGCCTCAACACCCCTCCTCCAATTCCAGATCCTCATCCCGGGCTCTCTCATCCAGGGGTGTCTGGAGAGACACTCCCTCGAGAATATTGGAGTCACCAGGAAACCTGCCCGTGTGAAGTTCCCAATGGGGCATGGCCTCCAGAGGCCCAGAGACCCCTTTATACGCTCCCCGAAATTCTTGTCTGTACGAACTTGTGTGGTTGGCCAGTTTGTTGGGTGTTATCCAATTCCCAAAGGGGTCTAAGGTCCCCCCCAAGGAGGACAAGAATCTTTGACTTAGTCCAGGGCTCTGGCTTTCATAGGAGGAGACCTAGAGCCAGGGAGACTGAGCAAGTTGTCCAAGATTACACTCTAGTGAGTTGGGGACAGGACCGACACTGGCACCCTTCCTTCCCAGGCCCACCACGATGCCCTCTGCCCCTCCTGATTCCTCCTGCCCGGCGCAGCTGGGATCGTTTGGGGACAGGGCAAGCCGCAGGAGGGGGGGAATCTGAATCTGACCCTCCGGCCGCTGGTACCCTGTGGGTGTGAACTGGGCCCAGAGCAGCATGAAGCCTTCAGCTCTCCAGCCTTGTAACGTCTCCCTTACTCACCCTCTCACCCTCCAGTCTGCGGCGTGGGAAGCCAGGGAGTGGGGATGCCGGCCTGCGCCATTTCTTCCCCAAAGCCGAGAACTTAGAAGGGGCGGCTGCGAACATCCCGAAGGCAGGGAGCCTCACTCTCCTGGCAGTGAAACCCCGACAGGCCCGTTTAAGGGGCAGCGCTCCGAATGACGGGGCCCCACCCCCACCCCCCGCCCTTGTTCCCGGTCCCGGCTGGACCAGGCTCTCGGGCCGGCCGCTGCTCAGCGCCCCGGGTCGGAGCGCGGCGCCCAGGCCCCCGCCTCGGGCTCGGCCTCCCTCCCGCTCCGCCGGCCCCGACTCGCTCGCCTCTAATTAAGCGGCGGGATCGCAGCGAGCCGCCGGGCCGCGCTGTAATATGATGAACTGCCTTTGTGCCAGTGTCACCGAAAGCGCTTCTGATAAGGGGAAGCCGCGGAGGATCAAAAGGACGACAGCGGCTCGCCCGCCTCCCGCCGCCGCCCGGCTCCGCGCGCTCGCCCTCTCCGCCCGCGCTCTCCCGCGGGCTGCCTCGGGGGCCTACGGCTTCTCCCGACCCGCCCGTCCCCGGCCAGCCTTTCGGGGACTCGGCGTCCCTTTGTCTTCCTTCCTGCCGCTCCGCGCCTCCCGCGGCCCCTCCGCATTTCTCGGCGCCCTCCAACGCTCCGGGCAGGTTCTCTACCCCCCGCGCTCGGTCCTTCTCGCTCCAGTTTTCCAGCGCGAAGCGTTCTCTCTCTCTTCCCCTCCCCCTGTTGCTGTTCTCCTCCGCTCTGCCTCTCTCTCGTACCCCCTCTGTGCCTCTGTGTCTCCCCGGTCTCTGCTCACCCCTCCCTTGGGCTCGACCTGGGCGCAGGCCCAGCGCACAGCCAGGGCCCCGGCGACCAAATCTTGGACCATTTAGCTGACCCGAAGTCTCGGAGAAACCGTGCGGACCCTTCCGCAGCAAGCTTGCGGGGCTCTGCGGCTCCTGGAGGTGCCCAACTGAGGGCCAGGCTGGAGCACCCAGGCGCCTTGGGATGCCCTAGGGGCCTCATGGAAGCACGGCTTGGGGCGCACACAACCCCCCCCCATCCCTCCCCAGGCTGCAGCGCCGGGAAGCCTTGCCTCTCCCCGGGGGCTGAAGTTCCAAGTGCAGCCGACCCCCCTCTGGCATATCATATCCCCTTTCCTACACCCCTTCCTTTGGCCCCCACCTCCCCTCTGCCCTCGACCCTTTCTCTTCCTCCTCCGGGCCCCTCCCCTTCGCAGGCTCCCGGTCCCCCCTGAGCTGCCTGCGGACCCCTTCCCTGCCTGGCCTCTGCCTACCCAGCTTCACCATTCCCTTCCCCCCCACCCCCACCCCACTTTGTTTGAAGTTTTGGAGAGATCTATCTACTAATGGCGACGTTTCCCCCTTAGGTCACCGTTCTGCCTTGATTCGATTTGGGAAGGCAAGTTCCCTCCCTCCCCCTGCCCGACCCCAGCCGGGGCCAATCGCTCCAGAGCGGGTCAGAAAGCGCTGACCCCATTTCCACCTTTTCCTCTTTCAGCCAGAGTTGGGGGGAGGGGAGGGGGAAGAGGGAAGGCCTAGGACAGTAAAAACTGAGGGGGGCATCCCCACCTTCCAATCTCCTCTTATCCCCATCCCCAACCGGGTTTCCTAATTACCTCATTAGTCTGGGATGGGAGAAGGAGAGGAGCTATTTTTCCTGGAATTCCTGGAATGTGCCCCCCCCCCTTAGTCATGGCCTTCAAGGCCCCAAAGCCCCTGGAGAATCTCCCCTTTGGGGTTTCTCTTCTGTGCTCTTAACAGTTGGAAGGCTTCTCCTCACCAGGCACTTCTGTGCCCCTTCTGTGGTGTGAACTCTGGCTTTAGGTGATTGTACATTTCATGTTTCTTTAGGTGCCCATTAGGAACGAGGCCTCATCAACGTTGCTGATGATGACAAACAGAAAGTCCCAAGAGGCAACCTGGAAGGAAATCTTTGCTCAACTCTCTATGTATAAAATATATATATGTTTTTATATCGTATTATTTACATAAGATGTAATGTGTGACAACTATCATTTTCAGAAAGGCATTCTTTAAAAAAAAAAAAAAGCCCAAATAATCACCTTACTGCTTTAAGGCTACTGTTATATGTGCTTTTAAATCCTTCCATGTAAATTCCAGTGAAAAATTTGGAAAGCTGTGAAAGGGGAGGGGGCGGCGGGGGTGGGGGGAGGTTAATCCGGGTTTAACGCTGCGATGCCGTCTTAGGACCAGGGTTATAGCCTGATTGCGTTATCTCTTCCCAACATTTGAGACGCCCATATTTCACCCAGCCAAATAGCTCCAAGAGCCGCGCAGATGGCTGCCGTGGTCGCGCCTCAGGAAAATGTGTTATTAATATCTAAATAACTTCCCAATACTGTCTGGTAAATCTCCCCTCCACCATTCCAAATGATGAATTCGTTTGAAGTCTTCCCCCAGCCAGCCTCGTCTTTTCAATGTCTCTCTCTCTCTCTCTCTTCTCTCTTCTTCTTAGCCAGGCTTATTTCAAACTGGTAAATATCTAATTCCTTTCACGGCTGCGCCGCGCACACGAGTCTTTTAGGTACAAACGCCTCGAAACAGCCGGTGTGTGTGGCGGTGCGTGCCCGGAGGTGAACATAAAACCCGCACGCCTCCGCGGCGGGGGACCCCCACCCCGGGTAGAAATGCGTCCGGAGGCTGGAGCGGCGCGGGAACCTCAATCTGGGAGCCGAGCCCTTCCCCTGCGCGCCCTGGGGACCCTGGCCCGGTTCCCCGTGGAGTCCCAAAGGCCTTCCCCTGCGCGCCCCTGGGGATCCTGGCCCGGTTCCCCGTGGAGTCCCAAAGGCCTCTCGCCTCCCCGTCTCCCCAACACGCCCCACCCCCCGCGGCTCCGGGCCCCCCTCCGCACCCCCAGCCCCCCGAAGGCTTCCCTCGCTCTCTGGGGCGGATAATTACCCTCCGCTCCCCTGTTCTTGTCTCAAGTTTGTTTGCTAAATGTCTTCTATTAGATTATGCTCGTTCATTCCCCCTCCAACCTATCTCCTTCTGTCTCGACTCTCCTGCCCGTCACACTCGATTTAGGCACGAGTTTATCTGGCAAACAGTTGCCGACTTTGTTTATTTACCGCGGGTTCCGGGGCTGCGAGCGCGCGCGCGAGCGCCAGTGTTTGCCTTTGTAATAGTTAGATCTCATTGTTGTTCTCCGGGAGTCTCCGCTCCCTCCTTCCCTCTCGCGGCTTCGGTTGGGGGGGATGCAGGGAAGAAAGGGGGAGTCTTGTCAGCCCAGTGTGGGCTCGCCCCTCGCCGGAGCCCCCCTCCTGCGGGATATTCCCCCCCCCGCCCGCACGCCCCCTCTCCGCTCACCCCATCCCCCCACCACCCGGGCGCGGCGGAGGCCTCGCCCCCCTCCCTCTCTCCCTCTGGTCTCACCACTGAGCTCAGCCTAAAGCCGGGGAATTGCCTGACACCCTCCCATCTTCCTCCGAGCCCACTCTGAACAGCCTCAAATCCCGCCTGGACTCTGTTTGATTAGATTGCCAACCCGGGGTAATCCTTTGATTTGGTAGAGTGTCAATTACCTTTCTCTAAACACACATTTACAGAGGAGGGAACTTGTTGGTTTAAATCAATGCAGAGTGTTTCTTGATAAATGGACTATCTCCGTCCCCTCCCGGCTCACGCTCCCAAGGCCCCGCTCCCTCCGCGCCGCCTCCCTTTGCCTCGGCCGCTCGCGCCTATCCGGTAAACAATGCCCCTTCCAGGTGTGAAGCCGGGGGAAGGGAAAAAAGGAAAAAAAAAAAAAACAAAACGGTGTGGGCTGAGGGGAGCCGAGCCCCCCCTTCCCCTATTCATGCGCTCCCCCGGAGCCTAATTAAATTTAGCAGGTCCTTGTACACACAATCAAACAGCTTCCTCCAGTTGTAGCGAACGACCGAAAACCGCATTAGCAGCTATCCGCGCTGCCAATTAAATTGTTTCCCACCTCTTTTTACAAGTGTCTAAAACCGACACTTCGGGGCTCTCCTCTCCCTTCCGATCCTCCTCCGTTATTTGCCACTCCACACCTGTACGTTCGCGGCTTTAAAAATACATTAAGGAAAGAGGGAAAGAAACACAGATCTGCCTTACACAGCAGCCCCCTCGCCCCCACCTCGGTCGGTCTTTCCCACCCGGGGAAGTCAGCAAAGTCTCCGCCCGGCTGTGACCATGGCACTCTCCCCCACAGAGGAAAATGCACCCTCTTCTTTTCGGTTTGTGAGTCCCCCCTCTCCCTCCTTATATCGTATTAATGGTGACCTCTCTGGGCGCCGTACCCCAGAGGCCCAGATGGAGCCCCACGTCTGATCTGGTCAGTTTCAGCCTACGTTTGTGCAACGTCAGAGGCATGAGGTTTGGGGGTGCTGATTACTACTGATATTGCTCCCCCCCCATTTCTTTACACTGGCCCCCTTAGTTCCCCCAGAGAGATGGCTCGACTTTTGCAAACCCCTATCAAATTTCCCAGCAGAGTCTCTCTGGGCTCAGGCTAGGCAAATCTTTTTCTTCTCCGTCCCTCCTCCAGTCCTTTCCCACTTGGGTCTCCGGCCTGTCTCTCCCCTGGTCCTCGGAGCAGGGCTGAGGGGAAGAGGGTCCAAGTGGATGAGGGCAAGAACTGTCCATGTCCCTCTCCAGGTGAGCAGAGCGTGGCCGGAGCCCCTCTCCGCAGCGGTCTGAAATTCTCAGCACCAACAATCCTAATAACTCGGTCTTAACAAGGATAAGAGCAAAAAAAAAAAAAAAATACGAACAGCCTCATGAATATCAGCCCAAGGGGAGCAGGAGTGAGCTGTTCAGAGATGAAAGTGCACAGAAATAAAAGCTCAATTTAATCTGCTTTAAACCCTTCAACTTAACGTTTGTGCTTCAAACTCTGAGAGTGAGGACTGATTGCGGATAAATAGTTTCTTACCATGCCTGGAAGCTATTACACCCCCTCTACACAGTTTCCTATTCAGGAGTCCCAGTTTTCATTACCAGCTCTAATAAGTCTTAACATTATTAAATGCCAAGCGGACGATAGGGAAAAACGGACTCAGGGAGGGATCTCTCTTTAGCGCTTAAAGAGGAGAGCTCTTAAACCCCTTCTTCCAAGGCTCCCCGCCACGAGAGGGGCAACCCCCGGAGAAGCGTTCGTCAAGAGCAAGGAACCAAAACAAAGTTTGTGGGCGCGCACCCCTCCCGCTGCTCTGCGCTTTGAGGGGTCTCTGCCTCTCCCCACCTGGCCGGCTTGGGTGGAGGTTAAGGGGTCTTTTCACCTCTAACTTGGCCGTGAAGCTGATGGCCGGGGCCTAGGAGGGAGAGGAGAGGTTCCCACTGGGGGGGGGGGCGGTGGTCGCCTGGGATGCCTGCCCAGGTACTCAGGGGGCTGATGTGACTTGTCGCCAGATGGACAGGCAACCCTCACTCATCCCCACGGTCGCTCTGCCCATTCACACCCACGTACGACCACCCTGCACAGCCACACGGAACCGGGGTTGCACAGAATACAGCCCCACGGCACCACGATCCAGAGGGCCACGGGCAAAGAGCCACACGGAGAGTCACATGCGCTGACACAGGCACCCAGCCCACAGTCCCGGCGCCCGACATGCCCACTGTCACTCAGAAAACTGCTGGGCTTTCTGGATACCAGACCCACGGGTGCCATTTCATTTCTGCAACTCCTCTCCAGACTCAGCTCCTGTGCTCTCTGCCTCCTCCCCGAAAACCCCTGGAGAACTGGAGCTTCCTGGTTGTGCTGCAGGGAAATCCTCTCTGCAGCGAAGTTGCCTGTTAGCTGGTTTCGTAAGCCCTGACCAACACCAGAAGCGCAGGACCTCCCTGGAGGCGGAGGGCTCCCCAAAGCCCACCCTTTCTATCCCCTTCCCTTCCTTCTTTCTCAGGACAGACCGAACTGGACAAACCCCCCACACACACGCACACCTAAAGTCTCTCCAAATAAAACCAAACCTCCTTCCGCCTCTCCCCCGGTACCTCCCAGAAACGCATCCGCCGCCGTGTGGTAAGGCACCAGAAAAGAGCCCTTCAAGTTCAATGTGCCCCACCCCACAAAAAAAGGAAGTGCCCCAAGCCCCTTTCTGCTACAAACTGAAGTAAGGAGTGGGTCCCCCCACAGGGGGTCGCAGGGCTCAGGGCCGCCTGGGCCAAGCCAGAGGCGCTCCTTGGCGGCACAGGACCCCTTCCCACTGCAGACCTGAGGCGGCTGTGCGACAGGCCCGGCGCAGCAGGGTGCCAGGCGCGGCTCCCTCCCTTTCTTCCCTCGCCCTTTTGTCCCTGGCGGGACTGGGCTCCACTTGGGGCCCTGAATGTCAATAGCCCGCCCCTTCCCCAGCTCTAGGCTGCACTCAAAAGGGGCTGCCCCTGCCCCTCCTCCCACCTTCCCCCTCCACCAGGCCAGTGGGGGCTGGGCCTCCCTGGGTGTTGTCTTGGAAGCGGGCTTTGTCTCTGAAGTTCATCTTCAAGGTTGGGAGAGCCTGCTGAAAACTGGGGAGAGACCCGGGCTGGAAGTTCGCAGGACGCAAGGAGGGAGGTACCTCGAGAAACCTCTGCAAAGAAATTCCAGCCAAATGTGCTCCTTCCAAGTTCCCAGGTTCGGGGCGCTTCCCCACTTTCCACAAAGCTACTGTTTTGCTGGTTCACAGGAGCACTGTCTTTGCTGTCTGCCTGCCTGCAGCCCCCCACCCCTGCCCCGGCCCCGCATGCCTGCTGGGGGGCTTGCTTCTTCTCCCCAGCCAGCCTCCCCAGCTCTGGCTCTTGTCTTTCTGTCTCTCCTCCATGCCCCCACGGAAGACGCAGTCTCAGAGAGAACTCCGAGGGGAGGGGTAATGAGAAAGACTTCCCCTTCTCCCGAAACTTCCCCCGCACCCCCCTCAATAAACAAAAGCACACCCCCCTTTCCCGGGGCGTGCAGGCGCTTGAAAGATAAATGCCTTCCCTGGCAGATCCGGGGAAAAAGCCGGGCGCCAGGCTCAGACTCCCGGCAGCGGCCCAGCCGCGCTGAAAAGTGGGGAGAGTGCGAGGAGCGTCCCAATCTTTCTCCTCGCCCGAGACCTCCCCACCCCGGGCCTCTGGGAACTTGGCCTCTGCCTCGTGCGCCCGTCTGCACCCACTCGGCGCTGCCTCGGTCCGCGCGCCCTGACAACGCGAGGCTGAGGGTTCGGCGGCGGCCCACGCGGCCCTCGCTAATTTTTATTGATTGCAGCGGTCAGTCAACTGTCAGGCAGGGTTTCAAGGGACCGTTTAGAGAGCGTGTGCGGGTCTGGTTAACAAATTCATTTAGGGAGCCGCGGGCCGGCTCCTCCTTCCTCGCCCCCCCCCCCGCCCTTGCCCAAGTTTCCTATAAATAATAGATCCACGCCGGGACAGCCGCCAAAACGCCAGCGCCGGAGGACACACGCGCCGGAGGGCTCGGCGAGGCCCTGCGCGCGGGCCTCGCGCACTCGGCGGCGCGCAGTGCACCAACCTGCCGCCGGCTCCCCGGGAGGCGGGTCCGTCTGCTCCCGCTCCGCGCCCTGCCCTGGCCCCTTCGCCGTAGGGGGCGCTCTCGGCAAACCCTCGAGGGGCTCCCTTCTGCCCCCCCCCGCCCCCCCCCCCCTTAGTCGCTATCCTCCCTCGACTTTCGGTTCTCCAGCCTCTGCTCGGAACTCGCGCCGCCCCCGCTCTACGCGCCTTCTCCTCCTTTCGTTCCCCGGGAGGCTCCCTACCTTTGTCTCCCAGGATGCCGTCGATGCTGTGCTTGGCTTTCTTCTCGCCGTCCTCCTCCTTCTTGTCCGCTTCATCCTCCTCCTCTTTCTTCCCGAACTTGATTCTGAGCACGCGGCTAATCGAACTCACTAAACCTCAGAAATTCAAAGGCAAAAGAGCGAGTATAAGTCGTTGGGGCAGCGGAGCCCGGCGCAACCTGGGCCCCTGGAGAAAGCCCCCGCCCCCCCCCCCAACACGCGGCAATGAGATTCACACCCGCTGCCCCCCTCCCCGGTTAAGCGTCTCTACCTAAGGACAGTCACTCGCTAGGGAAGCTGACCCACCTGGGGCATCTCACGGTGGCTTTCCTATACGCATCCTTGCACACACTTGTGCCCTACACCCGCGCATCCCCTAGATACACTCACACCCACACCCACTCCCCCAGGGCCTTCCCGGAGGCCCTCCAGCCCCTGTGCTGCGGTCTCCACACTCAGGTGTGCGGCCCAGCCCTGCGTGCCTGGCCGCCCCTGCACACGCGCCCCTGCACACGCACAACCCAGGCCGCTTTCTGTCTCACAAGGCAGGATGCTGGAAGGCCCCCACATTTGGGGCCCATTGCTGGCTGGTGGCACTAACGAAACAGAAATTGTGACTTGGGGAAAGGGGTCCAGGGAGCCCACCCGAGATCAACCCTCCTAGGATGGACCCATCTCTCTAGGCCGCTTCCCGCAGAAAGTGCCCAGGACTCCTGTTATCACCCAGCCTTATAGGATTAACTTTTTGCCCCTTCCGTCCCTCCTTCCGTTCTGTCCATCCATCCCTCCTTCTCTCCTTCCTCCTCCTCTTCTCTCTTTCTGAACTTTCTTCTCCTTCCTTCTTCCCTGGCTTCATCTTCCTTTCGGTTTTGAGTCCCTCCTGTGCCCCAACTCTCTCCACGCTCCTGTCCCCCTTGCTCCCCCCAACTTTCCTTCAAGCTCCGCGTCATTCAGCACCTCCTGTCCTCTTTCTTCCACCCCCCCCCGAACCCCGAGCCTGAACCAGACTCCGCCGGCTCAGCTGCCTTCTCACCTGAGGGCACCGTGCTGCGGTCACAGTGCCCATCCTTTAGCAGCCGGTCTCGGATCTCCCAGCTGAACATGCCTGGGTTTTCCCTCTTGTACTCCTCGATCTTTTTCTCCACATCCGGAGTCGCCACCTGCTTCAGAGGTGGAGGTGGGAGAGCAGGAGTGGAAAGATGGGGTGGGGGGAGGGAGATACTTTTAATATCAACCTCCCAAGAGCCCCAGGCCAGGCTGGTGGCTCTGGTTCCCATCCCCCCCACCACCACCGCCCCCTTCTGAGATTGGCTTTATCCCTTCACAAAACCTGAGCCCGGTTCCCAGGAAGGCAGCTGACTGAGGGCCCAGGGAAGTGATAGGTAATAAAATAAAAAGCTAACTAGGACTCCTAGGATCTCCCTTTCACTATTTCAGGCAAGACAGAGGGGAGATTTTTCCCTGGTCTGGGATGATGATAGGGGATGGGGCAGACATAGGGATGGCCCAGGGATGACTCATGGGCCCCCAAGTCTTGGGCAACCTGGAACCTCAGTTATCTCCATCCACTAGAAATTCGAGTAAGGAGGGAGCTATCGGGGGTGAGGACACTCTCCCCCTGTACTTTCACAGGAAGCGTACGGACCCCCCAGTGGTACTGGATGATGGAGGGCATTGAGAGGGGCTACGGCTAGGATCCCCCAACCGTGGGAAGGCCGACTGCGGGCTCGCAGCAAAGACACTCACTCTGGGCTTGCTGCCTCCGATGGCCCCAGGCCGGATGGACCCGGTCTCCTGGTAGCGGCAGAGAATCTTGGAGACACAGCCATGGGAGACACGCAGCTGGCGGGAGATGACACAGGGCCGGATGCCATGGTGGGCCATCTCCACTATCTTGTGGCGGATGTGGTTAGGCAGGGTCGCCCGTTGATGAAGACACCCGCCAAGCTGATTGACCCGGCCTTGGCCAAGTGGTGTGGACACTGGAGAAGGGAGGGCAGATGGGGAAGGAGAGAGGCACGGGGTAAGGATGGGGAGGAGACACTGAGCACACCTCCCTGGCTGGTCTCATTTGAGCCCCAAGACCCCTGACAGAGGATCCCTGAACCCCCCCCCACACACACACACACATTTGGAGCCCAGGCAGTACAGAGGTCAGGCGAAAACCGTCATAAAGCTCAGAGAAGGTCCTGCAAGGATGGAGGGGGGAGTCATGGCTGGCTGCTACAGTCCCCCAGACGCCGCGTGCCCCTGCTCCTGTCACACCATGGGGAATGAGGACGACGGATCTGATGCTTCTGAGGATGGGAGGGAGGGACAGAGCCAAGAGGCTGATGGAGTCTTGGAGTCTCTGGGACCAATGTCCCCCGGGATGCAGTTTGGGCCACAGGTCTGCCTGCCTCTTAAAGAGGCCACTAGCGGGTGAGATGTGGCCCCTCTGGTCCGCTCCGTGCCCTAGGTGGTCAAGACTGATCCGTTTTGGAGGGAGCCAGAAGGCGCTGGTTAATTACCAGTGTTTATTGCTCTGGCCTGGGCTGGCAGAGCCGTCCAACTTCTAACTGAACAGTCGAGGGACTGGTGACATGATGCCGTTGGTCCCTGCCTCTGGGGTCACCTGGCTGTCCCTTGAGGGACTCTCCTTGCTTCCAACCCTCTCAAAGCTCTAATTTCGTTTTGGGGAGATCTGGAGGGATGCTCCAAGCTTCCAAATCAAATACTAGTTGGCTTCAGAAATCCATGAACTGTCCCTGTGGGCTCTGAGAGGCTGGTACACAGATGGGCCAGAGTCCCCCCCCCCGGGGTGTGGGTGACTTTGGGAACCTGGGAGACAGACATCCCAGGCGGTCAGTCCCTGCTGTATGCTGGGGAGGGGAGAGCTCCTCAGAAGCCTTAATGCAAAGTGTACACAATTTCCTCCCAGAAGGTTGGGGGACACCCGGTGCACTAATCCGGCCTCGATCCCCCCAATTTGGGGACTCGGCGGCTGCGGAGATCTGGCAGATTAGAACGATTTCACAGCCGCCCGAGTGGAGGGAGCTGCCGGTATAATTGGAAGGGAGGAGGCGAGAAGAGGCTCGGCTGTTCCTACCGCCTCCTTCCTCGCGCTCCCGGCCCCCCCCCCACCTCTCTTTGCAAAAGTAGGAGTCTGAAGCCACCCTCGGATTTAATCAGAAATCGTGCGTCGCCAAGTCAGTCACTCGGTCTCCGTGGCGGGATATGCCATTAGCACTGGAGAGCTCTCGAGCGCCCAACTTTATATTCAAGAGCCTCTTTAGCGACCGGCGCTCGGCTCTCCTCAGTATTCTCCGTCATGTTGGGCAAATATTGTTCTAATCCGCTGCGCGTCCTCGGCCGCCTGTTTCACTTGCATTCGCTACAGGAGAGTGTTACGGCAAATCCCCGGGCTTGTGCGCTCTCCCCGCCTGCGTGGCTGCTCGCGCGCACTTGATCACGGAGCCACTCTCTTCGCCTCTGTCTAATGCAGGGACCCGCACCCGGCCCGCTGCCGGAGGGACCCCTCCCTCCCCAGATCGCAGGCTGCCTGCCCGTTCATCCCCTCCCCGCCTCCTTTCCCCTTCCTCGCGCACAAGGGGGCTCATACAATTACCAGAAGAGTAATTAAAAAATGAAAGTGGTGTCCCGTGTGACACCGTGGCTACCTGCCCCCAGAAGCCCAGCGATCCCTCGGTTGACAGGTTGAAGGCCTTCCATCCGTTTAGAAAGAAAACAACACAACACAAAACCAAGCCAAAAAAAAAAAAAAGAAAGAAAAAAAAAAACCCGCAGGAAAGGGGCTCGGCAGCCCACTCGCACCCTTTCTGGAGCCGGGAACCGTCCACGGTGCGTCCTTCCCTGCTCGCCCCGGCGCTGGGTATTTCTTTAGGGAGGACGCATTACAGAATCGCGCACTTTCCCCGTCCCGGGGTCCCCTCCCAGGAGAGTTCCAGAGTTCCGAAGCCCAAGTGAAAAGTTTGGGGTGGGGCCGGGGGAAATCGTTGCTATCGATTATTTCGCATTAGTTTGTTTCCAGACCCCAAGAGCAGGAGTTTCTGACTGTTGCTTTGGAAGAAGCGGAGAACCTTCCTGGTTTGGACACACACACTAT
Organism: Lynx canadensis; assembly: GCF_007474595.2. Classification (NCBI taxonomy): domain Eukaryota; kingdom Metazoa; phylum Chordata; class Mammalia; order Carnivora; family Felidae; genus Lynx; species Lynx canadensis. The sequence continues at coordinate 13,205,871 of NC_044310.1, read as the reverse complement.
CCACATGCTGTCGGCATTTCGAAATAAAAGGGGTTCTGGAAGACCATCCCAGCAGTGGGGAAACAACAAACAAAAAAGAACAATTCGGAACGAGGAGTAGGACGCGCTTGCAGGGGCGAGCGCAGGAGAGCTGCGAGAAACTATGGGGGGGGGGGAGGGAAGTATCTGAAAATAGTGGAACGAGCTGAAATTCACGAAGAGCTGGCGTTTCCTAGGGGCCGAAATCTGCCCCGGGTTCCGCCCGGCGGAGGAAGGCCAGGGCCCGCGCGACCTGTGAGGCCGGGCCGCCGGCCACCGAAAGCCACGCAGAAACGGACAAGTGTCGGCCCCGGAAACTTCCGGGGTCCAGCGCCCGGACTCCGTCCCAGATGAGACGGGGAGCGCGCCCCCCCTCCTCCCGCCCCGCTGCCGCTGGCGCCGCCGCCACCCCTGGAGATGGCCTGCGTTTCCGCGGACCCCGGGCTCCGGCGGAGGCGCGGAGGCGCTCTACCTTCCAGAGGAAAGCCGTGCGCGGGTAGTTCTGCCCGGGCGCCGGCCGCATCATCCTGGGGACGGTGCCGGGAAGGGCCGCCATTCTCGCGCACGCCGGGGACGAGTCCAGAGTCGGCAAAAATCGCTGCCCGTCCGCTCCCTTCACCCCCGCTGCGCTCTCTTTCTTTCCTTCTTCTGCCACTTCGCTTTTTTTAACCTCTTCCCCCCTCCCCTCTCCACGCGCTCCCTGCCCCCACCCCCACCCCCGGCTGCAGCCGTTCGCGTCCAGAAGCTGGGGAGGGGGGCGAGGTGGGGGGCGGAGGTTGGTGGAGGGGGCGGTCGGGAGGGGGGGAAGGTGGCGACAGGGAAGTTCAAACAAACAAACACGCCAACCCCAAGTCCGCCTGTGCCCGCTCCGCTCGGCCAGAAGTTGTGCGGGCGGATGCGCCGGGCAGAACCGGGAGGCGAGGCCGGCGGCGGAGCGGGGCTGGGGCAGGGAGGGGGGAGCCGCGGCCGGAGGCAGGGCCCGGCCTCGGACGGGCGGCCGTGCGCGCTCGCGCGCTCCGGCCAAAGTTTCTGAGCCGAGAGGCTGCCGAGTGGGATCTCGCCCGTATTTATTTATATATTTACTCCCGCGCTCGCCCGCTCCCTCCCTGCGCTCCCCTCCACGCCTCGCTGCAGACCACACTCACGTCCCCCTCGCGCACCGGCTTTCGCCCCCCGCCCCCCACAAGGCTCGGGGAGGGACGAGGTGGCTCTGTCGGAGTTTCGGGGCTGGAGGGGAGGCGACTGGGGTGAAGGGGTTGGGAAGGCAAGAGGGGAAGCGAGGGGGCGAGCGATCCGCCGGGTAAGTTGTGCAAAAGTGCTCAGCTGGAGTACTAGGAGGAGTGGGGGGGACGGGGGTGGCGGCGGCGGGGGGGGGGAGGCAGCGAACGAGATCGGATAGGTTCGGACTTTTCTTTTATTCATGAGATGGAAAAGGCGGAAGGGAGGCGAGGACCAATAACGAAAAGAAATCGCCAAGGAATATTTTTTTCTCTCTCTCTTTTCTAATCCCCGGCTCGACCTGGTTTTTGGGGGAGAATTTGAACCGCCCGTTAACACAGAGGGAGCGAGGCCCCGGGGCTGGGGGAAGGGGGCAGAAGGGAAGGGGAGGGGGCCAACTTTGTGCAAGTGTCTTCTTTTGACGAATGGGCCACAGCGGCCGAGCGCCCAGCCCCCTGGTCGCCCACGGCCCCTCTCGGCGTCCCGGCTGCTTGGGAATGTCTGCTGCAGGGTTGGCGGCTCCGCTGAATTCTCGCCTTTTCTCTGGCCTCCCAGGGCCAGAGTGGGCTGATTGCGGATCTCCTCCATGTCTCTCACACGTTCTGAAATCTCCGCCACTGGGGCCACTCGGGCGAGCGGCCTAGGGTGACTTCAGGAGAAGGGTTGATGACTTTCTCTGTGAATAACGTCCGCGCCCCAGTGGCGGGTCCTCGCCCAGCCTTCCGCGGCTCCCAGCCGCCCAGAGTGCTTAGAAACTGGGCGTGCCAAATATTAGGGACTGCGTCTTCTCCCCTCGTCTCCCCCTTCCCTTCACCCAGCTGCAGCCGGGTTTAAACTTGCCTTCCTCTTCAGGCACCCTGGCCACGACCCAGAACCTCTCTTCCGAGGGCAGTCTGGTGCCCGGAGGCTGACAGGGAGCGTGGTGCCCCAGATCTGGGGGGGAGAGTCTTGGTGCCACGGGGAGCCCGTCAATTCTGAGCTCCCCCCCCCTCAGAATTTACAGGGGAAGTGCCCCAATTAAAGGGTCAGCAGTGGGGGTGGTGATTCCCCCCCCCCATCCCCGGCCGGAGTGGCCAGACGCCCCTGCCCCGGGACACGAGTCCTGGGGCGAACCGCCCTCCCAGCGGGGCAGGACGCCAGGACAGCAGGCCTTTTGTCTCCCTCGGGAAAGAGTGTCTCGGGCCCAGCGCTGGAGGCAAAATACAATAAAATAAACCCAGCCCTCCAACTCGGCCCCCGCCCCGCAGCCCGCCCCCTGCCCGCCCTCTCCGGGTCCTGGGTCAGCCTCTTCTTGGCCTGGGGGGCTCTCCTCGGGCTGGCCCTAGTGTGCCCCCTTCCCCTCCCCTTTTCCTCACCTGTGACCTTTGCCCCTCTCAGCATGTGACAGACTCCCTCCTCTCCTGTCTGTCCCAGCACTTGGGGGGGGGTGGGGAGGGCTCATCAGCTCTTGGTGGGGAGGCACTCTGGGAATGGGGGCCTAGAGAAAACCTGTTAAACCACACCTTCCAGCGGCTCCAGAATTGAGGAGGGGGAGGCCAGGTAGCTTTAGAATTGGAAAGGGGGAATCCAGGTTGCACTTGCCCAGCCCGGGTACCAGGCTGGCCTGAGTTTTAGGGGCCCGACAAGGTTTTCTGGTCTTTTCTTCGTTAGAGGTGCTACCCTGCTATATCCATTGCCCCTGAGGAGAGGGACTGAGAGATGAAGTTTGAGGCCACCGTGTATGTGTCTGGGGAAGTCCAGTTACACTTGGGGTCCCTTTACATCTTGTCTTGCTGGAGGGTCTGGCCCGGGACCTGCAGAAGTGGCTGTATATTTTATGTATGCACGTATGCATGTGTGTATGGATATACACATACAGATATGCACACAATACACTCATTCGTAGAGATACTTATAATATAGTGTACGTTCGTTCATTCATTCATTCATTCATCAGTAACTTCCATCCTGGCGAGGAAGCGTTTAAGGCACCGGTTCTCTACGTCTGTGGGTGGACCGAGGGGTGTGTTTGTGTGTGAATTTAAGCCCCTGTGTGTCTGTAGGTGGAGGTCGGCTTGTGTGTAAGGCTCCTCGTAGGCTTGCGGGCCAGTCTGAGTACGCGACTGCTTCTAAGTGAAGGTCTCTGTCTGTGTTTTAGGTTTTAGAGTCGCTTCCATGCTGTGTCAGCTGTCAAGAAGGTGTGAATGTGTGTTTGGGTCAGTTCCCTGGGCGAAGAGAGGCCTCTGGGGCGCGCTGGCCTGGAGGCTGGAAGAGCTGGTCCCTCCTTGCTGACTTCACCGCCCGCCGGGCCGCGCGCGCGCGTGCATCTCCTGGGGTCAGGGCCCACCAGCTGTGGCTGGGGACATCGGACTCGAGGTGCTCCATGGGGGGGCCACCTAACCTTTGGCACGGTCCCCGCCGTGCCATGCAGAGGACTGAGCTGTGGGCCCAGTCGCGAGGGAGGCCCCGAGCAGGCTCCCCGAAACCCCGTGCTAGCGGCACCAACCCTGAGTATTCGCAGCTTGGGGATTCCGTGGGCTCCCGCGGGGCAGGCGGAGGGGGAGGAAGGGGGGTGTCTGTCAGAATGAGCGTGGCCGTTCTCGCCTGTTGGAGACCAATTTCACAAATGATTTTTGCAACAATTAAGAAGTGTGGCGGGGTGAAATGGCAATTTCACATCCAGCAGGGGAAAGGGGGGTTCACCTGGGAACTGGGGCTGGCGGCTGCAGCTGGAGGTGGCGGGGGGGGATCTTTCCCTCTCCTCTCAGTTCCCCTGGCTCACCCCCTTGCCCAATTCACTCCCCCACAGACATTAATCAACTGCAAAGACCGCCAGCCATTCGTGTGTGTCAGGCTGGACTCTTGGCCTGGAAAGTTCCCGTTCAAGCCCTCACCCTAATCTGTCTCTCTCCCTGCTCCTTTCTCCCTCCCTCTTCTTCTCTCTTGGTCTTGATCTGCCTGTCTCTCTCTGTCTCTCCCTGTCTCTTACACACACACACACACACACACACACACACACACACAGACTTTTCTGTCTCATGCGCCCCCTCTATCTCTCTTTTGTCACCACCCCCTTTCCTCCTTGCCTTTCTGACTTCTCCCCAGTGGGTTTCCTCTCTCAATCTGTTCATCCCGTCCCTGCCTCCCCCATCTCCATGGTGTACTCAAGTATGTAGGGGCCTCCACTGTGCACCAGGCTATAACTCAGACCTGAATCCCTGGGGGACCCCTTTGGTCCACGTGGGGTTGGGCAAAGACCTTCCAGAAGGGCCCCTCCTCTGCTTTGCATCTACCTCAGACTGTCTCAAAAGGGGCATCTCCAGGCTCAACCCAACATAATTCCAGCACCCCCTCAGGCTGTCTCAAAAGGGGCATCTCCAGGCTCAGCCCAATATGATTGTGGCACCCCCTCCCTCTAGAAATTCCTTGGGTCCTGGTGCTCTATGGCTTGGGTAAGTAACTGTCCCCTACCTCCATCTTCTCCCTGTCTGGTCTGAGTTCCTATCTGCCCTCCACCCCCGCTTTGCCCCCAGCACCTCCTTTCTAAGAGCGACGACAAGGCACATGGAATTCCTCCTCCCAATTTCCCCAGATGAACCCTCCAAGTGGGAAAGAGGCCTAAGGATCTGGAGCAAGACCTCAGTGTGTCATCGGCCTGGGGAAGCTGGCCTTTCTCTGGCTGCTTCAGCCCCAGACTGTGAATTGATGGGTCCGACGCATGAGAGACTTAGGGCCACGACGACTGAGGCTTCCTTTTCGCTGCCGGCAGTGGCCAGGGATCCCTCCCCCCCAGCCCAAGGAGAGGACACTCTTTTTATTTCAGATCCCTGTGTGATGAGCACTTTCTGAAAGCGATTACCCAAGGAATCTTCCTTTAAAGGGTGATAAATCCACCTTGAAAACCAGGGTCCTGATTTCGGCGGGGCCTTTTGCATTTTCAGAGGCTCTGGCCAAAGACGTCAACAAATGGAATTATTCCGTCTTCAAATGTTTGATAATGAGAGAGGAGGGGGTGGGCGTGGGGGTGGGGAGAGAAATAGAATATCCATGAACAAAGGACCTTCTGGAGGCTCGCTCCGGTTCCGGACGCCAGGCACCCTTGAAAAAGAACACCTTTTCCCCCCACTCCCCCAACCTTCTGCTACTATTTTTCTCTCGCAAGTAGTAGCACTCTTAGAAGAGCGACCTTGAGATATCTGCTCCAACCGGGATAGGAAGGAGAGGGAAACTAGGATGTTTTCCTGCTTGGCGTTTTCTCTTTTCCGAGCAAAAGAAAATAGTGTGGTTGGATTCCAGTTCCCGAGGTAAATCACAGCAGTAATGGTAACAGTCAGACTTCTCCCCGGCAGACCGCTACACAGGATCTCAGTGATCCTTTTTCCTGGCCTTCCTCCACCCTCTCCCCCCCCTCCCACCTCCTCTCTTTGCCTCCTTTTCTTCTCTCCTTCCTTCTCTTCCTCCTCTGGGCCTCTGCCTCTTGCTAACTGCTTTCCACTGGCTTCCAGAAAGGCAACCAAGGCCATCTTTGCAGCGTGTTCCCCGACATCCGTAGAAGCCTCCCCTCTGCCCAGCAACCCCTCTCTCCTTTTCACTCCTGGTGTGGGGCAAAGGGGCCTCCGTGGGACGGAGAGAAGGTTTCTTTTTGGGGTGGCCTCCCGGGGACGGCGTGAGACGGAGGGGACCGTGCGCGTGAGTGCGCGTGCGGCCGTAGGTGAGGCCGAGAGCCCCTGTGTACCTGTGCAAGAGGCGAGGAGAGCAGGTGAGTGTGCGTGTCCGCAGGTGTGCACGCGGGAGTGCACCGCGCACCTGCAGACAGGCGGGGCTGGAGGTGTGTGAGGAGCCGGCATTTCTGTTCCCTGCAACCGCTGGGCAGCCCGAGGACGGAGGTCTCCTCCCAAGCTCCCAGCTGCCCGAACAAAAGACCAAGTGCCCGATAGCTCTGGGCTGCCCGCGCTGGCCCCTTTAGATCACTACTCCAAGTTCAATTTGCAGGAGTCCAGCGTTAATGGCTTGTAGACTGCGCCCTTGCACAATTACCTTATCACAACCGAGCATCTATGGAACCGGCAAAGCATTTTCATTGAACAAATCAAAGGGGGGAGGGGTGCTGGCGCCCGGCTCCAGCTTGCCTGGAGCTCCCGGCTGGCCACGAGTTCCAGGGGAAGCCCACAAGCCCAGACTAACTTTCCCTGCAGGCCCCCGGGCTTGTGGGGGCGGGGTGGGATGAGACTGAGGAGGAAAAGATCAAACACTGCCTGGTTCCCACCTCAGATGGCTCTTTGCTGGGGGGGGGGGGCCGATGGGATGATGCTGCTCCTTTGGTCCCCAGGGCTCCTCCTGCCTTGTGTCCTTGGGAAGGCCCCTCCTCCATCATGGCCCACTCAGGGAGGGGTCTGTCCTTTCCTGGGTGCAGGATCATTTATTCTGTGCCTTCACGGTGGTAGCCTACGTTCCTTAGGAGATGCTCAGAGGACTCGTTGGGTGAATGAATGAATGAATGAATGATTCTAGTACAAGCAGGATATGTGCACTTGGGAAAGGTGGGGAGACCTGGGCTTGAATCTTGTGGGATGGCGATCCACGGTGGTATTTATTGGACCTTCGTGTGCCTTCTGCGTGCCGGGATTTCCTGGATCCCTCGGGGCATCGGGAGGGTGACCAGCCATAAGCACATGGTAGGAGATGCTCGGATGGAACTCGGGCACGGTCAGTCTGCACCGTCTTAGGGAGCAGTGATGAGAACTGGGTGAGCCTCTCAGGCTGCAGTCGGCACTCATTACACACTGGCTTCCTCCCTTCCCGCTTCCTCTGTACTCAGTCGCTAGGACCTTTTTGTATCCATCTCTGCAATTCTAGAGTGAGCTCAGTGTGGAAAGGAGCACAGAGGGTGCTTGATAAAGAGCTAAGTTGAACGATCATATTACTTTTTGCTCTTGGGCACCGATATTAATAACCAGGGTTTTTGAATGCCTCGCCTGTGCCGGGTATTGATTGAACAGCGAGCCTGTTTAATCTCTAGGCCCCCGTAGGTGGTGGATATCAGCCTCTCTGTTTTACAGAGGTGGGGGTGGGGGTGGGTGGTGGAAACTGAGACTTGGGGATGTCCAGGGTCAAACTGAAAGTGGTCCAAGGTCAAAGAGTTTCGGGTGGCAAGGAACGGATTTTTAACTCAGGCTTCCTTGACTCCAAAGTCGGGTCTCTCTCTTGCTCCCATTTAGTCTCTTGCTGCCTCAGTTTCCCCTTTTGCAAACCAGATGATCCCCAGCACTGAGCGCAAAGACTGGAGCACGGCAGGTGCTCAGAGGTGCTGTGGAATGAACGAATGAAGCTGACACATTCTGGACCCTAGGGTCCTGCCTCGGGTCCGTGGAGGTGGGGATGGGACTGGAGGACCAGAAAATTGTAGCTCTACGAGGGAGACGTTGAGATGACCTTGCCCAAGGACTTTTCTGCTTCAGGAGCCCACCTCCCTCCTGCAAGCTCTGGGAGGCCAGAGGGGCTTTTACCCCTGGCTAGAAAGTGCCTATAGCTCGAGGGAGGAGGTGGCCAGTCTGGGGGTGCCCCAGGTCCTCATTGAAATGTGTAGGTAGAAGGGAAGTCACTGTACATTTGTCTAGGTGAATTAAACACAATCCCCATCTCCCAGAGGGAGAAGTTGGTTCATATTTATACATTTAGTCTTACAGGTGTAAAATAGGTTTCCTTTATGCTTGTATAATAATTTTTCATTTGAATTTCAAGGCTTTATTCCCTTCTTTGGATTCAAGTCCTCCACCTGAACCCGATTCTCTCCATAACCATTAATTCCTTCATCATAAAAATGAATTCCATCTAATTCTCTATAGTGGCAGTTAGAGCAGATCAAAAGTGCCTTTGCAAAGGGGCTCCCCCCCCGCCCCTGCGTCTACTATTGTAGTTTTTAGCTCCCCTCTTCTCCCCACCCCCTACCAAAGCTGAGTTTCAGAAACCAGGGCTGGAAGCAGAAAAACTTATTTCTCTCGCTCAGGAGGGTGGTGTTGTGTGTGTGTGTGTGTGCGTGCACATACATGCGTGTGTGCGTATGCATGGGGGTGCTGTAGAAAATGCTCCTGGTTTCGGGAAGACGGCGACCATAGCAATGGCCATAATAATGGCAAGTCTGTACTTCCGATGAGCCAGACGCTCGCTAGGCACTTTGCGTACGGTATGTTATTGAATTCTCATACACATCCTGGGATGGATACCAGTAACTTCATAATATAGATGAGGAGACAAAAGTCCATAGATGTGAAATAAATTGCCCAGGGCCACACAGCAAGGAGCTGGCAGGGCTTAAATTAGAAAAAAAAAAAAAAAACAAACATTAAATATTTCACATTATTTATAATAGAATGGGTTCTTCCAGAGTCCTAATCCCTGGAGCCTGTAAATGTTACCTTACGATGTAAAGGGGACCCAGTTAAGGACTCTGAGATGGAGAGATTATCTTGGATTATTCTGGGTGGCCCGAAATGCCACGACCCGTGTCCTTATAAGAGAGAAGAAAAGGGAGATTGGACACAGAGGAGGAGAAGGTGCTGCGGCCGAGGAGGCAGAGATGGGAGGGATGTGGCCGTGAACCACGGAACGCTGGCATCCACCAGAGGCTGGAAGAAGGAACGGCTCATCCACAGAGCCTCCTGCAAGGGCGCGCCCTGTGACACCTTGATTCTGGCCAAGGGTTACAGTGATTTGGGACTCCAGAACCGGGAGAGATTACGTGTCTGCTGTTTTAAGTCACCAAGTTTGAGGTCGTTTGTTACGGCCGCCCCGGGAAATGAACACACGTGCTTTTAGGAGTTGATTCCATCTTTACCTTAAAACCTATTGCCTTAACAGTTTATGTATTGACATGCCGTGAGCACCGTTGTTTCTGAGATTTATCCGTGTCGATATCAGTAGTGTTGGGTTAGAGGCGGGGGAAAAAAAAAAAGAATTAATTTGTGGGGAAGCTACAGCTGGATCTCGCCTGGCCTCCTTTAGCCTCGTAGAATGTTCTGCCCGGTAGAGAGGCTGGGGTGCCTCTGGCTGCCGTGTCCTAAACGGGCAGGGCCGCTAGCCTTCTCTGCATCCCCAGGTATGGGGACTCCGCGTACACAGCATTCCATGTGTCGGGACTCATTGGAGCAGGAGGGAGGCGTGGGGCCCGGGGTTCTGGTGAACTCAGGATTCCGTGTTGTTGAACGAATGGAAGAGTGTGGTTGGTGGTCAGAGTGGGAAAGGGGCTGGTGATCTCCTCTAAGCGTATCTGGCTTTGCATGATTGCTACAAGTGGATACAAGTTGGCACAAAGGGTAAGCTTTGCCGAACGCTTTTATGGTTCACAAGGTTGTCCACGTTAAAAATTTGATTCTCGACTCCATATTGTGTGGCACAGGGGCGGGTCGTGAGCATCCCCAGGTGAAGGAAAATGGGACCGGGGTCTTCCTGGTGTCAAAGCCAGCCGGGGGGGCACAGCTGGGGTTAAAACCCAGGTGGGTCCAGTGAGTGGGGCTCCGAGATAGGGCGCAACCTTTGAAACCTGGTGAGATCCCTTTTGATCTTGGTCTCCATCCTCATGAGCTGGGTTTTCTGGGGGCAAGTGACTTAACCTCTCTGAACTTCCATTTCCTCATGTAGCAAACGGGCACAGTGACGCCCAGCTGGTGGAGGATCGCCAGAGAGGTCGCGTGTGTGCACAGCGGCTGGCACTTCGCAGGCTCAGGAAGGGGCCGGTTTTGTGGCTCATCCTCAGTTGCGTATTTTTCCTCTTGTTGTTCTGGGCTATAACTTACATTCTCCCAAAAATTTTCAGGGAAATTCAGGGAAGCAAGCAGCCGAACCAGTTGGCTGGCACCAACTGTTATCACCCCCTGGGGGCTTGATTTATCCCTTTTTTGGGGTCATTGGGGCGTGATGACCTGTGACCTGGGCTGCCAGCGGGGGTAGGAGCCCAGCCGATTTGGGGTCGTCTAGGACTTCTGGAAAGACCTGATAGACCACTTTCCAATTGGGTTTTTCATTAGGTAGGGGGCAGTAAATCAAAGGGACTGCCCCAGGCTACAAACTTAAAAGGGCCCCAGGCTGATGGAACTGGGCAAGGAAGATACTGATTGGGGGAGAGCAATGGTACCTCTGGCTGGTTAACAAGTGGCTCTTGGGCGGAGGGGGGGAAACGAAGTAATACACAAGGAAAGAAACCCACCTAGAATAAAACTGAGAAGCGAATGACAAACCGGAGAAAGTACTTTCGATATCTTTGCGGCAAAGGGTAAATGTCTTTGCTATATAAAGAGCTCTCGGAAGTCAATAAGGGTGATGCACCATCTTTAGGCGAAAAGACACGGACAGGCAATTTATTAAAGACCTATGTCATTAATACATGAGGACTGGGAGCGTATGAAAAACTGTCCATCTCACCAGATTCCCAAGCAAAGCATATTAAGACGGGATGCTACGCTTACTCATGAAAGGGGCAGTTGTGAGGGGGAAAAGTGATACTATCCAAGGTTGCTGAGGGTTCTGGGAGCTGGCACTCAACTACACTGTTTGTGGTGGAGGAAACTGGCACCAGCTCTCTGAAGGGCGACTTGGAAAGCATGCTTTAAAAGTTCCAGAAATGTTTAGAACTATCCTTGGGCTACCGCTTGGAGCTTCTGGGAACCTGTCACGCACATGCACAAAGACATAAGCATGTTCATCACACTATTTTCTTTTTATAATAGGGAAAACGGGGGGGGGCAATTTCAAACAATATAATACTGACAAATAGTTTATGAAACATCCATATAATGGAATACTCTGGAACGATCACAAGGACACATAGTAAGAGGTAACACTGGTATAATGTTTCTTGGACACCATTAGCTCCTTTAATCCTTACAACAACTGTTTGGAGGCCTGTACTCACATCACCCCTATGGTACTGGCTGAGAAAGTGAGCCACCGAGAGGTCAAGTGGTGTGACCTTGGTCCCTGAGCGAAGAGATGGGGCACCTGGGTGGTTCAGTCATTTGAGCATCTGACTCTTGATTTGAGCTCAGGTCATGATCCGGGGGTTGATCGGGCTATGCACTGAGCACGTTGCCTGCTTGGGATTCTCTCTCCCTCCTTCTGTTCCTCCCCTGTGTGCTCCTGACCTCTATAAATAAGTAAATAAGTAAGAAAGTAAGTAAGTAAATAAATAGAGTGAATAGATGATTCCGGGAAGAGGTAGCTGGATCTCACATGGCCCTGTTTTTGTCTCTGCAGAATGTCGTGCTGGGTAGAAATTGGGGTGAACTGTACCACCTCTCAGAATTTTTAATGCCAAGTGTTCAGGAAAATGGAGTGGAAAAAAACCCCGCTTCCAAAACAGCATGATCCTACTTTAAGCAAAAAAAATGATGCCTATGTGTAGAAAAAGAACCCAGAAGAATGTATACCCAAAAGATGAGCGTTACTACAGGGCGAGATCATGGGTGACACTGATTTTCTCCTTTTTGCTTCCAGGCGTTTTCTAAATTTTTCATAATGGGGGTTGTACCTTTAAAAAATGAAGGCATCCAGGGGCGCCTGGGTGGCTCCGTCGATTGGGCGTCCGACTTAGGCTCAGGTCATGATCTCACAGCTTGTGAGTTCGAGCCCCACGCTGGGCTCTGTGCTGACAGCTCAGAGCCTGGAGCCTGTTTCGGATTCTGTGTCTCCCTCTCTCTCTCTCTCTCTCTGACCCTCCCCTGCTCATGCTCTGTCTCTCTCTGTCTCTCAATAATAAATAAACGCTAAACATTTTTTTAAAAAATGGAGGCATCCACATGGAAGTTATTATGACGAAAAGAAATGGACTCCGGGGCCAGGTTCAGGCCTCGGCACCTACTCACCCCCAACCCGCTATCAAGGCAAAGAAATGCGACTAAGGGGTCACTCTTTTTTTTTTTCTTTCTTGATATGTTCATGTATTTAGTTAGTTTTTTTTTTAATAAACTTGGTTTTAAATGTTTATTTTATTTTTGAGAGAGAAGAGAGAGCAGGGGAGGGGCACAGGAGAGGGAGACAGATGATCCGAAGCGGGCTCCGCCCTGTCAGCACAGAGCCCGATGGCGGGGCTTATACCCATGAACTACGAGATCACGACCTGAGCCGAAGGCAGACGCTGAACTGACTGAGCCACCCAGGTGCCCCGCTATTTCTTTTAATGTTTATTTTTGAGAGACAGAGAGAGACAGCAGATGCAGGGGAGGGGCAGAGAGAGAGGGGAACAGAGAATTCCCAGCAGGCTCTGTGCTGACAACAGCTCCCCCAACGCGGGGCTCGAACTTGCAAACGCCAAGATCGTGACCTGGGCCGAAGTCGGACGCGTAAGCTGCTGAGCCACCGAGGCGTCCCGCTATTGACGTTCCCCTGGACCCTGGTTCACCTCCCCCTTCCTTTCTGCTTGGGCAGTGGGCGGGCACCGGTGAGAACTGCGTCCCCTCAGCAACAGAAGCACACGTTTGTCTGGCGTCGTGATGTCCCAGCCCCGGGGCCGGGCACCGATGGGCCACAGCAAACAAGGCCCTGCCCCCGGGGCTGGTGGCAGAGCTGGGGGGTGCCAGTGCCTCTGCCTGACTTCGAGTCTCGGCCTGACCGCCACGTTATTCTGCCCCCGGATGAATAGAGTTGCTTTTTCACCCTTCCGTCTGCGCCGTTCAAATAGCTCCGATGGCCCAGGGCGCTGACTCTCAGGGTGGTCTCTGCAGCCTGGGCGCTGGTTGGAAATGCGACTTCTGAGACCCCACCCCAGACCTGCTGCGTCTGAGTGGGTGGGGGGCAGCCATCCGTGCTTTTACCCACCTTCCAGACGACTCCGATCCGTGCGAAAGCGTGAGCCACTAAATCAGAGGGATCATCGTGCAGGGGTAGAGCGTTTGAGGGTGTGAGAGCCGTTTCTCATTTTCTCAGATGCCCCCAAAGTGACTGGCTCTGCTAAACTCGTTTTTGAAATCCTGGAGACAGGCTCTGGAAAATGAGTTCGTCTCCTCCGTTCCCCTTTCCCCTCCCCTCCCTCCAAATGCTGCTGACAGCTGATTAATGGGGAATAACTCTCCAAAGATTTCTTTACATATATTAGGTTAGGGAAGGCTTTGAAAACTTTTTGTGGCAATTGTGTTTGCAAAGACTCCCTCCATTGGCTCTCCTCGGGGATGGAGAGGTGGCATTTGTTTCCTTTTAATTTAGACAATGACCTCTATTCTCGTACCTCTCTGGGCAGTGCTGGGCCGGGAGCCAGGGGGCCTGGGTACCCAGTTGGGCTCAGCACAGATTCGCGGTGTGACCTTGGGTGAGTCGCTCTTCCCCCTGGGTCTCAGTGAGCTCCTCTGTTTAATTATGGGGCCGGATGGTTCTTGCACTCGCATCCATGTTTTGAAACCTGGACATTTTCTTCTGTCCTGAATTTCCAGAGCCGGGCATGGTGGAGAAGGTTCGTGGAAGTATGTCTCACGCATTGATTAATTTCTGGGAAGAGACCCATGGAGTTGTAGAGTGGGTGGGCAGGTACGTGCACATGTCTGCGTGTCTGTGCCCGAAACACTGACATGGGCTCAAGTCCGTAGGAAGGAAGATGCATATCATGCAGATCGAAAGAGCAGACTTCGATTCCCTTCATTCCCCGAAAGACACCGTTAACAGACAAGTTTGACTATTACTGGGTCGCCACGGATTGTAAAGCGCGGGCCATTCGAATGTGCCCGTTGTGAAGTCAAACACGCTTTCAGTTCCTCATGGGCACCAATGGTTTTGCATGGAAGAGCTTCCTTGGAAGGAGGGGGGTCCTTCCAAAACCCTGTAGAAGCAAATGCTTTATTCTTCCTTCAGGTGAAAAGTAAAGCCTAGAGGGTGACGATGGGAGAGGGCGGTGGGGGATCCTCCTGAACCAAGCCTCCCGCTTTGTGCCACACCTGAGGTGGGAGTGCAGGTGTGTGTGTGGGGGGGAGGGGGGGCACCCAGCTGTAAGCCGGAGCCAGGGATCAGGATTTCTAGCCACCCTACTGGCTCAGCCTACCCAGGGCGAGCAGTTCGTTTGGAATCCATTATGCCTGGTCCCGTATAGATACCGCTTGTGATTCCCAAGCCACAGAGCCAATAATCTTCATCTTCAACCCGGGAGACACTCTTGGGGTTAGATCCCCTGGATTTGCCAGCTGGGTGTTTAGCTCTCAGTGCCTTTATCTCCTCATCTGTAAAATGGGGATATGAGCAACGCCTACGTCTTAGGTACTGCTGAAAGATTAAATGAGGTATGCACGAAACGCACTTAGCGCGGCGGCTGACCGTTTGTAGTCGCACAATTAAGTAAGCGGACATAGTTAGAGCTTCACAAGTGTTTACCGAACCACATGTGCTGCCAGTGCTCGCAGAGGGACAACATGGACACGAAAATGAGAAACCCATTCAAAGAGCCTGGACCCTGGGGCCGGGGATCCGGGTTCGAATCCTGGCTCTCCGTTCTCCAGCCTTGTGACTTTGGGCAGCCGTTTCCTCATCGGTAGAGTTGACACAACTTTGGGGGGTGGGGGGGGGGTTGTCCAAACAGGCGAGTCATCAGACCAGAGGGCCTGAACACAGGGTTAACATCGGAGGCAGGCTCGAGCCCGGAGGACTTGCTTATTCGAACCTCATGGGAACACCTGCCTCTTTTTAACCGGTGCGAGTCCAATGAATTGCCCAAGGACGCACAACCAGGTTAAATGGCAGGAGCGAGAGCGGACGGAAGATTCAGGGAGCCCACGGTCTGCGCTCCAATCTAAGAGGATGTCCCAAGTCCCTCTGAGAAAGAAGTCCATCACGGGAGGAAGCGGGACGGAGAACATTCCTGGAGAGAGGTTTCGTGTCCCCCAACACCCCATCGCCTCTCTCGGCCTGGGATTCTCTATGGCTCCGAGCCGAGGCTGCATCTTTGGGAGGTGGCCAGAGGCAGCGTGGAGCCCAGAGGCTTCTTCGCGTGTGATCTGAATTTCCCTCACTGCAGCTTCAGTGACGGCCAGAGCAAGACGAGTTTAGACCATTTGCGAGCTGGAAGCCATTTCAAAGGGAACGCTGGTCCTTGATAGTCCCTGCAAATCTTTGAAGGAAAAAAAAAAGTTTGGGGATTATAAAAGCAACACGCGCTCTTGGCCGAGTGTAGAGAACCAAGTCAAGACTGCCCATCACGAAATCATCCTCCGCGTTTTCAAGTATTTGCTTCCAATATGTTCCCTGTACCTACATTTGCGGTAATATTATGGGTTCAAAGGCTCAAACGTATTGAGAATATATCTTCGTGTCCTTAGGTGGTTTTTTTTGTTTTCTTGTTGTTTTTTTTTTAACGTTTATTTACCCAAGAGAGACAGAGGATGCGAGCAGGGGAGGGGCAGAGAGAGAGGGAGACCCAGAATCCCAAGCAGGCTCCAGGCTCCAAGCTGTCAGCGCAGAGCCCCAGGTGGGGCTTGAACTCACAAGCTGTGAGATCATGATCTGAGCCGAAGTCGGACGCCTAACCGAGCCACCCAGGCGCCTCCAGAGTGTAGTTTCTTTAAGACTCTCAGTTGAGACTTGGTGGGTTGCCGTCCCCTTCCCCAGGCCAAATAATGCTGGGATGAGCCCCAGCGCACCTGTAAGAGAAAAGCCCCAGGCAGGAGTGAAGTCGAGCAGATCTCCCAGAACCATCTTCCCACAGCTTGGTGTGGGCCCGAAACTCACTTGGGCTCCAAATGCCTGAGGCCAGACCCTTCAAAGAAAGGACTCTCCCCCTTCTATTAATTGGGCAATTTGCAAACCCAGGCTTGAGTTAAAATTATTTTTCCCCAGTCATTCTCAAATTGCTTATTCGCCGGGTTAAAGCAGCCAGTCAAAGCGAGGGAAAAGAAAACAAAAAGCCCAAACTTCGAACCAGCTGTGCCGTGTTGTAGACAAAATAACCCTCTGACAGACCGATCGGATCACCTTTTTGACCTGTTGATTCTCCACAACGTCAGGAGACTCAGCTGTTCCAGGGGTCTGGGCTTTGTTTGTTTTCTTCTTGTTTTGTTTTGGGTTTTGTTTTGTTTTCTTTGGTTGCTTTATTGTGCAAACAATATCCCAGTATTAGAGATGAGAAGAAAGGGAAAAAGATGTTCACACACTCCAGCCCGGAGAGTCAGACTCATTCTGCCCTTCCCTCTTCCCTCCCTCCCCTTCCCTCCTTCCCCCCCTTCCTTCTTCTTTCTTTCTTTCTTTCTTTCTTTCTTTCTTTCTTTTCTTTCTTTTCTTTCTTTCTTTCTTCTTCCTTTCTTTCTTTCTTCTTCCCTCCTTTCTTCTTCCCTCCTCCTTCTCCTCTCCTCCTTCCCCTCCTCCTTCCTTTCTCCTTCCTTCCTCCCTTCCTCCCTCCTTCTTCCTTCCTTCCTTTCTTCCTTCCTTCCTTCCTTCCTCCTTCCTTTCCTTCCCTCCTCCTTCCTTCCTTCTCTCCTTCCTCCCTCCCTCCCCTCCCTCCTCCCCTCCCTCCTCACTTCCTGCTCTCCTGACTTCCCTTCCTTCCCTTTTCCCTCCTTTCTTCCTTTTCCTTCCTCCCTCTTTCCTTCCCCCTTCCTTCTTTCTTTCTTCTTTCCTTCCTTCCTTCCTTCCTTCCTTCTTTCTTTCTCCTTCCTTTCCTTCCTTCTTTCTTCCTTCCCTCCTTCCTCCTCCTCTCTTCCTTCCCTCCCTCCTTACCTTCCCTTCCTTCTCTCCTTCCTCCCTCCCTCCCTATCCTCCTCACTCCTTTCTCTATCCTTCCTTCCTTCCCTTTCCCTCCTTTCTTCTTCCTTCCCTTTCTCCCCTCTTTCCTTCCTCCCTCCTTCTTATCCTTCCTTCCTTCCCTTTTTCCTTCCTTTCTCCTTCCTTCCTTCCTTCCTTCCTTCCTTCCTTCCTTCCTTCCTTCCTTTCTTTCCTCCCTCCTTCTTCTCCTCCCCCTTCGCTTTATCCTTCCTCCTCCTTCTTTCTTCTCCTCCTTCCTCCCCCCCCTCCCTTCCTCCTCCCTCCTTTCTCTTCCTTCCTCCCTTTCCCTCCTTCTTCTTCCCTTCCTCCCTCTTTCTTTCCCTCCTTTCTCCTTCCTTCCCTTCCTGTTCCTCCCCTTCCTCCTTCCCCCCTTCCTTCTTCTTCCTTCCTTCCGTCCTTCCCTTTCTTCCTCTCCTTCTTCCTCTCCCATCTTCCTTCGCCTTTCCTCCTTCCTTTCCTTCGTCTCCTCCCTCCCTCCTCCCTCCTTCCCTTCCCCTCTCCTCTTTCGCTTCCTTCCTTCCCTTTCCCCCCTTTCTTCCTTCCTTCCTCCCTGCTTTCCTTTTCCTTCCTCCTTCTTCCTCCTTCCTTCCCCTTCCGTTCCTTCTCTTCCTTCCTTCTTTCTTTCCTTCCCTCCTCCTTCCTCCTCACCTCCTTCTCTCCTTCTTCCCTTTCCCTCCTTTCTTCCTTCCTTCACTTCCTCCTTCCTTCCTTCCTCCTTCCTTCCCCTTCCTCCCTCCCTCCTTTCCTTACATTCTTTCATTTATCTTTCTACATTTTTAAAAATTGTGGAAGGGGCGCCTGGGTGGCGCAGTCGGTTAAGCGTCCGACTTCAGCCAGGTCACGATCTCGCGGTTCTGAGTTCGAGCCCCGCGTCAGGCTCTGGGCTGATGGCTCAGAGCCTGAGCCTGTTTCCGATTCTGTGTCTCCCTCTTCTCTCTGCCCCTCCCCCATTCATGCTCTGTCTCTCTCTGTCCCAAAAATAAATAAACATTGAAAAAAAAAATTTAAAAAAAAATAAAAAAAAAAAATAAAAAAAAAAATTGTGGAAAAAGTCACATACACAAAATATACCACGTTTCACCATCTTACCGTGTACAACACAGGGACATCGAGTGCGTTCACAACGTCGTGCACTCGTCACCACTATCCACTTCCAGCACGTCCTTGCCCTCCAGAAGGAGAGCAGCACCCATCAGCAACCACTCCCTACTCCTCCCCCCTTGACCCCGCCCTAAGCAAGCGCTGATTTCCTTTCTGTCTCTGTAGACCTGCCTATTCTGAGTGTTTCCTATAAATGCAACCCTAGGCCGCGTGTCCTTCGATGTCCGGCTTCTTTCCCTGTGCCCTCCCGGGACTCAGGACTTGGCTCCTTTTTATGGCCGAGTAACAGTCCACTCCACGGACGCACCCCTGTTTGCTGTTTTGATTTGGTGCTCCATCGGGCAGTTGTGGCGGACGGCGGCGGGCGCTGGGGGTGAGGAGGCTGGCTGACCGTGAGCGGTCAGCCCCACGCGTGCCGACCGTCTGGGATAACTTAACCTGCGCAGAGGCCACGGAAGGAACCGAAGTGGCTTTAGGATAAGGATGATAAGCGGGGTCCTCCACACTGGCGGGGAACGTCAGGGTTTTCTCGTCTTTAAAAAGGAAAATCGTGTCATTTTGAAAGATTTGCCAGGGGGATTAAGTGGTTAATGCCTGAGAGTTCCTACCCTTCCCTATGGAAGCGCATCAGCAGGATTCGTTCGGTCCTCTGACATTTCATTTAATTCCCACGTTGTCCCCACCGTCGTTTACACACAGAGCCACCTGTGGCCGAGCCTTTTCCCTCCTGCTTGCCTTCTCTGGCTGTTGAGAGGATGGTCTAACTTACAAGTGAAACCGCAAGCCATAACGTCTTTATGAAAAATCACTTAAAAAGAAACCGACAGGGATTAGTTTTGCTTTGTGGATATGCCCACTTCTCCCTAGAACAGTAAAACACGATAAAAGGAGACAAAGATTCTATGGCCTATTTCAGGGCGGGTGAAAGAAGATACCGAGTAGTTGAGGATGGGAGTAGGGGTGAAAGTTGAATCAGAACCTTGGCTGAGAGAAGCTGTGGCAGTTGAAAATAAAACATTGCTCTGAGCTTCCTAGGGGCCAAGGCAAAAAGGGAAAGCAAGTAGGTTTGATCAGTCTGATGCATGGTCTCTTAATCTAGGCACCATTGACATGTTGGGCTGGGTAATTCTCTGTTGCGGGGGGCCGTCCTGTGCACTGTAGGAACAGCCTGGCCCGGGGTAACCTGCCCTCTGCCCAGCTGTGATAATCAAAGATGTCTCCAGACATCACCAAATGTCCCTTGGGTGAAAATTGTCCCGTGGTTGAGCCCTGACGATCTATGAAAGGACACAAACCCTTTTTTTTTAATTTTAAAAAATGTTTATTTATTTTTGAGAGAAAGAGAGACAAAGTGCCAGTCGGGGAGGGGCAGAGAGGGAGACACAGAATGCAAAGTAGGCTCCGGGCTTTGAGCCGTCAGCACAGAGCCTGCTGCGGGGCTCAAACTCACAAACTCAAATGCTAACCGAACGAGCCACCCAGGTGCCCCCCCTCCCTTTTTTTAAGGACACAAATCTTGATCCAGGGTCTTCAGAGAAGGACTGGACAGTGTGACCACCAGGGCCTTCGGATTAGATCTCAAAGCCCAAAGATGAATTTCATGAGCCGGATGGGGCCCAGCTCATGAAGACATGAGCCCCAGCCCAGCGACTTCATCGTTGGTGTTAATCTTCTCTGGGTGACACTCTCTGTTCCCCCCTACTCATGACCAGTTCCTTTGGTTACACACGTTGCCAGATGCTGGGGCTAAGCCCCGCAGGTGCACCTCACAGGCTTTATCTCATGCAACCCTCAGATCAGGCCTCTGCATATCATTATCACCCGCATTTTGCAGGTGGCGAGGCTGAACTTTCCAAGGTCAAGCGGCGTGCCGATGATACCACTGAGTGGCAGAGGGGGCGATGGACCAGGGCACCCTGTGCCTTTAACTGCTGGTGCAGCGAACCTCAGATGGATGACTTTGCCCCCCTAGAGTGCGAGGCACAACATGGAGACACATGTGGTTGTCACCAGCACTGGGGTGGGGGTGGGGAGCTACTGGCATCTAGTGGGCAGAGGCCAAGTTTGCCGTTAATCGCCCGGAAGTGCACGGGAGGGCCCCACACCCACAGCTGTCAGTGCACCGTGTCAGTGCTGAGCCTGGGAAGCCCGGCCAGGGGTTGGGGGGCTCCGTAGGAGCAGCAGAGGGATGGGGTCCTGGCGGAAGAGGAACGACGGTGAGTGCCATCCTAGGGCCGGGGGTGGTGCCTCCACTCCGTGGGCTTGGTAGACCCTCTCCTCCTGGAATAAAGACCCAGACCTGGCATCCCCCGTCTCAGCCGGTGTCTGCACAGGCGTGGGAGCTCCTCCAGAAGCCTTTAAGGTTCCGGACGCGTTGCTGTCTTTTTAGTCGAGGAGGACAAGTCGGAAGGTGACCGTGGGACCCGAGGCCCGCGCAACTGTCCGAGGGGGTGGGTGTGGAGACCAGGCCCCGCCGCTACCTGCCTGATGACCCCAGCCCCCCCGGGCGCCTGCACTCCCGCGCCTTCTCTGGCCCCTCACCGCGCCAGGGAGGATAACAGTACCCCGGCCGCGGGGTTGCTGGGGGGATTCGGTGAGGTGGCCTGTGTGACAGCGGCGTGGCCACCCGTGAGCATCCACTGTGCATTTGCTCTTGCGTGGCTGTCGTTGCGAGAGCAGAATCATCTCCCTGAGATGACCCGATCCCACCCCTGGGCTGACAGATGGGCAAAGTGAGGCCCAGAGAGCAGCCGTCCCAGCGGTGTCCCCAGCGGGGCCCCCGGGGGGGCAGCCCAGTGCTGGCTCTGGGGCCCATCCCGGACAGAGCAGGAATCCCCCCCAACCCCCGGAGGCCAGAGCCAAAATGTCCTCCCCAGCCTTTCCCTCCCTGAAACCAATTTGTAATTAATGGCTTGTGGCCAGTTTCTCTCCGCCTCCAGGCAGACCTGTAAAACCTGTATGGGAAGCCGCTGTGGGCCCGGGGCAGCCAGCCGGCTGGGCGGCCAGCCTCTCTGTTCCGGCCTCTTTGTGTCTTTGCTCCTGCGGGAGGGGGTTGGATGGGCCACCCCCCCCCAACCCCATCCAGGCCCCTCCCCGCCTCTGGCCTCTGCCTCCGGTGCCCTTTCCTGCCGGCCAGTAATCCACACTTGTCTGGGCTGTAATTTGTGGCTGTGAGTCCATCGTGGGGTGTGGTGCCCTTCCAGGGGTGCGGGGAGCTGCCGAGGGGAAGGGCAGGGGTTCCCGGTGGCTCTCTGAAGAATTTGGGAGGTGCTCAGTGGGAGTGCCGGGGGGGGGGGGGGTGGGCAGCGGCCAGTGGAATGAGGCCAGGCCCAGCCGGGGCGCCCCCCCCCTCCCCGAGGCCCCGTGGGCGATGCCACCAAAGCCGGAGTTCCGGGACTTGAGGAGTCTTTGCCACGGCTGCTGACTTTGGCAAAAAAGAAATCCTCCTACTTAATATACTCTCCTTCCAGATAGACGGGGGGGGTTTGAAGCCGGCTGTGGAGAGGAAAGACAATCTCGTTACTAATGCACCATAAAGTACAATAAATATTCTGCTGACAGGCTCCGAACCCAGGAAACAATTCCGAAACCCTAAAAAATAATCATAATGAAGAAAAGGAACCCAAACCTTCCCGAAGCCTCGTTCTCCTTTGGTAAAATTTTATTAAGATGAGAAGTGAAGTCATGCTTCCTCCCTGCGCCGCCCCCCCACCCTCAGTACCTCTCTTTTGGGTCAGAATCTGCACCCCCCCGCCCCCGTGCCGCCGACTCATCTCCGATGTGACAACTTTGTGGTCAGAGCACCCGGCCGGTGGGGTGGGACTGGGCGCCCCTGGCCGGAGCCCTCCTGATGGACTGGGGCCTCCTCTCGGAGCCCACCAAAGAAATACCTTCCAGCCCCTTCTTTCTCTGCACCCCACAAGTACACCTGTCTTCAAAACCATCTCCATTTTTTTCATTAAATCCAAGAGAGTCCTAGGGAGGGAATGACCTGGCCTACTTCAATTAATTTTTTTTTCCCCGTTCAAATCATAAGGTTCAATTTCCTTTGGAGGAGGTAGGATCTTGCAGGGGGAGGGGGCTGGAAACCAAGGGCTGCATTT
Organism: Lynx canadensis; assembly: GCF_007474595.2. Lineage (NCBI taxonomy): Eukaryota > Metazoa > Chordata > Mammalia > Carnivora > Felidae > Lynx > Lynx canadensis. Next base: position 13,183,729 of record NC_044310.1, on the reverse strand, counting down.
GAATGTTTGGTCTTGATAGGAGATAGGGACCAGCATGGAGAATCATCTTTATCACCCCAATACGGAACGTAAAGCGTGTGGCCTGGGCTGGCATACCAAACGGCCTGCGAGCCCTTATCGTAATCCCAGGAGTCGCCTCCCCCCCCCCACTCTGTCACCTCTGCTATTCCAGGCAAGTGTCAGACGTCTTCCCTGCTGTAGGGAGCCAGATAGCACCGAGCCCGGCCGGCGCAGCGGGCATAATAAGAAGCGGAAATTGCTCCCAAGGAAAGTTTCTGAGGAATTAACTTCTGATGGGTGGGGGAGGCAGGGGAGGGCGGGGGGAGCAGGAGGAGGAAATGAGGAGCCCGGAAAGACCAGGAGATCCGCGGGTAGCATCTGAGAAGGAGGGGGCTGCCTCGGATGTATCCAGAAGGGATGGGAAAGGCAGGTGGGCCATCAACATCCGAGGGGCAGCGGGCCACCGAATGGCCGACAGCAGGGGCTTCGGGACCCTAGAGACCCCCAGCTGCCTGAGAGAGGGGATGCCAGACGGGCTGGGCTGCGTGTCTGTCCCAGAAATCGTGTGGCTTTGGGCCGGACGGAGCTTTTGGCTCGATGCCTTTGCTGATTCTCCCGCAAGCAGCCTGCACCCCATCCGGGCCTCTCTCAGGCTGCCTCTAAAGTGTGAGCCTCCCGGCCCCGTGCGGAGGGCTCCTTGGCCCACGAGACGCTGCCTTCCAGCCCCTGTTTATAAATATCGGTGCCTGGGCGCCATTCCAAGCCCTGGGTACCCAGCAGAGAGGAGGAGGGCCAGACCAGCCTGCAAAGTCAAGGCAAGCGGAATAAGCACCTTCCTGCACGCAGACGCGTGAAAAGACCAGCTAAGCAAGCGAGGAGCGCCCTGAAGGCCATGAAACCAGGTGGTGCCTACTCCGTAGAGCGGCCACCGTTTAGCCCCGTGCCTCGGGTTCTCTCCCTGTAAAATGGGATGGAAGCACCACATTTCCCAGGAGGTGAGTTAGATATAAAGCGATAGCACTCAGCGCAGAGCCTGGTACATAGTAAATGCTCAAGAAAGCTTTGTTCAGGCTCTATCAACCGGCCGGGGGGGGGGGGGCGGGGGCACAGAAAGCTGGCAGATGTCCCTTTGGAAGTTCTCAGGACACAGAGAAGGAGACTGGGTATTTCCTCCAAGCTTCTTTCTTTCTTTTCGCATTTCATTTATTGTTTAAGAGTTTATTTATTTATTTTGAGAAAGAGTGAGAGCACAAGCAGGGGAGAGAGAGATGGAGAGAGAGACGGGGAGAGAGAGAATCCCAAGCAGGCTCTGTCCAACGCAGGGCTCGAACTCCCGAACTGTGAGATCATGACCTGAGCTGAAATCAAGAGTAGGACGTTTAGTGGCGCCTGGGTGGTGCAGTCGGTTAAGCGTCCGACTTCAGCCAGGTCACGATCTCGCGGTCTGTGAGTTCGAGCCCCGCATCAGGCTCTGGGCTGATGGCTCAGAGCCTGGAGCCTGTTTCCGATTCTGTGTCTCCCTCTCTCTCTGCCCCTCCCCCATTCATGCTCTGTCTCTCTCTGTCCCAAAAATAAATAAACATTGAAAAAAAAATTAAAAAAAAAAAGAGTAGGACGTTTAACCGACTGAGCCACGCAGGTGCCCGTTTTTTTTATTTTAGAGAGAGAGCATGCACGAGTGGGGGAAAGATGCAGAAGGAGAGAGAGAGAGGGGGAGAGAGAGAGAGACAGGGTGAATCTTAAGCAGGCTCCACAATTAGTGCGGAGCCTGACGTGGGGCTCGATCCCACGACCCTGGGATCAAGGTCGGAGCCCAAATCACGAGTCAGACGCTCGAGCCGGGCTATCCAGGTGCCCCCCTCCAAGCTTCTATTGAGCACAAAGGGGGAATGAGTGGAGTCTGAGCTCCTGGATGGGAAGCCTGGCTCACCTGCTTCCTGGCCGTGGGACCTGGGGCAAGGGCTTGCCCTCTGGCCTCAGTTTCCCCATCTGCAGATTGGGGCTGGAGCTCCAGTGAGCGTTAAGGAAGTCACTCCACCGCAGCAGGCAAAGCGAGGGCTACTCTTATCACAGGGTCTCATACCCACCGACTGGGGCCTCAGTGCTTGGCTAAGACAAGAGGACAGGGAAGCAGCTCGGGCTGGGAGCTGGATCCCTGGCTTTCTCCCTGGGTGGATACCCACGCAGGGCGCACGGGTCCCTCAACGTAGAACTGCGGGGCCACAGGGGGGTGGAGGGGCACGCACGGTGGGTGCTTTACCTATTGATTTGCAGGGACCCTCAGGACACTAAGGAGGCAAGCTATTCAGAGAGGGTGTGTGAACTTCCTAAGACCACACAGCAAGCTGGAAGGACTCAGGTCCCAGCCCGTGGCACCTGCTAGCCCTAGCCCGGTCCCTGCAGGGGCTTGGGGAGGAGGTGGTGGGGTGCGGGGGGCCGGGGGAGGGAAAGGGCGGCTCTTCCGTTATGGCTTGGGGGTGGGGGAAGCCTGAGTGACCATCCTGGAGTAATTGGGTGCGAATACTATTATGCCCATTTCATACTTGCCACGTCCCCAGGGCTCTCTCCCAGGATCTCAAAGCCCTTTACATGACAATGCTGCCATTAACTCCTAAATCCTCCCCGGCCTGCTGGGAGGAGAGGTGGGTGGTATGTTGGAGACGCTGAGGAATTAACCTCAATTATTTTCCTCTGATTCAGACTTCACAGGGTTGTCAGGTTGGCTCTGGGGTTTGTCAGGCCCCGGTTAGTGCTTGCCGGGTGGAGGCCGAGAGGCCGGGAGGGGGCTGGTGGGGTCTGCTGAGCGGGGAGGGCCACGTTCTCTCCAGCTGGGCTGGTTGTCCACGGTTTCACTTCCCGATTTTCGGAACAGCTCTGCGGGGTCGGGAGCCGTATTCCCAGTTTAGAGCGGGAGAGACTCAGAGAGGCGCCGTGACTCAGGGAAGGTCACACAGCGAGGAGGGAGCAAGGCTGCTGCTCTGTCGCCAGTACAGAGGGGAGCAGAGAGGGGGTCCAGGGCCTGGGCCTACGGGATGGGGCAGCTGGGCTCCTACCAAGGTGCTGTGTGACTCAGGGCGGTGGCTCCCCGTCTCTGAGCAGGAACCTCTAAGCAGCATCTGAGCTGATGCTTTAGGGTGAAGAGTCCAGTGCTCGTGGCGCCTGGGTGGCTCAGTCGGTTGAGCGGCTGACTCTCGGTTTCGGGTCAGGTCATGATCTCACGGTTCGTGGGTTCGAGCCCCACGTCCGGCTCTGCACTGACCGCGTGGAACCTGCTTGGGATTCTCTCTCTCTCCCTCTCTTTCTGCCCCTCCTCTCTCTCTCTCTCTCAAAATAAATAAATAATCTTTAAAAAAAAAAAAAAAAGAAGAGTCAAGCTCTCAGGTTTAGTGATTGCTTCCAGATTTCGAAGGGGTTGCTTTGCCGGCCCCGGAGGGTGTGGGTGAGGTGAGGAGGGTGGCGAACTCCTTTGCGTATTCGCGGATTATTTTTTGTGTGCCCACCGAATGGTGGAGGGTGATAGGAGAGGCTCCGAGCCGGGCTGCCTGGGCTCAAACTACCCTCCCTCGGCCGTCGTGGGCAACATCATCTCTCCCAGGCTCGGCGTCCTCATCTGTAAGAGGGGCCGAGAACAGCACTCATTCATTTGCTCCACTTGTTCTGAGCCCCGCACGGCTCCCCAGCCTGGGACGCAGCCGGGGACAAGGCCGACGGGGCCCTTGGCTGCAGAGCCCGTGTGACCCGGTCGGGAAGGCAGACGACACACATCAGGTAAATCTAGGGCCACCAGGCCATGAACGCGCGCGTGGGGGTGTGAGGTGTTTTGGGGGATTAGACCAGATAATCCACACGGGTCACTGCATGCGGGGCTCGGCACAGGACACCGTGGGCTTAGCATCAAAGGGGACTCTGATGTGCTGGGCACTACCTCGGGGCTGGGGACGTGTGACATACACAGCCGGGCGTGCATGGTGCTCGGTCAGTGTGACCGGCAGAAGCAGCATTTCCTGGTGGCTGGTCCGCCTTCCTATGTCCTGCCCCGGAAGGAGGGGCACGAAGTGTTCATCAGCGCCCAGAGCCCGGGCCCCTGGAGGCACAGTGCTGGGGCCGTGACGATGCTTTCACAGTCTCTTCGGGCCAGGGCTGCAGGGAAAGGGCACCGGGCTCCCGTTTCGCAGATGTGGAAACTGAGGCCCAGAGGAGGGATTCGGGAAGTGTCTGTTTCTGACGCCACTGGCTGCCGCGACACAGAGGCCAGAGGCGCAGGGGGGCTTGGAGGGAGCCTTTTGCCTCCCTCCTTCGACGCCCCCAGAGAGCCGGGGGCACTTTAGAGATGGCTGGGGCTTCAAGGGTTTGCGGGAAGCGATTGTTTCCCCAGTGTTCGTTCAAATGTGTGTTCGTTGCAGGGCCCGGGATTGGGGGTGGGTGTAGCTCGTGCTGGGAAGGGAAAGACACAGATTCTGGGTTCGTGGCCCCCCCAGGATGGTGGGGAGTGGGGTGTGTCCCATTGAGGGGAGCCAGATTTAACAAATAAAAACTCAGGTTGCCCAGTGACGCTTGAATTTCAGATTAACAATCGTCTTTTTTTTTTTTTTTTTTTTTTTAGCATGCATGTGTCCCGAGCATTGTCCTGTATTTTATCTGGCGATCAGACCCATGGAAGCTCCTCTGGGCCTCGGTGTCCCCGTGTGTCCAAGAAATCCTTTCTCGTAACAGAGATTAGGACCGAGCCGTTCCCTGGAATCTCCTGCGTCTAAATACAGGGGGATGAGCCGGGGATGCCTTGGGGTGCACGTGACCCTTGTCTTCCATTTGTCCTCTCCGAGGTGTCCCTCTCCCGGTTCAGGCATCGCGCTGTGGGTGGGGTGGGGTGGGGGGCGAGCTGGGCTGGCATCCATCTGACTCCTGCTGAGCCGAGTTGCTTTTGGCCAACCGTCAGTTTTCTCTCTGTATAATGGGCTCGATCCTACCCTCAGTTTTCTCTCTGTATAATGGGCACGATCCTACCCTCAGTTTTCTCTCTGTATAATGGGCACGATCCAATCCTCAGTTTTCTCTCTGTATGATGGACACGATCCTAAAGCGTGACCCACAGGGGTGCTGGGAAGTTCAGGTGCTGTAGCGAAGGGGAGACATGCTGGTGTTTTAACCAGTGGTGCTGGCTCCGAACAAGCCTGCCAGGTGAAATGTAGGCTCATTCGGCTGCGGCAGGGGCTGCCCGACTCCCTGTCCAGTGCTCGCTCGCTCGGGATTTCCTCCAAAGAGGAATGCGGGCTGCTGTGGAATCTTAGCGCTGGAAGACTCTTTGGGGGACCACTACTCCAAGCTCCTCTTTCGCCTTGGAAAACGAGGCCCAGAGACGCCCCGTGGCTACCCCAAGGCCACACAGTGAGTTCCTCGCTGACAGGGGTCAAAGGCCAGGTGTCCTGAATCTCAGTCCTAGAGGCTTTCCCCTCCACAACGTAAGGGCTTGAAATTGAATTTGAACGTTTCTTTCTGGAGGCAAAAGTTCATTCGGTGTGAGGCATTGCAACACCAAGGGGAAATAGTGAGGGGTCCTGGGGCAGGGGGGGAGAAACAGGTTGCATACAGCAAACACAGGCAGAGAAAGGGTGGGGCTGTGGGAGCCCCGCACCCCCCGTCCTTGGGGTTAAGTAGCTTCCCCACTTCCGAAAAGGGGACCCCGAGAATGGCATTGACCATCCGCTCGGGTGTCCTGTCCTCAAGTCCCTAGACCTGCCCCAAGGTTTGCTGTCTCTTCCCCAGAGTCGGCCTTGGTTGGGAGGAATCCCCCCCTCCCTGGGACTCAGGACCATTAAGGCCGTCAGTCTCGTCTTCCAGAGAAAGACATTTCGATACCTGGGATCCAGAACGCAGAGGTGAGAGGCCATTGGGTTTGCTTCCGCCCATGTGCCTCTACTGGTCTCTGTCTGCCTTTGTCTCTCCGCCTTGCTGTCTCTCCCTCTCTTCCCTCTTGCCGCCCACCCTTCTCCCCTTCCCACCGCCCCCCCTTCCTGTCCCTTCCTTCCCTTCTTCCCTCTCACTGCTGAGTCTGTTTATCCCTGAACCACTTTTCCTGCAGGGAGACGCTGGGAAGCCTGGCTCCAAGCCCGTGCGATCCTAATCTTCCCGGTGGACCGTCTGCAATGTAATTTATGGGCAAGGCTCCCTCGGCCTCTCCATCCTGCAGCCTGCGCAGGACACGCAGCCGTGGGAGTGGAAGGAGCTGGTGGGAGGGAGGAGAGGGACAGGAGTGGAGTCGGGGCTGGCTTCCCAGGGTCCCCTCACATTCTGCTCTGTCTGCCCCCCAGTGGGGGGGTGGCAGGGGGGAGGGACAGGCCCACGCCCAGCTGGGGAAGCTTTGACAGAGAACCACCTTCATTTCTGGATTCATGAAATGCAGTTACTGAAATGAAGTTCAGTTACTGAAATGCAAGACTGCTCTCCTGTGTGGGCTTTGCAGAGCTCGGGGGCAGGAGGGCCCCCGTGGAGGCCACGGGATTAGGTCAAGACATTCCTGCATGCATTCAGTCCCCTTCCCTGAGCACCTTCTATGGGCCCCGGCTCCGGGGCTGGGAACGAGGCTACTATCTGGAACACGCAGAGACCCGCGCCTGTCCTTCTTGGAGCTAACAGTCTGGGGAAGGCCAGAGATAGTAATCTAGTCGTTACTTAAGATCTTCTCTTAGATCTTAAGATCCAGGCCAAAGGAGAGGTTCCTGGTGCCTTGTAGTATGGGGGGCGACTGGTATGGGGAGCCACTCCCTCTTTTCTGAGTGATAACGAACAATAATAGTACCATTAACTAAATATTGATAAAGACAGGCAGTTCCGAACAAGTCCTTCTCCTTTGCCATCACTTTTTAAAAAATGTTTTAATGTTTATTGATTCTGGAGACAGAGAGAGACAGGGCATGCACGGGGGAGGGGCAGAGAGGGAGACACAGAACCCGAAGCAGGCCCCAGGCTCCCAGCTGTCAGCACGGAGCCCGACGCGGGGCTCGAACTCACCGACCGCGAGATCATGACCTGAGCCGAAGTCGGATGCTTAAGCGACTGAGCCCCCCCCAGGCGCCCCTCCTTTGCCATCACTTTTGATCCGATTTTTATTTTAGGTGGGTTGACGTTAGATACCCCTCCACCAGCTGATGTGATGGGGTTCCGGTGGCCCCTGAAAGAGTCCCCCCCTCTCAAGGCTGTGTGCACCCTCGATCAGGTGCCTCATCCTCTGGGAGCCCTAAACCAGCGCAGGTGAAGGCTGCTCCTGCCCCCCCACCTCCCCCTCCGCTGCGCTCCCCAGATCCAGGGAAGGTCGGGCTCTGACACTGGAGGATGTGGGCCAGCCTCAGTCCCCTCTTCAGGCCCCAGGTCCCGGCCGGAAAATGGACCACTAGGTCCCAGGAGGGAGGGCGATCTCCCAGAATTTGCTGTGAGGGTCACACGGGGCGGTTGAAGGGTGGTTATTGTTTTGGAAGCCCCTGGAATAATCACCACGCTCGCCGCCATCATCCACAGCGGAGGAGGGCCCCAAGCAGGCCCAGCGGCAGAGGGCAGGTGGGCTCCCTTTTGTCCGGGACGGAAAGGTCCCCCTCCCGGAGCCGCGCCGCCTTCTCAGCGGAGCAACGCTGCCACCTAGTGGTCGTCCTTCTCCTTTCTCGGCGCGAAGCCGGGCTGAGCCAGACTGTGGCTTCCAAAGGGCACCCGCCAGGCTCCCGATGGTCAGGGCTTCCGTATCTGGTCACCGGACGGCAAGTATTGAGAGTGAGGAGGACGCAAGATCCCTGCTCCTCGAGCCCCTTGTCCCCGGCCATTGGATTTGGCCTGGCCGAGCGGAGGCCGGAGCAGGCACGGGCACGACCTCAGCTGCTGAACACCGGTCAGTGTCAAAGGCAAGACGCTCAGCCGTGTGAGCCCAGCCCTGTTTCTACTTCCTGTCTTTCCCGCAGTTTATTCTTTACCTACTTTCCAGAGTGATCCTTTTATTTTTTATTTTTTTTAAGTTTATTTATTTATTTTGAGAGAGAGAGAGAGAGAGAGAGAGAATCCCAAGCAAGCTGTCACTGTCAGCAAGGAGCCTGATGGAGGGCTCGAGCCCGTGAACCGTGAGATCATGACCTGAGCTGAAATTCGAGGCTTAACCCACTGAGCCACCCAGGCGCCTCCCCGCCCCCCCTGCCCTTTTTAAAAGTGTGTTTACCAGAGTGATCCTTTTAAAAAGGAAGTCAGATTCGGTCACTACTCTGCTCAGAATCCCACGGTGGCTCCCACTTCACTCAGAGTAGAGCCAAAGCCAGCGTCACGGCCCCACAATGACCCGCGTCTCCGACCTCGCCTGCCCCCTGCACGTTCCACCCCAGCCACACTGATCGGCCTCCTTGCCAGTCATTAAACAGTCAGGCTTCTCCTGCCCCAGGGCCTTTGCCTTTGCTATTCTCTCCACAGGGCGTGCTCTTCCCCCAGATATCCACGTGGCCTGCCCCTCATGTTATTCTGCTCTCTGCGTAAATATCATCTGCTCAGAGACGTCTGCCCTCACCCAACTAACAGCTTCCATTTTTCTTCTTCCCCCCTTCCCACCCTACTTTCTCCCTAGGACTCACAACATATTGTAAACTCGTATGCTCATGTGGGACAGTGGGAGAAGAGAGGGCTTCTACCTGGTCTGAGGAGGGAGACATCGCTTGGGTCTTTTAAGAATTCCTAGTCTGATGGGAAAGAGACAGCTTCTGCCCTGGGGAGGGGGGGGTCTCCTACTCAGACAGGAGGCGGGGACACCTTGCCGGAGGTGGGAGCTGTGACCCCTGTACGTGGCACCCGGAGTGTAGCTTACAGGGACGGGAGGCTTGCTGAAATGGCTCAACAGAAGGCTGATGTGAACTTGTCAGCATGAGAGCAATTTTCATGTCCTCCCTACTGGGTATCGCGCAAGAGGTGACGTAAAGTTCCCCACAAACGCTGTCTTCAGCACGACTAGAGTTCAGGAGTTGCAGACTCAAAAATAATGCACCACGGCTGCCCAAAGCAGCTACGATTGGTATACAAGCCACATGGGGAGCAGGGTCGCAGAAACTATGCAAGAGGGTATAGATGGCAAGATCTTTCAACCACCGGAGGCCTCAGAAAACATGAGCAAAAACACACTTCCTGTCAGCACGGGGCTCGCCCTGACGCGATGACATCTCTATCTGTTGGATCCCACAAGAGCCGAAGGAGTTGGGTATGAAGAATCAGACCGGGAGCACCTAACTCTTCCCAGTCTGCCATGGAGAAGAACCCGGATGCCCGCGATTTTAAGGGGTTGAAAGAGAGCCTGCCTACAAGATCTAACCGAGGGAAGACGGTGGGACGCAGGATTTGACGCTGAGCTGAGCTGGCCTTCAAGGCTCAGGGCGCCCCAGCAGCAATTCTGACCATCGCAGAGCCCAGCCAGGGTGGGTCCCATGGAGTCTGTCTGTAGCAAACTCATGGTCAAGATGAGCTTCGGCCGCCGACACGTGCCTGGCAGAGGACGGGGGCGCACCGACTGCGGTTAAATTTGCAACGGAGGCTAACACGACAGTGGGGGGTGGAGGGACAGAGAGGGAGGTGTTTGGACAACATCAAAGACGGTAGTCTCGATGATGTGAGAACCAACTCATCAGGGGTGCGCGGCTGGCTCAGGTGGGAGGGGGTATAGCTCTTGATCTCAGGGTCGTGAGCTTGAGACCCACATCAGGCTTAGAATTTACTTAAACACACACACACACATACACACACACACACACACACACACACACACACACACAACTGACGGTGGAGGAAGAAGTGGTGGGCCAAGAATATATTACATAAAGTTATAATGTTAGGGGCGCCTGGGTGGCTCAGTCAGTTAAGCGTCCAGCTTCAGCTCAGGTCATGATCTCACGGTTCGTGACTTCGAGCCCCATGTCTGGCTCTGTGCTGACAGCTCGGAGCCTGGAGCCTGCTTCGGATTCTGTGCCTCCCTCTCTCTCTCTGCCCCTCCCCTGCTCTCTCTCTCTCTCTCTCTCAAAAATAAACACACACACAGAAAAAAAAAAAAAAAAGCAAAGAGAACAAACCACATAATCAAAGATTTTTTTAAAATGCTTTCTTTTTAAAAACATTTTTATTTATTTAATTTGAGCGAGCAAGCACGAGCAGGGGAAGGGCAGAGAACGAGAGGGGGAGAGAGAGAGAATCCCAAGCAGGTTCCACGCTGTCCCCGCAGAGCCCGACGAGGGTGAGCTCGTGACCTGAGCCGAAATCAAGAGCCTGATGCCCAACTGACTGAGCCGCTCAGGTGCCCCGATCAAAGATTTAAAAGGAAAAAATAACTCCATAAAAACACAAAAGAATAGGGGCGCCTGGGTGGCGCAGTCGGTTAAGCGTCCGACTTCAGCCAGGTCACGATCTCGCGGTCCGTGAGTTCGAGCCCCGCGTCAGGCTCTGGGCTGATGGCTCAGAGCCTGGAGCCTGTTTCCGGTTCTGTGTCTCCCTCTCTCTCTGCCCCTCCCCCGTTCATGCTCTGTCTCTCTCTGTCCCAAAAATAAATAAAAAACGTTGAAAAAAAAATTAAAAAAAAAAACACAAAAGAATATGTGGAACAGTGTGATGGAACACAGATGTCGGAACTATCAATACACGTGGGTGGGTTTATTTGCCTGGTGCAAGAAACACAATAACGTTGGATTCCCCAACCAAATGCAACTCCGTGCCCCGTGGAAGGGGCTCCCCTACACCGAGGTTAATTCAGGTGAAAGCTGAGCAGAGGTGTCGTGAGCCAACTCAAATGAAAACGTGGCTGTGTCATATTAGACAACGTGGGCTTCGGTCCAGAAAAGCATTTAATGCGACAAGGGAAGGCGCTTGGGAATCCACGAGTGGGTTAGTTAGCCACAGCGGAGGGGGCGGGAGGGACGGACAGTGATGCACGCCGTGGATGACCCAGGAGGTGTGTCCGCGACGGGGAAGATACGTGATGGAGAGGAATCCAAGCCTCAATCCTCTTCCCTGGTTATGTGACAGATAAGATACAGAGAATCTTTGTAGCACCATCAGTCCCTCCTCCACTGCCTCACGAGGGAGACAGCGTCACGTACTGGTAACCAGAAATTCAATATGGTGGAGGCTAAAACACCCAACTCCTGGCAAAAAGGCCCCAACAGACACTGGCTCGGAGGGCACAGAAGTCGACCTTGTCTCAGGGCGCCTGGGTGGCTCAGTCAGTTCAGCGGCCGACTCGTGACCTCCCAGTGTGTGAGACTCGTGACCTCCCAGTGTGCTCACATCACAGAGCCTGTTTGGGGTTCTCTCTCTCTCTCTCTCTCTCATCTCTCTGTCTCTCCAAATAAATGCACAGACATGAAAAAAAGGGGGGGGTAGTCTACCTGTCTCCCCTGTAGACATTGTGAGGTGAACTGCTTCGTGGGTGGGATAGCTCTGCTCCAGAAGGCTTCTGGAAGCCAGATCCCTGCCAACACGGTTCTCTGCCCTCCCGTAGGGCACGGCCATTGTTTGCATGGTTGACCTGGGTCGCTGTGGCTTCCAGAGAAGGGCGGGGGGGAGTGAAGCAGGTAGAACAGCACATGGGTTTCCATGGTCACTGGATGCCGTGGCCTAGTCTGACCGCAAGGGAGGCTGGGAGACGTCATCTCGCCCTGTGCCCGGGGGAGGGAAGAACGGATTTGAGCAGACAGCTGGGGGGAGTGGGAATGAGCACCAGCATTTTAGAAGCCGTGCGTTAGTATCTGCCACAGTTTGGACACAAATACCCCGTGACCCAGCCGTGTTGCTCCCAGGAGGGGCCCAACGGAAATGAGCTCATGTTCTCAGCAGAAGCCAGACAGCCAGGGGTCTATGCAGTGTGATTTCAGTTAGGACGTTCGAAACCCGGAAATGCCCGTGAGGGCCCAAGCGGGGAAGGTAGTGGGTGTGGAGGAGGGGACAGGAGGGGGGCTCCTGGGGCACCGGTCATTAAAAAAAATTTTTTTTAATGTTTATTTTTGAGAGAGAGAGAGAGAGATAGAGAACAAGAAGGAGGGGCAGAGAGCGAGGGAGACACAGAATCTGAAGCAGGCTCCAGGCTCCAAGCTGTCAGCACAGAGCCCGACGTGGGGCTCGAGCCCACAAACCATGAGATCATGTCCTGAGCCAAAGTCGGACGCTCAGTCGACTGAACCACCTAGGCACCCCTAACTTTAAAAAAAAAATGTTTATTTTTGAGAGAGAAAGAGACAGAGCACGAGCAGGAGAAGGGCAGAGAGAGGGAGACCCAGAATCTGAAGCAGGCTCTGGGCTCCAAGCTGTCAGCACAGAGCCTGACTCAGGGCTTGAACCTACGCACCGTGAGATCATGGCCTGAGCTGAAGTCGGATGCTCAACCGACTGAGCCACCCAGGCGCCCCATTTTTTATTTCTCAGTCTGGGTGGCAATTTCACGGGGCGGCTCGCTTTGTGAAAAGTCATCGAGCTGTCCCCTTAACGACTTGTGACGTGGTCTCTTTCAATAAGTATTTTAATTAACAAAACTACTAAAAGACAAAAGGATTTGTACAAGTGGAAAGACACATCGTCTTTCAGGAAGGGGAATCAACCCCATGAACTTGTAATTCTCCCTTTAATTCTGGGAAACTCATCCTTTAATTCTGGGGAAAATATCAACAGTTTTTGTTGAAACAGGTATGTTTATCCTAACGTTCCTATGAAACATTAATCAGTAAGCATAGTGAGGAAAATTCTAGAAAAAGGGGACTTATCGAAAGGATTAACCGTATCATGAAGCTTCAGTCATCAAGACAATGTGGTTTTGACCCATGAATTCTCAAATGGACCAATGATATAAAATGGAAAAATCAGAAAGAGACCTGAATACAGATATGATGTGGGGCAACTGGCTATAGCCACCTGGAAAAAAAAAATTCTGGATTCCTACTTTATAGTAAAATGAATTACAAAGGAATGTGAAAATGAAGCTGTAAATGTTTTAGAAGGAGTCCTTCATGACTTCAAGTGTGGAGACTTTCTAATTGTAACTCAAAAATCTAGAAGCCGTTAAAAAGCTTGATTCATTTACTTGCATAAAAATAAAGATAAAAAACATTCTTCATGCTGAAAATAAATCCCATGTGAGCAAAGTCAAAAGACAAATGACAAACAGGGGGAAAGTGTTTGTCATTCATATCAGAAGCAAAGGGCTGATCGCCTTCCCAAAGGGCCAATAAAAGTGGATGACAGGGTCAAGGAGCCCCACATGACAGTGGGCCAAAGGTATGGACAGACAGTTTACAGCCAAGGAAGTCCAAATACAACTTCTTAGGAAAAGAAAGTTCGTCTCGCTCACAGTAAGATCAATGCCCCTTGAAATGACAGCCACACGTCCCTTTCCCTCATCAAAGTGGCAAAGATCTGAAAGGAAGATGGCAGCTTGTGTTGGTGACTCTGGAAGAAACAGATGCCCTCGTGCTTTGCTGGTGGGATCATGTCTGAGAGTGTCTGGGCCCTGGGACAGCAGAGGGTCCATCAAATTTTCAAATGCAGGGACACCTGAGTGGCTCATTTGGTTGAGCACTCACCTTCGGCTCAGGTCATGATCTCGTGGTTTGTGAGTTCGAGCCCCGCATCAGGCTCTGTGCTGACGGCTCGGAGCCTGGAGCCTGCTTTGGATTCTGTGTCTCCTTCTCTCTCTGCCCCTCCCCAACTTGTGCTATGTCTCTCTATGTCTCTCAAAAAATAATTAAGTGTAAAATAAATAAAATAAAAAGATTCAAATGCGTGCTCTAACTCAGCAATTGTCTCTTGGGAATTTATCCTGTAGAATTACCTGCACACACATGAAATGCCAACTGTATACAAGGTTATTTGCTACAGTGTTGTTTATAATAGCAAATGGTTAGAAGCAGCCAAGAGTCTGATTCATTAAACTGTGGTCCATTCATACAATGGAATGCCATGGTCAGGACAAAAAATTAAGAGGAAAGACAGTGTGTTCAATATTTTACATTTTGGGTCAAAAGGGGGATGGCCAAAGTCTATATTCTTATTTGTGTGGGTATGCAGAAGAAATGTGGGAGACCTACTCGAGAAACTATGAACACTGGTCACCTGAAGGGGAAGGGGTGCTGAGAATTGGCAGATGAAAGATTGGGGGGGGGGAGGAATGCGGGGAGAACTTTGCACTGTGTGCATTTTTTTAAAACTTTTTTTTTAATGTTTATTTTATTTTTGACAGAGAGAGAGAGATGGAGGGGGAGGGGGAGGGAGAGAGGGAGACACAGAATCTGAAACAGGCTCCAGGCTCTGAGCTGTCAGCACAGAGTCCGACGCAGGGCTCAAACTCCCGAACCACAAGATTGAGCCCTGAGCCGAAGTTGGACGCCCAACTGACTGAGCCACCCAGGTGCCCCGCACTGCGTGCATTTTTATGTCTTTTTTTTTTTACTTTATTTTTTTGAATTTACATCCTAATTAGTTAGCATATAGTGCACCAATGATCTCAGGAGCAGATTCCTTAACACCCCTTCCCCAGTTAGCCCATCCCCCCTCCCACAATCCCTTCAGTAACCCTCAGTTTGTTCTCCGTATTTATGAGGCTTGTCTGTTTTGTCGCCCTCCCTGTTTTTATATTATTTTTGCCTCCCTTCCCTTATGTTCATCTGTTTTGTCTCTTAAAGTCCTCAAATGAATGAAGTCATATGATGTTTGTCTTTCTCTGACTAATTTCACTTAGCATAATACCCTCCAGTTCCATCCGCATAGTTGCAAATGCAAGATTTCATTATTTCTGATTGCCGAGTAATACTCCATTGTGTATATATACCACATCTTCTTTATCCATTCATCCATCGATGGACATTTGGGCTCTTTCCATACTTTGGCTATTGTCGATAGTGCTGGGGTGCACGTGTCCCTTCGAAACAGCACACCTGTATCTTGTGGATAAATGCCTAGTAGTGCAATTGCTGGGTCGTAGAGTAGTTCTATTTTTAGTTTTTTGAGGAACCTCCATACTGTTTTCCAGAGTGGCTGCGCCAGCTTGCGTTCCCACCAACAATGCAAAAGAGATCCTCTTTCTCCACGTCCTTGCCAACATCTATTGTTGCCTAGAGTTGTTCATGTTAGCCATTCTGACAGGCATGAGGTGGTATCTCAGTGTGGTTTTGATTTGTATTTCCCTGATGATGAGTGATGTTGAGCGTTTTTTCATGTGTTGGTTGGCCATCTGGATGTCTTCTTTGGAGAAGTGTCTATTCATGACTTTTGCCCATTTCTTCACTGGATTATTTGTTTTTTGGGTGTTGAGTTTGATAAGTTCTTTACAGATTTTGGATGCTAACCCTTTATCTGATATGTCACTTGCAAATATCTTCTCCCATTCTGTGGTTGCCTTTTAGCTTTGCTGATTGTTTCCTTCGCTGTGCAGAAGCTTTTTATTTTGATGAGGTCCCAGTAGTTCATCTTTGCTTTTGTTTCCCTTGCCTCCGGAGACGTGTTGAGTAAGAAGTTGCTGTGGCCGAGATCAAAGAGGTTTTTGCCTGCTTTCTCCTCGTGGATTTTGATGGCTTCCTGTCTTACGTTTAGGTCTTTCATCCATTTTGAGTTTATTTTTGTGTCTGGTGTAAGAAAGTGGTCCAAGTTCATTCTTCTGTATGTTGCTGTCCAGTTTTCCCAGCACCACTTGCTGAAGAGACTGTCTTTATTCCATTGGATATTCTTTCCTGCTTTGTTGAAGATTAGTTGGCCATACGTCTGTGGGCCCATTTGTGGGTTCTCTATTCTGTTCCATTGATCTGAGTGTCTGTTCTTATGCCAGTACCACACTGTCTTGATGATTACAGCTTTGTAGTATAGCTTGAAGTCCGAAATTGTGATCCCTCCAGCTTTGGTTTTCTTTTTCAAGATTGCTTTGGCTATTCGGGGTCTTTTCTGGTTCCATACAAATTTTAGGATTGTTTGTTCTAGCTCTGTGAAGAATGCTGCTGTTATTGTGATAGGGATTGCATTGAATATGCAGATTGCTTTGGGTAGTATTGACATTTTAACAATATTTGTTCTTCCTATCCAGGAGCATGGAATCTTTTTCCATTTTTTTGTGTGTGTGTTTCTTGAATTTCTTTCAAAAGCTTTCTATAGTTTTCAGTGTATAGATTTTTCACCTCTTTGGTTAGATTTATTCCTAGGTATTTTATGGTTTTTGGTGCAACTGTGAATGGGATTGATTCCTTGATTTCTCTTTCAGTCACTTCACTGTTGGTGTATAGGAATGCAACCGATTTCTGTGCATTGATTTTATATCCTGCAACTTTGCTGAATTCATGGATCAATTCTAGCAGTTTTTTGGTGGAATCTTTTGGGTTTTCCATCTAGAGTATCATGTCATCTGCCAAGAGTGAAAGTTTGACCTCCTCCTGGCCGATTTGGATGCCTTTTATTTCTTTGTGTTGTCTGATTGCAAAGGCTAAGACTTCAATACTATGTTGAGTAACAGTGGTGAGAGTGGACATCCCTGTCTTGTTCCTGGCCTAGGGGGAAAGCTCTCAGTTTTTCCCCATTGAGGATGATATTAGCGTTGGGTCATTCATATATGGCTTTTATGATCTCAAGGTATGATCCTTCTATCCCTAGTTTCTTGGGGGTTTTTATGAAGAAAGGATGCTGTATTTTGTCAAATGCTTTCTCTGCATCTATTGAGAGGATCATATGGTTCTTGTCCTTTCTTTTATTGATGTGATGAGTCACATTAATTGTTTTGTGGATGTTGAACCAGCCCTGCATCCCAGGTATAAATCCCACTTGGTCATGGTGAATAATTTTTTTAATGTACTGTTGGAGCCGGTTGGCTAACATCTTGTTGAGGATTTTTGCATCCACGTTCATCAGGGAAATTGGTCTATAGTTCTCCTTTTTAGTGGGGTCTCTGTCTGGTTTTGGAATCAAGGTAATGCTGGCTTCATAGAATGAGTTTGAAAGTTTTCCTTCCATTTCTATTTTTTTGGAACAGCTTCAAGAGAATAGGTGTTAACTCTTCCTTAAATGTTTGGTAGAATTCCCCTGGAAAGCCATCTGGCCCTGGACTCTTGTTTTTTGGGAGATTTTTGATTACTAATTCAATCTCCTTACTGGTTATGGGTCTGTTCCAATTTTCTATTTCTTCCTGTTTCAATTTTGGTAGCGTATATGTTTCTAGGAGTTTGTCCATTTCTTCCAGATTGCCCATTTTATTGGCATATAATTGCTCATAATATTCTCTTATTATTGTTTTTATTTCTGCTGTGTTGGTTGTGATCTCCTCTTTGATTCTTGATTTTATTTATTTGGGTCCTTTCCTTTTTCCTTTTGATCAAACTGGCTAGTGGTTTATCAATTTTGTTAATTCTTTCAAAGAACCAGCTTCTGGTTTCATTGATCTATTGTTGTTTTTTTTTGTTTTTTGTTTTTTTTTTGTTTTTGGTTTCAATAGCATTAATTTCTGCTCTAATCTTTATTATTTCCTATTTTCCGCTGGTTTTAGGTTTTATTTGCTGTTCTTTTTCCAGCTCTTTAAGGCGTAAGGTTAGGTTGTGTATCTGAGATCTTTCTTCCTTCTTTAGGAAAGCCTAGATTGCTATATACTTTCCTCTTATGACCGCCTTTGCTGCATCCCAGAGGTTTTGGGTTGTGGTGTTATCATTTTCACTGACGTCCATACACTTTTTAATTTCCTCTTTAACTTCTTGGTTAGCCCATTCATTCTTTAGTAGGATGTTCTTTAGTCTCCAAGTTTTTGTTACCTTTCCAAATTTTTTCTTGTGGTTGATTTTGAGTTTCATAGTGTTGTGGTCTGAAAATATGCACGGTATGATCACGATCTTTTTGTAGTTACTTAGGGCTGATTTGTGTCCCAGTATATGGTCTATTCTGGAGAACGTTCCGTGTGCACTGGACAAGAATGCATATTCTGCTGCTTTAGGATGAAATGTTTTGAATATATCTGTTAAGTCCATCTGGTCCAGTGTGTCATTCAAAGCCATTGTTTCCTTGTTGATTTTCTGCTTAGATGATCTGTCCATTGCTGTGGGTGGGGTGTTGAAATCTCCTACTATTATGGTATTACTATCGATGAGTTTCTTTATGTTTGTGACTAATTGATTTACATATTTGGGTGCTTTCACATTTGGGGCATAAATGTTTACAATTGTTAGGTCTTCTTGGTGGATAGACCCCTTGATTATGATATAATGCATCTCTTGATACAGTCTTTATTTTAAAGTCTAGATTGTCTGATATAAGTATGGCTACTCCAGCTTGCTTTGGTTGACCATTAGCATGATAGATGGTTCTCCAACCCCTTACTTTCAATCTGAAGGTGTCTTTAGGTCTAAGGTGGGTCATAAACAGCATTAGATGGATCTTGTTTTCTTATCCATTCTGTTACCCTATGTCTTTTGATTGGAGCATTGAGTCCATTGATGTTTAGAGTGAGTACTGAAAGATATGAATTTATTGTCATTATGTTTCTTGTAGAGTTGGAGTTTCTGGTGGTGTTCTCTGGTCCTTTCTAATCTTTGTTGCTTTTGCTATTTATTTATTTATTTATTTATTTATATTTCCATCTTTTCTCCCCTCAGAGAGTCTCCCTTAAAATTTCTTGCAGGGCTGGCTTAGTGGTCACAAACTCCTTTTTGTCTGTCTGGGAAACTTTTTATCTCTCCTTCTATTTTGAATGACAGCCTTGCTGGATAAAGAATTCTTGGCTGCATATTTTTCTGATTCAGCACACTGAATATATCCTGCCACTCCTTTCTGACCTGCCAAGTTCCTGTGGATAGGTCTGCTGCAAACCTGATCTGTCTTCCCTTGTAGGTTAGGGACTTTTTTTCCCTTGCTGCTTTCATGATTCTCTCCTTGCCTGAGTATTTTGTGAATTTGACTATGATATGCCTCATTGACGGTTGGTTTTTGTTGAATCTAATGGGGGTCCTTTGTGCTTCCTGGATTTTGATGTCTGTGCCTTTCCCCAGGTTAGGAAAGTTTTCTGTTATGATTTGCTCACATACCCCTATTTCTCTCTCTTCCTCTTCTGGGACCCCTGTGATTCTGATATTGTTCCTTTTTAATGAGTCACTGATTTCTCTAATTCTTAAATCGTGCTCTTTTGCCCTGATCTCCCTCTTTTTTTTCTGCTTCATTATTCTCTATAAGTTTGTCCTCTATATCGCTGATTCTCTGTTCTGCCTCATCCATCCTTGCTGCCACAGCATCCATTCGTGATTGCAGCTCAGTTATAGCATTTTTAATTTCATTCTGACTAGTTTTTTACTTCTTTTATCTCCGCAGAAAGGGATTCTAATCTATTTTCGACTCCAGCTAGTATTCTCATTATTGTGATTCTAAATTCTGGTTCAGACATCTTGCGTGTATCTGTGTTGGTTAAGTCCCCGGCTGTCCTTTCTTCCTGCTCTTTCTTTTGGGGTGAATTCCTTCATTTCATCATTTGGAAGGGAGAAAAGGAATTAATGAGGTAAAAAAATTAAAATTAAAAAATTAAAATTAAAATATATAAAAATTAAAAAACTACACACACACACACAAAATCGAATAAATGATGCTAGATCCTAGGTGTGTTTTGGTCTGGGTGTTGAAAGTGGCTTGATAGATTAGAGAAAAAAGGGGAAAGAAGAATAAAAAAGGAAATCGTTTGAAAATTTGAAAAGATGAATACACTGAAGTAGACTAAAATGAAATGATGGAAGTAAACTAGAATTCGAAAAAATTTACACAAAAGTAAAAAATGTAGTGGAAAAAATTAAAGAAAAATATTTTAAATAAAAATTAAAAATAAAAATGAATTTTTTCTCTTTCTGTATTCAAGAAAAACGTAAAGAAACGAAAAAGAAAAAAGGAAATCGTTAGAGAATCTGAAAAAATGAATACACTGACATAGACTAAAATGATGGAAGTAAAATAGAATTTGAAAAATTTACACAAAATCAAAAATATAGTAAAAACTTAAAGAAAAATATTTTTAATAATTGGAAATAAAAATGATTTTTTTCTCTTTCTGTATTCAAGAAAAAGAAATGAAAAAGAGAAAAAAGAAAAAAAAAGAAAGAAAGAAAATTGAATAGATGAACCTGCTAACAGATTGAAGTAGGACTGAAATTGCTTCGTTTTCCCCTAGAAGTCAGACTAGGAAGCGCTTTATGGTCCATAAACTCAGCAGGCGGACGTGTGTTCTTGAACAACGAGGTTGACCCGGTTGGGCGGGGCTCAGTGTAACGGCTCCGCTCTCCACTAGATGGCGCCGCCAGCCTCCTGGGGTGGGTTCTTGTGGCGCTCCTAGGTGCGTATGCGCATGCGCGCGAGCAGTGAAATGGCGCCACCCAGCTACCCGGTCTGTTCTCCCAGATCAGCAGTCGCGCACCCGTCCTCTGTCTTCAGCTCTCTACCGCTCCCCGCTTCTTCCCTCTCCGTTACCAGGCCCCAGGCAGTAGCTCTCTCCCGAGTTTTGTCTCAGACGCGGCTGTTTTCCCCGGCCCCTTACTTGCGCAGGGCTACGGCTTCGACCCCTTCCGACCCTCTGCGGGAGGGTCTCCCTGGGCAACGGCCTAACCCCGGCTGCACCCAGGAAAGTTCCCAAACCGTGCTGCTGCCGAAGCCCAGAGACTGCGGCCGGGTGCCAGCCGCCCCAGAAAAAGTTCGCGAGCTAGCGCAGCAGCTGCCTTTCAGGGATTATGGAAAATCGCAACACGCATCTGGCACCAGGCTTCACCCTTAAGGACCTTGTTCCAGCACCAGCGATCGGGGCGTTCTCTGGGGTCTGCTGGGCCCAGGTGGCCTCACAGCCTCTACCGAACGCCCTTCCGGCCGTGGAACCGCTTCTCCCCGTGTGGCCCGAGAACCTCCCAGACCTCGCTCTGCTCCTGGGGATTCGCCCTTCCCGCCAGAGCACCCACCGCCAGGTATCGAGCTGTGGAGTTGCAGCCTTTGCGCTCCCCTTGTTTATTACAGTCTTAATGGAATTTAAACCCTCTCCTTTCTCCCTATTTAGTTCAGTCCCTGTGGCTGTTTCCAATTTTCCACTTTCTCTCCAGCTGCTTTTGGGGAGGGGTGCTTTTCCCGTATTCTCCCCCCCCGACCCTTGACTCCGTCCTCTCTCCCCTCGCAAAAGCACCTCCCTGCCCACCGTGGCTTCTCGCTCCCCAAGTTCACTTCTCCGTGCCGTGTACCTGCTGAGTTCTGTGGCTCAGGTCGTGCAGATTGTTGTGTTAATCCTCCAGTCAGTTTTCTAGCTGTGTAGGTTGGTTTAGTGTTGGTCTGGCTGCATTTCACGGACACGAGACCCACAAAAATCTTCTATGTTCTTCCGCCATCTTGGTTCCCTCCCCGTCTTTTGGTTTTTGACACATGCGAATGTATCAGCGATTCAAAAATTAAAAATGAAATGAAATCTACAATAAAACTGCCCAGGGATGCACATTGTGCTTCATACACTAGTCTCTGTTCTCAAACGCATCCTCTCTGACACGCTGAAAAAATCCGAACCCCGAGAGCGGTTTCTGTCTGGCTCACAAACTGTCAACCTCGGTCAGTTCCAAGGATCCTTCTTGGATTGTGTGGTCAGTTCTGGCTGCTCCCTTCCTCCCTCTCCCCTCTCTTGCCTCTCTCCATCTCCTTTCCCTGCCTGGATCCCCAGGACATTTCCCTTGTTTTAGTTCCTGTGGGATGTGGACATCTCCTACGTGCACCTGCTTAGGTAATAGCCACCCACTGGAGGACGGTAACACATTCACCTGGGCTGGGGATGCTGGGAAAAAGATGCCCTCTTGTTCACACAGAGTGTGAACCTATAAGCCCCCCTCTGAAATCGCAGGCTTTGCGGTGGAGGTTGGGGTCATATGGGGTTTGGCGAGTCCCTGAGGGTCTATAGGTGCCCCCCCCCTCGGACTTCTCTGGTTCAGGGACATCTCTCTGTACCTCTGGGCTGCTTGGTCCCAGACTATTTTTTTAAAGTGTTTTATTGGGCTACAACTGATACACAATATGCTGCACATATTTAAAGGGGACCATTCAGTAAGTTCCGAGACACGTGTGCATTGTTGAAACCATCCCCCAAGTCACATCCGTCACCCCTAACAGTTTCCCTGTGCCCCCTTGTCACCCCTCCTCCCCCAGTTGTCCCCCAGGCAACCACTGATCTGCTTTCTGTCACTATAGACGGGTTTGCGTTTTCTAGAATTTTATGTAAATGGGATCATATGGTATGTGCTCATTTTGTCTAGCTTCCTTCTGTAGCATAATTATTTTGAAATCCGTGTTCTCATGTATATTAATGATTTGTTCCTTTTTGTTGCTGACTACTCTTTGCTGCTGTCTGATGGATGTACTACGATTTCCGCCTTCCGTTCACCTGGTGATGGGCATTTGGGTTGTTTCCAGTTTGGGGCTAATTAAATAAAGCTTCTGCGCACATGCACACACAAGTGTTTGTGTGGACATCGGCTTTCGTCTCTTGGGTAAATATCTAGGAATGGAAGGGCTGGATCGTATAGTAGGTGTAAATTTAAAGAAACTGACAAACCTTTATGAAGGGTCTGGTCCAACTCCCACCAACAGTGCATGAGGGGGCCAAGTGCTCCCCCCCCCCCTCCCCAGCACTGGGCATGCTCTGTCCTTTTTTTTTTCTTTTAATGCTTATTTATTTTTGAGAGAGAGAGAGAAAGCAAGCAGGGGAGCAGGACAGAGGATCTGAAGCAGGCTCTGAGCTGTCAGCACAGAGCCCAATGCGGGGCTCAAGCTCAAGAACCATCAGATCATGACCTGAGCCGAAGTCGGATGCTTGACCGACTAAGCCACCCAGGTGTCCCCAGCCATCTCCTTGGGTGTGCTCAGTCTTTTTAATAGTCCTCATTTGAATAGGTGCCTGGTGGCATCTCTCCAGTGGTTATTGTTGGTGTTTCTCAAATGACTCCAGAGGTTGAGCATCTTTCCATGGGTTTATTTGCCATCTGAATATCTTCTTTGGTGAAGTGTCTGTTTCCGTCTTTTTGCCTGTGTTGAAAATTTAATCCTATGCTATTTTTGACCTCAGACAGATGGCTGCTGCAGGTCTAAGCCTTCCACATCAAGGCTGTCACCTGCCTCCCTCCTGGCCACGAGCCTTCCACATCGCTCTTGCCAACCCACCCCACCTCCACCTGCTCCGTGGACCAATCCGGGCAGAGATCAGGTTGATTTCCATGTTCCTGTTCTTTCTTTCTAGTCTTGTGTCCCAGGAAGCTTTAACTTTTGCTCACATTCTGTCTCTACCTCTCAGACACTCTGTCTATGTGACACTGAACATTTTGCTGTCCCTCTCTGGGCCTTAGGTGGCACTTGTACCTACGGATAGGCTACATTGAGTCATTCCTTGGAATCTTCCTAGCTTCACCACTTACCAGCTGCGACCTTGGGCAAATTACCTAACCTCTCTGTGCGTGCGTGTTTTCACCTAAACAAGGGGGTAATGACACAGTAGCACCTGGCTCACAGGGTTGCTGCGAGGCCCATGTGAAATGAGACACATGGAGCCCTTAGAAAAGAGCTGGCACGTAGTAAGTGCTCAGGAAGACTCAGCTCTTCCGTGGCATTCTAAGATTGACCCCCAACCACTCAGCTCCCGCCTTTGCATGGGGTCTAGTTCATCCCAAGCTTGAGCTTTTATAAGGGTGTTCCTCCTCAAGATGCCCCCCTTATACTTCTGGCCAATCCATAGCTTCCCTCTTTCAAAATACAGTGTGATGTTCGCCTCCCCCATGGAGCCAGCCCTGATTAACCTGAAACCCTTGTCCAACCCTGAGCTCACGTGGCCCAGACTCCATTTCTCGGGCATTTGTCTGACTTTGTCTATCTGTAGCTTTGTCTTAAGGCCATTTTCATCCTGGTGTGTTGCCTCTTTCGAGGCTGAGGCTAGCAAATGCGGAAGCATCGAATTAGGGCTCCCTGAAGGCAGAGGCTTGCTCCTTTCTGTCAGGCTGGGGGCTCTCATAGGAGAGAGGCCATGCCAGCATACTTGGCCTTGGCCAGTTCCCAGTGGGTTGGCCGAAGGGTGTACATACTCTCTTCCTGATGGCATTTCTCAGAGCCTGTGCTGTGTCCATGCCCTCGGGGCCCAGAGGAGACTGCTGCTGGAGCTGCCCTCCTGTTTTGGCTCTGCCGTCGGCCAAAGAAGCTCAGCCCAGGTGTCTCGGGGCTCCCGAAGGGGCCCAGGTCAAGCCTAGGGGTGAATGCAGCTTTGACAGAAGGCCATAGAGGCAGCAATTAAATGTTTTCTGATGCCAGGAACAAACCCTGTATTGACTGGAGACCAGAAGAATGAGATCTCTCAGAAAGAGCAAACACTGTCCGCAGAGTCTCTAAGTGGGTCAATACGTCTCTGGGAGGCAGGCCTGGAGGGAGGCTGCATGGGTGGCCCGGGAAGCGGCGATGGCCTTCTCCAAAACCCCAGGACCCCTACTTGGCTCACCGTGGACCTGGCGGCGTGGGGGCAGGCAGCATCCCGGGCCTCTGCCTCCGTGGAGAGAGAAACGACCTGCCCACAGACAGCAGGGTGATGCCTAAAGCAGGCATCACTGGATTAGGGGCCAGATGTGGGTTGACATTCCAGGGACAAGCCGGGATTCCTTGGGAAAGTCAGGCTGAGGACATTATGGGAAAGGATCTCAGAGATAGCGCCATGATGTTCTGCTCCTTACACGCTGTGTGACTTTGGACAAGTCACTAAACCTCTCTGAGCTTGTTTCCTCATCTATAACATGGGAATAACACGAGCGGTGATTTTAGAGTTGATGTGAGGAGTAATACATGGTAATTACTATCATCGTATGCAATTCTTACTTCACAGATGAGGAGACCGAGGTTCAGAGAGGAGCCGTCACCTGCCCATACTGAGCAAGTCAGGTCTCCTGATTGGAGGGGTGAGGGACAGGAGACTGTTGAGGGGCAGCCTCATGTAGAAAGAGCGCACAGCCTCTGGGTCCAGGTGCAAATCCTGGCTTTGCCAAGCCACGTGACTTTGGGACAGCAACTTGACATCTCTGAAATTATTTCTCTGATTTAGAGATGGGGGTCCTGAGAACAGAACTGCAGGGTTACGAGGAAGAAAACCAGATACGCGAAATGCCCTGGAAGTGCAGGGGATGTGGGTGAAAGAGAGGCCTGAGCTGGAGGCAAGGAAGGCAAAGGAAGGAGTCTAGACAGGCAGAATTCCCACTCAGGCCATGAGCAGCGAGCCAAGTTCAAGTTCCAACGTGCAGACTCAGGGCTCATGGGAAAGGTCAGGGATCTTGCAAATGCTGGTCATTCTGCCCAGAACCCTCTTTCCTTCCCTCTTCCCCTAGTTAACTTTTGCTCTTCCTTCAGAGCTCAGCTCAATCACCACCTCCTCCAGGAAGCCCTCCCTGACTTCCCCAACCAGGTCAGGTCCTCTTATTGTGGGCTTGCTAGTATCTCTAGTGTGTTCTACTTCCTCATAGCAAGCCTGTGTTATAATTTAATAACTCGGTTGGCCCACGGGTGGCAGAACCATTCTCATCGACTGATGGAGCGAAGGAGAGGGTCAGCTCTTGAATGAGCAGTGTTGCCTAAAATGCAAGTGGGGAGGCAATGTTACAAGGCACACGAGTTTTTGAAATTGTGTATTTAGTATTTATTTTAAAGTGTATTATGAGAAAACACGGTGGCACATCAGACCTGGGATTTCACAGGAGTTATTGCCAAGACTGAATCTCAGTGAGACGGCGAGTTGATGTTAGGAACAGTACGTGGAGTAAATACTAGTTGGGGTGGTAGGCAGATGTAGCAAAAACCCAAGGGGGCGCGGAAGGAACGGAGTCTGGGTTTAAAAGCCCAGCCGTGCTCGTGTGGCCACTTCAGGGCTGCGAAAGGACACGAGGTGGCGCTAAGACCCCACCTGTGGCAGGTGTGGGCTGAATCTTGCCTTCTTGGGCCCTGGATGGCGGAGCGCCTCAGGAAGTCACTCCAGGGGAGGGGGCCTCACTGCTCTGCTTGGGTCACCTGGGGAGGAAGCAGAGCCTTACCCGACCCTGGGGGTAAGGGTGGGGACTGCCCCAGCCGCCTTTTCTCCAGCATCGCAGGCACTCCCTATTGCCCCTCCGCAGGGGCCTGGGGTGAGAGTCCCGTGCTTGGGGGCAAGCAAGCTTGGGGGCGTTGGGGGCTGAGCAGCCCTGCCCCGGTAAGGGCTCTGAGCAGAAAGGGCTGTGGTTAAAAAACAGGAGTTCAAAGTCTGACTCCGCCACTTACCTGCTGTGTGACGTAGGGCAAGTTACCCAACCTTTCTGTGCCTCGGTTTCCTCACCCGTAAGTCAGGGGAAAGCATACAGCACACGTAAAGTGGGCAGATGAGATGGATCGGATAGGAGCTCGGGACCGACGGCCTCGGGTGCACGAGGCACCCCTGCTGAACCATGTGTGGAGGGTGATGCTGAAGGGACGGCAGGTGGCGCGGTGCCATCTGGGCTGCGGTCCCACCTGCGGTGAGTCCCTGTAACTCGCGTGCCAGGGTCAGGGCAGGATGACCTCCGGGCGGCGCGCGCTGGCGCACACACGGCGGAGCCACGTGATGCTGTTTATCCGTGGGCGCAGCCGGGACTGGGGACCACGTGTGGCTCCCAGGGCAGAGGTGGGGACACTGACTTGGGTGCCTTGGGGGAGGCCCTTCAGTGCTCTGACCTTTACTTTGTCCATCTGTCAGGGTCACGTGGAGGCTGTGATATTGACCTGTGATGCTGTGGTGATCACGGGGGGCGGGGGGGGGGGCGCTGGCACCTGTAAACTTCCTCTCCGGGTCCTTCCCCCCCCCCCGCCCCCCACCCTGGGGCTTCCTTGGGGAGTGAGGAAGGGTAGGTGGAGCCAGGAGGCGGGGAAGGGCCGTGGGGGCGTGGCCGCGGGCCGCCCCCTGGGGGCAGGGGCAGAGAGGAAGAGGGCGGAGTCACAGGAGTCCAGTCCCGCCCCAGCTCGCCACGCCCCCGGCAGCCTGTTGCGTCTTCCGCAGGAAAGCCATTCATTCTCAGCTCAAGGAGGCAGGGATGTGTGGCCGTGACCACGGCGTCTTTATGAGTTTATAAACTGCTGAGGACATGGCTGCTCAGAGCTCTGGGCCATTAATGGGCCATCAATTCATGCTCCAGCTCGCTTTATGGGGCGCTGGGCGGCCAGGTGTCGGCCCCCTTAACTACCCTCTGCCCGAGGCCCCGTGCTCATCTCTCCCGGTGTCTGGACACCAGCAGCGCCGCTGACCGCAGACCTACACTGGGCTGCCACGTCCCTGAGTGAGTGGGGAGCGAGAGAACTTGTTTTCAGCCTCAGTGGAGTCAACTCTAAAGTGGGAGTGATCGTGCCCCCCTTTCAGAGGGGCAGCGAAGCTGAAATAGAGCAATACCCCAACCTGCCAGGGAGTCGGGTCAGTGCCCTACTTTCCAAACATCCGCAGCTTCTGACGACTTCTCCTCATCTCCACTGAGACCACCCTGTTCTCTGCCACCATCGTCTTGCTGCCTGAATTCTCTGCTTTCACCCTGCAAATCTCCTCTCCACGCAGCAGCCACAAGGAGCTTTTAAAAATGTGAGTCACATCCTGGTACAGCTCCGCTCAGAACCTTGCAGTGGCCCAGCATAGAGCCAAAGTCCATACAAGGCCCTGTCTCCCTACTTCCTGTTCTAGGCACTCCAGCTTTTTTGCTGTTCGGGAACATGGCAGCTCCTTCCTGCCTCAGGACTTTTGCACGGGCCATACCTTCTCCATATACCTGCTTTGCTCATCCCCTCACCTCCTCTAAGTCTTTGCTAAATGTTACCTTTCAGTAAGGCCCATCCTGACCACTTTATTAAAAATGGAAATTCTTGGGGCGTCTGGGTGGCTCAGTCAGCTAAACGTTGACTCTTGGTTTCTGCTCAGGTCATGATCTCATGGGTTCATGAGTTCAAACCCCGCATCGGGCTCTGTGCTGACAGCATGCGGCCTGCTTGGGATTCTCTCTCTCTCACTCTCTCTCTCTCTCGCTCTCACTCTCTCTCCCTCCCTCCCTCTCTTTCTGCCCCTCCCCTGCTGGCGCACTCTCTCAAATAAATAATAAACTTTAAAAACATGGAAATTTTCTGAACAACATCTATCCCGTTTCCCCATTTGGTTTTTCTTTTTCCATAGCACTTATTACCTACTATATAATTTACTTATGTATCATTATTATTTTATTATTTACTAATATATTCTTATTATTTTAATTTTCTTCTTTGAAAATCAGCTCCACAAGGGGCAGGGATCTTTGTTTTTGTCATTGCTCTCTCCCAAGTGTTCAGCAAAGTGCTCTGCACATAGTAGGTGCTCAAGAAACACTGACTGAATGCACAAATGGAAAGTCCTCAGTGCTATGCCTGGGACATAGTGGTAGCAGCTGTCATTTTGAATCCCGAGAAACGAGACGATTTTTGAGTGAAGCCGTGGAGCCCGATTCTCTGAAGTTGTGTGCTCATGATGACAGGTGCCTATGTCATTTAAATGGCCTGTACAGGTGGCCGTCAGACAAAGGCGACAATGACGAACAAAAGCTACTTCCCAGTGATCAAAAGACAGGTCCATTTCCCAGTGATCCCTGAACGACAGGCCATCCCTTCTCTGTAGCCTGGAAGCAGCTCAGAGCTGGAAACGGGAAAGCAAGGTCCTGAGAGTCTGGGAGCTTCTGCGGCTGAGGGCGTCATCCCCAGCCTATCCGCGGTGGAGCTGGAGGGCAGGCCGCCTGAGTTCACAGCGTCCTGGGACCAGCCCCCCTGTTCAGTCCGCACCAGACTCAGCCGTGGATGCTGGTGCCCAGGGGTGCAGAGGAAGTGCCTTGGAAGGGGCCGGATACACTTGGGGATACAACTGTTACATGGGGCCCAGAAGGGCTAGGTGATTTGCCCCTAGTCACATGCCTGGCAATTAGAGGGGTCTGCTCTGGTCTGGGCTCGTCTGATTCTTAAGGTTGTTCTCACCTACCTGTTTGTATAAGTGTGGGAATCAGCACAGTACATGGCCCCGGGGCGGGGGGGGGGGGGGGTTCCTGAAATATGTGTGAAGGACCAATAATTGGGGAATGCGGGGTGGTCACATGTGCCTTCTTTTTGTCCAGGACCCATCAGGGAGACAGGCGAGGCCAAGGGGCCAGAGGCACCTTTCAGAGGCCCATGGGCTCTGGGTAGCTCAGAGGTGGGAGAGGAAGCCCAGGAGACAGAAACCTGGCTTCTGTCCCCAGCTGTTCAGGGACCTTTGCCGAGAAGTGAAGTGTGTGTGTTGGACGAAGACTCACACATCTGTGCTGGCCCTCGTGAAGGGAGATAGGGCGAGGGGGAGGATAGCTCCGTGCCCCCGTCCCCTCCGTTGGACGCCCAGCCCACTTCAGAAGGCACGCAGCATAATACTGCTGCTGATAGCAATGGCGATGATGCCGCTGGTGAGGGTGAGGCTGGTGATGCTGACGATGATAACGATGGAGATAATGGTGAAGATGCCGATGGTGATTATGATGGTAAAAGGAAGAGGGTGATGATGGTGGTGATGATGATGGAGATGATGGCAGTAATGATGGGGATGATGATAAAGATGCCGATGGTGATTATGATGGTAAGGAGGATGGTGATGATGATAGTGATGATGGTGATGACGGTGATGGAGATGATGGTGATGGAGATGATGGAGATGGAGATGATGGAGATGATGGAGATGATGGTGATGGAGATGACGGAGATGATGGAGATGATGGTGATGATGATGATGGTGGTGGTGATGATGATGGAAATGATGATGATGGAGATGATGATGGAGATGATGATGGAGATGATGAAGATGATGATGATGGAGATGACGATGAAGATGATGAAGATGGAGATGATGGTGATGGTGACAGTGAAGGACATGATGAAGATGATGATCATGATGATCATGATGATGATGCAGATGATGGTGATGGTGATGATAATGATGGTGATGGAGATGATGGTGATGATGATGGTGATGGTGATGAGGGAGATGATGGTGATGGAGCTGATGATGAAGATGATGATGGTGATGAAGGAGATGATGTTGATGATGCTAATCGTGACGGGGATGATGATGGAGTCGATGCTGGTGGTGATGATGGTTCTTTTATTTTGTGCTTGCTATGTGGGTTTGAATCCTGGCTCCGTTCACCAAATGAAGACTCTGGACAAGTTACTTATCTCTCCACACCTTAATTTCCTTATTGTGAATTGGGAGCATTTATTTGGAAAGCCTGCCTCCTCATCTGTAAAATTGAGTACTTCAGATGGCTGCCATGGGGTTTAATAAGATGACGTGCACCAAGAGCGAGCATGCGGACTGGCCCATGGGAAGCGCTCAGTACCTGTCACTTACGGACGGGTTCTGGGTACTCAGTGCTTTGCACTCGCCATCCGTGTAATCCCACCCTGTTCTGGGCGTTGCTACTCCGTGCAGAAACCGAAGCTATGAGGGGCCAAGTGACAAGACCAAGCTCACACGGCGGCCAAGGGTGAAGCTCTGTCTTGGGCATCTATTTCCGCGTAACAAGGTAACAAAACACGGTGGTTTCAGACACCCGCCGTCATTCGTTACCTCTAGCGATCGTGGGTTGATTGGGCTCAGATGGGTGCTTCTGCCCCACGTGGGGTTGGCCGGCGCTGTAGTCATGTGTGCTGGGGTGGGCGTGGCCGGGACGGCGTACTCGCGCGGCAGCCGTCGGTGTCGGATTTTGGCTCGGGACTCGGCTCGGCTGTCTGCTGGAATGCCTCGCTTTCCTCCCGCGTGGCCTCTTTGCCAGGTACCACGGCAGCTGTGTTCCCAGGAGTGTTCTAGGAAAGACGGGCAAAGCTGCGGACCTCGTACTGCCCAGCCTGGGGCCATTCGTGGGGTTATTTCCGCTGCAGTTTATTGGTCAGAGCAAGCCCGGGATAGCTAGTTAAGGGCAAAGAAACGGACCGCACTTCTGGGTAGCGGGAGTGCCAATGCCAAAGATTTTCTGCCATTTACAGCCCACCCCAGCCGGGACTGGAGTCCTATGTTCTCCTGACCCCCCCACGCTGACTGGCTTCGCCTCTCCCTGCCAGAATCTTTCTGGCTGGAGGGGGCAGGACAAAGGGAGAAAGCCAAGCCACTGTCTCCCCCTGTCACCCCTCTCGTCACCTCCCTCTTGCCGTCTTCGCCTTTCCGGGCCCCTCATTCTCCTCCCCCTCCCCCTCCCCCGCCCCCCATTCTGGTTGTTCCCTTGGCCCAGGACCAGCCACAGCCCTGTCCGGGACCTGAGCTGGAGATGCAAGTCAGTGACCACCAGGGGGCAGCAGAGCCAAAGGCCTGGGCTCAGCTGGGTCTCCAGGCTCCGAGCACCCGTCCCGCAGGGCCGGCCCTGTGTTAGCCAGACGCGCACTCCCAGCATTTTTGCAGAGCTGGATCCTCGGTGTCCCCGAGGTGAGTTGCCCCTCCCCAGGCCTCCCAGTGCTCAGTTTCCCCATTGGTGCTGGGGGGTGATGGGTTGATTCGTGTCTGACCTGTGTTGGTCTCAGAGGCTGCTGAGAGAAGG
The DNA here is from genome assembly GCF_007474595.2 of Lynx canadensis. NCBI lineage: Eukaryota > Metazoa > Chordata > Mammalia > Carnivora > Felidae > Lynx > Lynx canadensis. The sequence goes on along the minus strand of NC_044310.1, from coordinate 13,152,152 downwards.
CAGGGTGCTGACCGCTGCTTCTAAGGCCGAACAAGCCCCCTCAGGCCCCCGGCAGCCCTGCCCCTGTAAAGCTGAAGCCCTCCGCAGCCATCCATGCTTGGGAGGTCTCATGTGCCCCCTGATAGGACAGAGGCCCCGACTTTCAGCAGAGGCCTCTCCCTTCTCTCCTTCCTGTGGCCCACAAGCCCCTCCCGCTCCCTGCAGAGACCCCAGGCCTTCTGCAGACAGGGGAGGGCAGAGCCCCTGGGGAACACCAGCAGGGAGGGGCCGAGCCAAGAATGTCAGGCCCTCCCCCCACTCGGGCTCCAGCTCCTCAGGAAAGATTATTTTCCAGGAAGGAAAATGAGGTGGGAAGTGAGCAGGGAGATGGGACCCTGCTTCATCAGTCTGGCACCCTGTTCTGGCCCTCAGGGTGGGTTTGAGGCCCTGCACTTCCGTCCCTGGTGACGCTTGCCACACGGCCTGGTGTTCTGTTGTACGAGGGAGCGTCCTACGAGTACAGGGTGGGTTCTCTCTGTCCCCCAGGGCACAGTGTGGACCTCACGGGGGGCTGAAAATGGCCACCTTCGCTCACATCCGTACCAGGCGGGGACGTATGTTGCTCTCAGTCCTAAGTCCTTCTCCTCCCAGCCACAGATCCTTTCTTGTCCCATTTGCAGGTGGGTGGACTGAGGCCCAGAAGACTAGGCAAATCGCTGAGGGTCACGCTTTCACTAGGTGGCAGAGGCAGGATTGGAACCAGGCCCGCAAGCTTAGTCATTGTAGCATTTCCCGGGGACCGGAAGGTGCATGAACCACCGGGCCCCGCAGCCTGGGGCCTCAGAGTCTGACAAGGGCTGGACACAGGGCATAGGTGGACTAGAGGAAGCGGAATCTAGGGTTTGTGGGCCCAGCCTCTCCCTGATGCAGGGCTTCCTCCCAAGGAGGGAGACTGAAGGAGGGCTCCCTGGAGGGGGAGGGCTTGCACGAGGCTGGAGGATGGCGAGGGCTTGGAGCACAAGGGACCACACGGGCGTGAGCAGGGGAGGGAGGGAGAGGAAGCGATGAGCGGGCAGAGCCGGCTGGGGTTGGGTGGGCAGTGCTGGTGGCAGATGCGCCTGTCTGTCCTGGTCACTTACTAGTTCTTTGCTCAAGCAAGTTCTTTTTCTTTTCAATTTTTTTTTTAATGTTTATTTTTGAGAGAGAGAGAGAGACAGAGCAGGAGCAGGGGAGGGGCAGAGAGAGAAGGAGACACAGAATCCGAAGCAGGCTCCAGGCTCCAAGCTGTCAGCACAGAGCCCGACGCGGGGCTCGAACTCACGAATCGTGAGATCGTGACCTAAGCTGAAGTCAGACACCCAACCGATTGAGCCACCCAGGCGCCCCTCAAGCAAGTTCTTTAACCTCACTGAGCCTCTGTTTTCTCATCTGTAAAGTGGGCACACAAATCTCCCTCGCTTCAGGTTGTGTCAGGACCGAATGGGATGCTGTGCGTAAAGCCCAGTGCCAGTGTGAAAACTCTGATGCACTTCATCTCAGGGGCCCTCGTGCCGGCTCTGCCCCCCCCCCCCATCTGTCCTCAACTGTGCGCTTTGGTTTCTCTGCAGAATGCAAGGGGCGGGGGGGGGGTCCACTGAGGCGGCTGGACAGTGAGCACCACCCCAGAGACCTCAGCCCACAGGAGCTGACTGGGGTCAGGGCCAGGGTCATCACCCGGCCTGTAGGGGTCTCCCACCTTCACCCCCCACCCTGCTGTCTCCTGAGGGGCCCCTGGGCCTCAGAGTTCCCCCAGAGGCCAGGGCAATGTGTCAGCCAGCCCCAGGGATATTTGCATTGTCATTTGCATGTCATTTGCATCCTTGCAGCCCAATCCTGGGTTCAAATGCTCTTCCTCTGAGCTTCCGTGGCCTTGCCAGCAAATGGAAAGAACCTCTACATCCTTTGCGGAGGGACCCTCTCATTCGGCAGATGTTTCTTGAGCTTCCTCCTCAAGGCGGTTGTGGGTCCTCGTCGGCTCCTGGCCCTGCACTCACAGGGCTTACGTGCTGGGGGGAGATAGGCAATTAACAAGGCATCCAATCTCTCAGGAAGGTAACCGTGGATTGCGGGGTGTGCCATCAGCCCCCCACCAGAGATGCCCAGCAATGGGGCACTCCTGTCCCCATTGCACAGAGGAGGAAACTGAGGCCCAGAGGGGAGAAATGACCTGTCCAATCATGCAGCTGGAGCATGGACGTGCTGGGATTTAGCTCTGGCCCGGCCTTATCCCAAATGTGGAGAGTCTGCCCTTGACGCAGTGGGGACCCTGGTGACTTCAGGAGGCCAGGGAGTGACAGTGCTGAGGTCCCGTGAGGACCCACCAGGAGCAACTCCATCTCGGGGTATCAGATTGGGTGGTGGGCCAGACATTATCTGTAGCCAGTTCTCCCCGAATCCCAGTGGCGCGCGTGCAGGGAGGCCCCGCCTATTTTATGTGTAAGGGAGCCCACACATGGGTGGCCTGGAGCGCCTTCCCTCCCCGCTCCCCTGCACCCCTGCAAGAGCTCCTCCCCCCTCAGGCCTCTCCCACCACTGTCCAGTGGCTCACCTCTCTGTCTCTAACTCAGGGCCTGAACATCGAGAAGCAAACTGAGGACGCTTCAAGTCACTATCCACGGGCAGGAGCAACTTGCCAGAACCTTGTCTTTCAAGGTTCAGAGAGAAATGAAAATAGATGGGAGACAGGGAGAGTCCTCATCCCCTTCCTGTGTCATTCCCGTGGCTGACTTCGCTGAGCTCCTGATCTGTCATGCTGTCACCAGGCTGTGGTGGCGGCTGGCTGTCGAGGCGCCTGTCCCTGGCCGCGTGCAGGTTGTGCAAGTGACGGGCCGGCTCCCACCTTGACCAGAGGTGGGCTGGGGCATCCGGGAGGGGGTCCTACCTGCGGGGTCTAGAAAACACCCAGCACTGGCCTTTGAAGCTTCCGCCAGCACCTGCCTCTGCCGGGGCGGCAAGAGTTACTCGGTCACCAGGGTCTGCTTGCTATCCCCTCGCTCGCTCGCTCACTCACTCACTCAGTCGCTGGTTCCCTCATTATTAGAGCTCAGTGAACTCATCAGTTCCAGAGGGATCACAGGGCCGGCCTCGTGGGCTCACAGGCTTCACCAAGATCGTAGGGTTGTCGGGAAGGTAAGATAAGTGAGTTAATACACCTAAGACACTCGCATCAGTGTCCGGGCGCTTCAGGAAGATTTGTTACAAATTCGCTCATCGCTGTCCCTCCCAGACAATCACTGTGATGGATTAAGGGCCGTGGGTTGATTGGTACGTGTTTTTGCAAAAAAGCGCATCGCTGCTTCCTGCACGCATAAGCTTTTAATTTCGGTGGCTCTCTTATTGAGGAATGATGTACCTACAGAAAGGTGCACAGATCCTGTGCATGGGGCTTGAGGACTTGTCCTGTAATTGACTCACTGAAATAACCAGCCCTGGATGGAGAAACAGAGCATGCCCCGCCCCACAGCGGCCCTGCCATGCCATGCCACCTCCCAGGATGTGTGTGTGGTTTTGATTTCCCAGCGGTGGCTGAGTTAGATCTCTCTTTCTGACCCTCACCTTTCTGTCTCCCGGCACTGAGCGTGTAAGGCACAGTGTGTTGCTGTTCAGATGGCACGCCCTAGCCTCGGGGTCTTCCGCTGGGCACGTCTGCCACGCGCCCCCACTCCGTCTCGGCCTGCTCCGGTTCCTGAATGGATCGGGCCGGTTCCGACCCCAGGCCCTTTGCACCTGCTGTTGCCCCAGCCTTTCCGGGTCTCGTTCCGTTTCTCGGACGACCTCCTCTCCCTGGTCTCTCTGATCCCAAGCTGCTTCTCAAATCACATTGCTGTGTTTCTTCCCTTACTCCCACCGCCGTATTATGAAATCACCTTGATTGGCAGCCTGCCTCCCTGTCTACAGCCTGTCCCCTTCACCTGAATGTTTTAGGAAGGTGGGGTCTGTGGCTCGCTCTTCGCCACGGCACCCCCTGTGCTCTGGGCAGCGCCTGGCACACTGTAAGGCCTCGGTAAATATTTGCGAAGCGAAAGAACCGTGCGCGGCACGCTGCCCTCACGGCGTGGCCTGGCTGGCGCTGGCCCAGGCTGGCGCTAACGTGTCTCTCCATGTGTCTTTGCCTCTGTCCGGCTTGCAGGCTCTCCCTGAAGCCTGAGCTGGGGCGGTTTTCGGCTCCTGCTGGATCTGTCCCCACATTTGCGGACCTGCTTTACAGGTGTTTTGCTAACCTTGTTTCGAACCAGACACGCCGGAGAGAAATGCATTTTAAAACCACGTGCGATTTAAAGAGAATTTAATCTGCATGTCTGGGATTCATTAACACGTAGATCATCAAATTAGGGTTTGCTCACAGCTGTTTGACATTCGAAGGGCCTTCTGAGTATCTTTAATAAGTGCTTTTAAATATTATTTTTTCTCATAATTTCAGGGCTGGGTTTCGAGCATGCTGTTCTTTGAATGGGAATGTGACACGGGAGACAGGGGATGGCAGGCCCCGATCCTGCATGCGTGTCGCTGGCTGTGGGGGCATCAGCACGGAGCCCTCGATGTTCTCCTGCTCTTTTCTGCTCAGCAGCCAGAGCTATGTATTCAAAACGTCCCTTTCTCGGGGCGCCTGGCTGGCTCAGTCGGTTAAGTGGCCGACTTCGGCTCAGGTCATGATCTCAGGGTCCATGAGTTCGAGCCCCGCGTCAGGCTCTGTGCTGACAGTTCGGATTCTGTTTCTCCCTCTCTCTCTGCCCCTCCCCCACTTGTGTGTGTGTGTGTGTGCATTGTCTCTCTCTCTCTCTCTCTCTCTCAAAAATAAATAAATAAACACTAAGGGACTCGGGCTGGCCACTGAAAGCAGGGCCTTCCTCGGCTGCGGTTAGTGGCCTCAGTGTGGCTCCAGGGCCCAATCGGAGGCAATGAGATGGGAGGGGACTGGTCCGTGCAGAGAGGCCACTCTCTTTCCGGCTGGTACTTAAGACCCAGAGCTGAAGGCTAGAGCATCAGGCCACCACATGGAGCCAGAGGGAGGTGTCGTGGGTTCAAATGTGTCCCTCCCCCGTTCCTCAGTTGAAGCCCTAAGTCCCAGAACCTCAGAATCTGACCTCATTTGGAAGCAGGGTTGTTGCGGATGTAATTACTTGAGGTCGTCCTACAGTAGGGGTGGATCCTTAATCCCATATGACTGGGGTCTTTATAAAAAAGGCACATTGCGAGGGGCTCAGGTGGTAGATTGTGTGACTCCTGATCTTGGGGTTGTGAGTTCGACTCCCACATTGGGTGTAGAGATTACTTAAAAAAAAAAAAATCTTTAACAAAAAGGGGGCGTGGGGAGATAGGGACACGCAGAGGGAAGATCCATGAAGACACGGGGAAATGTCCCTCTGCGAGCCAAGGGGAGGGGCCTGGGCCAGATTCCCCCTCATGGCCTCGGAAGGAGCTGACCTCACCAGCACGTTGATCTGGGACTTCCAGTCCCCAGAATAGCCAAACAACACATTTCTGGTGTTTTAAGCTCGCCCCAACCCCAGCCTGGGGTACTTTGTTATAGCAGCCTGAGCAAACCCATACAAGACCCCTTTTGAATGTATTAGTTACGAGAACCGATATATCCTTTTTCTTTCTTCTTTTCCTTAAGCCAGTTTGTGTTTTCAGCCTTTCGTCATATACGAGGGTGAGGGACTTACTTCCACACCACTGTTCTGCTTAAAATCTTTTTATGGACCATGTTTCAGTTATCTGTTCGTACATAACAAACCACTATACGCTGAGTGGCGTAAAACAAAATAATCATTGGATTTGCTCACAAGATGCTCCTTAGGCAGGATGTGCAGGGGACCGGAGGGGGGCGGTGGCTCGTCTGTGCTCAGCAGGGCATCAGCAGGTGGCTCAGCTGGGGACCAAGAATCCGCTTTCAGGATCTGGCTGGAAGGCCCTGGATTCTTTGCGTTCGAGCCTCTCCTCAGGCTGCTTCTGTCTCGCTGGGATCCAGGAGCAAGTGTCCCCAGAAAGCATGGTGAGTGCATGGAACCTCTGTGATCGACTGTGAAATCACTCAGCATCACTTACATTGTACTCTGTTCATCAAGGCTGTCACAAAGGTCCGCCCAGATTCCAGGGAAGGGGACACACACCCCCACTGCTCTGTGGGAGGAGCGTCAAAGTCACCTGGCGAGAAGCGCGTGAGGGATGGGAGGGATTTTTGCATCCTTGTCTGGAAAACGTGATCCGCCCCAGGCAGCATATCCCTGTGATCCCACTGAAAGTCAAGAAAAGGCAAAAGTAATTGACAGCAACGGAAGTCGGAGTAGCGTTACCTCTTTGGGAAGGTAGCGTTGACCGGAAAGGGACACATGGGAACCTCCCGGATGCTGGAAATGACCTGTGCCTGGATATGAGTGGACCTTACGTGGATGTGGCTCAGTGAGCAGCTTATCCAGTGTTCCCTTAAGGCGTGTGCATTTTATACTTCAATTAAAGGCATTGTTAAAGGCTGTGACACAGGATCGGATGCCATGAACGCAGAGGGAAGAGGTCCTTGGCTGGCTCCCACTTGTCCAGGTAGCTCGGCTGGCACGTGAGGCCCCTCCAGACCCAGCCCCCATTGTCTTTTCCGGTGCCTGCAGATGCATGATTGTCTCCAGCTGCGTGGAAGATGGTGGGAGAGTGTTCCAGAAGGAGGAAACAGCAAGTGCAAAGGCCCTGAGTGAGGAGAGGGTGGGGGGCCAGCGTGGGGGCAGGAGCGAGGGGAGCTGAGGCAGGGGCGCTGGGCAGGGCTCATGGAAAGGCTTCAGGCAGGGGTTTCCCTTTTTGGAAGTGCAGAATCCCAGAGCTGCCGGATCCTGGGACTGGCCTGGGGCAAGTGCCTGTTTCCTCATCTGTGAAACGGATCTCCAGAGTCCTGGCCTCCCACGGGTGCCAATAAAAGTCCGGGACATAATGCTCATGAAACTAGTGGCCCGGGAGAACCTGGCTGGTCATGGGGGCTGCTCAGTACAGCTTCCCTCCCGGCCCGAGCTCTGGCAGGCGGCCCCTTCAGGACCACACTCACCACCCCCCCCCCCCCCTGCCAGACCTCTGGAGCCTGTTGGGTAGGAGATGGATGGAACTATTAATCCGCACGGTCTAAAGGTTAATTCAAAGGGCAGCCGTGGCTGGAGATGATGCCCTCCACCTGGCTCCAGCTCAGAGATCAGGAAGGGAGTGGGGTGAGGGGGTGGGGGAGGCTCTTCGTCCATGTAAATTCTGAGTGGCCATCCCATAGGTGCTCTCTGTGGCCCCCTTGTCGTCCCTAGCCCGGTCTTCTGTGACTTCATTCCTGTCCTGTGTCGCCAGCTCACTGCATGGCCTTGGGCAGGTTTCTCCCCTCCTTAAACCTCTGTTTTCCCATCTGTGTATTGGAGCCATGGGGCCGAGTGATCCCTAGGAGCCCTTCTGGCTCAGAATTTCCAAGGCTGTGTCTCTACCAGGCTCAGCTGCCAGGTTTTCCTGTCCCCCGTCCCGTCATCTTGCTCTGCCTGATCTCCGGGTTTCCGCATGGGCTCCAGGTGGGTCACAGGGACCACCTCCCTTGTCAACCCGCATCTGGCCTTTCCCGCAAGAGGCTGCAGGAAAGTAGGAGAGATACTGCCCCAGTTTACCCTAAACTCATCCAGGCTGCCCCTCCATCCTGTGGCTCCTAGCGACTGTGGTCTTTGTCTACATGAAATACATCTATGCTGGAAGCATCTGGCCAGCTTGTCTCTCTTTGGCTTCCACCAGAACCGAGGGATTTCCAGAGCTCGGTCTCTGCCATCGGGCTGACAGGTCCCCTGGGGCCAGGGCTGAGTTTCTCCCTTTCAATAGGTTCCTATTCAAGACCCATTAGACTCAGGGGCCTGGCTGAATCCAGCGTCCAGAACGTTCTGCCTCAGCCAGTATTTTTTCTTTTTAATTGTTGAACTCGTGATCAACACTTAAAAATCAGGTGATTTCACATGAAAAAAAAAAAAAAAACCTAGACTTTCATCTTTAAACAAATGGTAAGAGCTGGCTGTGCTAGGCTTGCATTTTCCTCAGCAGCGATTGATGGGAGCTGATAGGTGGGCAGGACGCTGCCCAGTTCGCCCTGACCTCGCCTGGCCCCGCTCAGTCCTGTTACCTGTCCCGTCCTGGAGGTGTTTGCTATCCCGGCTTTGGGGCCTGAGGCTGGGTAGTGGGTTTCTGTAGCTGTCAGCTCCGCCACGGCGGGAGAGCAGTTTCAGAGAGAGAGGTAGGAACGAAGCCTCCTCTCCCCGTCTCTGCCTCATTAGGATCCAAACAGGCTGGATCAATGCTTTTCAAAAGCAGATACATAGTGCCTGTTTCCGACAGAGAACGATTCTCTAATCAAGAGCTTGCTTTTGGGAAAAGTACATGGAGAAGGAATGGGGTGGGGGGGGGAGCATCTCCATTCAGTAATTATTGACAGGGGGGCCTACTGTGCTGGGCACTGAGCCAGGTGCTGGGGGTACAGCAGTGAGAAAACCTGGTTGTCATCTGATGCGGCTTATCGTGAAGCCAACTCTCTCACTTTCTCTGATGAGGCAGAAAAGGCCCAGAGAGGGCAAACAGAGTACCTGAGATCACACAGCAGAGGTGGAAAGAAAACCTATGCCGCTTCTTCCCTCGCCCAGCCACACGATAAAGCCCCAGGCACTCTGGCCTCCTCGCTGTCCTCTTCGTCCCCTCTCCAGGTTCTGGGCCTTCATCTTTGCTTTCAGTCGATGGCCAGGAGTTGGGGCTCACCCCGGCGGAGTTGGGGTCTGCTTGGAGCAGAGGATTGGCCCTTCTCTGGCTGTGTTCCATGATGCCCTGCCTACCTCCTGAGGATGATTCCAATACTGGTTACAGAGTCTGGCAGCATTCCACACCCAGTCACCCCCACCGGAACATTCTACAGCATGTAGGCATGTAGGCCACTGACGGCTCTTTTGCAGGGTCAGGCTTGGAGCAGAGCCCTGGGCCATCAGTACCCACCTGCCCGTTCTGCATATTCTAGTGGCCTCTGTGGCTGAGGCAGGCTTGGTTTTCATCTGCAGCCACAGACCCTTGTTCTGAAAAATTCCGCTCTTCACCTGGTTGCTCTGCAGGTATGCAAGGACCAGCCGGCTTTCCTGCACACAGCCTGCACCCTTCCGTCCAGAGACTGCTCCCGGGAAGAACCTAGCCACTTGGGCTGAGTTCGAGCCTCCGGACGCTTTGCAAATAACCAGCAGTGAAACTCAACCAACCCTCCCCCGAAGCCTTTGAATTCAAACCCCTGGGCATATTGAATCCAGCCAGCCAGATTTTGGCCACAACAGCAGCTGGGTTTGAGACAAACTGACTGTAATTGGCTCAGAAACAGTGGCTTGCCTAAATAAAGTAATACGTTACGACAGCTCTTGTTTATGGAGCGCGTGTTAAGTGCCAGGCTGCGTTGCAGCCTTGCAAGGTGGACATCAATCCCCATTTCACTGGGGATGAAGCAGCCCAGAGAGGTCAGCTCACCTGTCCAAGGTCACACAGCTGGCCCAATGGAGAGCCCAGATTTGATCCCAGTCCTCTTTGATGGCGACTTCCCCACGCTGCCCCTGCTGTCCCCTCGGTAGGTGCTCAGGGCTCCAGGGCGAGGCTACGCGTGCCAGGATCGCCTGTCGTTTTCCCACGCCGGCTTCCTTCCCTGTGTCTCCCCACAGCCTGAAATGTCCCCAGCACAGTGAGGGGCGTTAACCTATACTTGCTTCAGGGCAAGAGGGTCAGAAGGACAGCAAGACTGTCTCTGATTCAGGCTTTGATGTGCTTCAACAGAGAGGTAGGTGAGCTGCTTTCCCTTCGCAGTTTTGATCCAAAGCCCCAAGGCACAGTCCTGGAGGAAATGTCCCAGTTCAGAAGGTCCTTTAGCCAAGGAAGGAAAGGATTAAAAATTAACAATGGTAGGGGCACCTGGGTGGCTCAGTCGGTTAAGCATCTGACTTCCGCTCACGACACCATCTCGCAGTTCGTGGGTTCGAGCCCCGCCTCGGGCTCTGTGCTGACGGCTCGGAGCCTGGAGCCCGCTTCGGATTCTGTGTCTCCCTCTCTCCCTGCCCCTCCCCCACTCATGCTCTGTCTCTGTCTCTCTCAAAAAATAAATAAACATTAGACTTTTTTTGGAAAGTTAATGATGATTACCCCACTAACGGGTGTGGACAGAGCATCTGCTGTATGTCAGGGATCTCACGCCTACCGTTGGTGTGGCTCGGCAGGTGAGCCCAAAGCCTCTGAGTCCTGACTGCCTGGGTTCAAACCCCGACTTTGCTGCTTGCCGGCTGTGTGCCTTGGACAAATCACTTCACCTCCTAGGGCCTCAGTTTCTGCCTCTGTAAAGTGGGCAGAATAATGGTACCACCTCCGCAGCATTATTGCAGAAAGAAGTAAGAGAATATAGAAAGTTCGTGCACAGAGCTTGCACGTGGCAGTGCTCTAAAACTGGCAGATGTCATTTTCGTATGTGTTTTAAAGTTCTCACGGGGCGCCTGGGTGGCTCAGTCGGTCGAGTGTCGGACTTCGGCTCAGGCCATGATCTCGCGGTCCGTGGGTTCGAGCCCCACATCGGGCTCTGTGCTGACAGCTCGGAGCCTGGAGCCTGCTTCGGATTCTGTGTCTCCCTCTCTCTCTGTCCCTCCCCTGCTCATGCTCTGTCTCTCAACAATAAATAAATGTTAAAAAAAATTGTTTTTAATTCTCACGAGAACCCTGAGGAGCAGGGTTCATTACCCCCCTTTTATTAATAAGTAAACTGGGGTTAAGAGAAGTTCAGTAGCTTGACTATAGTCACACAGCTAGGAAGTCATAGGGCTGGAGTTTGAATCTGTATTTGCTCCTTGACATCAGCGACTAAGATCAGAATCCCGACCGCTGGTTTCTGTAAAGGGCAGAGCAGCAAACTCTCCTCCCCGCGGCTGGACCCACCCAGAGGCAGATTTCTTTGGCCGGCAGGTTTTCTTTCCTTTTCTTTTTTAGTTGATTTTTTAACACCTGGAGGCTAAATGTACAGAAGAGAAGTCCAGGCCCAGAGGAGGAGTGGACCTGCCCAAGGACACTGGCGGGACTGAAAGCCACGGCCCCTTCCAGTGACAAACGCGTTCTCCGTTGTGCAGAAAGGCTCCCTTCCGTACCTCCCTGGGGGAGTTCGCCGGAGCAGATGGGTGAGGAGGGAACCGATGATGGATTCTCTCTGGGGATGAGCGCTGGTCACTGCTCTGTTGATTGATGGCTGAGGAAGGTCATTCCGCAGCCAGACTCAGCACGGCGCCGGGGCTGGGACATCTGTCAGCTGGTGCCACATCACCTTCAGACCAGGAGGCATGGGGTAGGGGTCAGGATCAGAAGAGGTGATTCTTCCCCCGTGCAAGAGTCTGTTTCTGCAGGCAACGTTCTCTGGAGACCCAGTGGGGCCACAGAGATACCCAGGGCTGTCCGGAAATGGGATGTGCTGGTGGGGCTGACATGGTCGGAGAGGCTCCTGGGAGGCCTTATTTTGGCTTGGCTCCGGCTGCCCCTCCAGCAGTCCCTTCAGCGGCCCTAGAGGCATGTCCCGGTGCCCTGATGTTTCTAGCAAGGAACAGAGGCTCAGAGACGGCAAGTCATTTGCCTGGGGTCACACAGCCTGTAAGTGAGGGTCTTGTTCCTGGAGCTTGGGTCTCTCTGTCTGCTGTCTGACTCTTAATCTGGGGTACTTTCTAATGATTACACACGGACACACACACACACACACACACACGCTTTTATAACGTATCTATCAGATTAACCATATGAAATTGCCTTCTCTTGGTAAACCAAAAGCAATTGAATAACAGCGATTTCATAAGGTTTAGCTAAATATAAATTATAAATGCACATAAATATATATTTATGTTTATCTATTAAATAAACATAATTCATCTACCTTGCATATGTAATCCTCTTATGTATGTGCATATAAATGCGTTTTATGTGGGCATATAAATATATAGGTACTTATATATTTATATATGTGTATGTATCATTTATGCATATATAATGTATATGAAACCTATCAGAGGTTATAAGCAGCTAGCCAAGTTGTTCTATACCATGCATTACAAGTAGTATGCTGGTAGGAACTCTGGGCAGCTCAGTCCGTTAGGCATCCAGCTCTTGATTTCGGCTCAGGCCATAACCTCACACTTCGTGAGATCAAGCCCCGTGTTGGGCTCTGAACTGACAGTGCAGAGCCTGCTTGAGATTCTATGTCTCCCTCTCTCTCTGAAAAAAAAAACAAAAAAAACATCTGATACTTAGTGTGTATTTACATGGCGTAGATATCCCCCCTGATGCTGGTTTCAAGTAACCAGAAACACAGTTTCAAGTAATTGTGAACACAGAATTAGGGAGAAATGCACATAATTGGCTCCTTCTGGCTACAGTCAGCTGGCTCCACACTGCCACAGTGTTTATCCACCTGCCTGAAACTGTCTGTCTCGAAAATATACTGATGTATGTGATATATAAATAAATATATTTGTAAGGGCATATAATCTATCCCTTCTCTCTGTTGGAGCTCTGATAGGTCTCTGATAAATATAATGTCTAGCTTCTCATTTGAAGTTCACCCATTTGCTCTCTGTCTGTCCCGTCTGTCTCCTCAAACCTAGGTCTGTCTTGTCCGCTGCTTCTCCCTTTCCGCCTATGTAGGGAGGGGTGGGGACGCTGGGCTCAGGGCCTGCCTCTTCTCCTCCGGGAGGGGCCGTGCACTTGACCTTACTACCAGAGGTTCCGAGCCCCTGCTTCTGGGTGAGGTCCGGTTGAGCAGATAGCACACAGTGCTGGCCCATTGAAGCTGATTTTGGCCTCTCTGGGCCTGTCCCAGGTGCACTCTGGGAGTCAACAAACAGGCCGTCCACACCCGGCTGGTGGGGTCCGCCATCTTCCTTCAGGCTTCCCTCACCTTCTCAGGTCAGCCCATCCTTGGGTCATGGGGTCTCGGGGTCTCTCAGGGTCCAGCCTCTTGCCTTGGGAGAGGGCCATGGGGACAAGTCTCCTCTGCTCTCTGGGCCTCAGTGTGCTCATCTATAAAATGGCAGGCAGCTCTCAGACAATCAGAAAAGGCCCCCAGTTTTTTAAAGTCTTGCGTTTTCTCTTAAAAAGTCATGCACAGTTTGCCTTGCACTCTGTCATCAGTCCATGTTTATGTCGCTATAATAATGTATCGGAGAAGTTATCAGTGAAATGACTTAGCACCTTTTCCCCAAATCATCAAGCAAAATGGAAGCTCCGGGAAGAAGTGTCATATTTTATACTCTGGCTCTGTCAGAGGGTGGCCGCGGCCGGCAGTTCCGCGGGGACTACGGGAACCACACGGCCTGCCTCTCAACGCCGTGTCTCCTCGGGCGAGGTATTTCTCTGCTGCGAGCCTCGGTTTCCCCATCTGTGAAATGGGAGAATAGCAGTACCTCCCTCATGGGGCCGTGGTGGGGCCAGATCTTCAAGACGGTGCCTGGCGTGGAGTCGGCTTCTAGCAGCAGCTGGTCAAATGGCCCCAGCACACAGCTGTGAGCCCTCGCCGTGAGAATCTGGAGAGCAAACAGTTTCTAAGCCGTGTCTCCTCCGGTTGTTCAAGGACAAAACCCTCAGCCCTCAGTCCGGGCTTGCAGCCCTTTGGGGTCGGAGAAGTTCCTCCCCAGATCTGAATAACACAGGGGCCTGCCTCTGGCCACTGTGGGTTCTTTCTGTTCCTTGAAAATGCCGGGTGCGTGTCAGTGCCACGTTCTCTCCCTGCAACACCTCAGGTTGGCCCTTCTGTGGTTGGGCTCCCCTCAAATATTCTCTGACGGGGCCATCACCGGTCACTTGGTCTGTAGTTATTCTGCACGCCCCAGTCGCTCCACTGTCCTCCTGTTTCATTTGTTTATTTATCTATTTATTAAAAAAAATTTTTTTTTAGTGCTTATTCATTTTTGAGACACAGAGAGAGACAGACTACAAGCAGGGGCGGGGCAGAGAGAAAGGGAGACGCAAAACCCAAAGCAGGCTCTAGGCCCTGAGCTGTCAGCACAGAGCCTGATGCGGGGCTCGAACTCACGAACCCTGCTGAGCCGAACTCGGACGCCTCATCAACTGAACCAACAAGGCACCCCTGTGTATTTATTTATTTTTAATGTTTATTTATTTTTGAGAGAAAGAGAGAGAGAGAGAGAGAGAGAGAGAGAGAGAGCATGAGTGGGGGAGGGGCAGAGAGAGGAGGAGACACAGAATCTGAAGGAGACTCCAGGCCCCAAGCTGTTAGCACACAGCCCGACGCGGGGTTTGAACTCACAAACCGCGAGATCATGACCTGAGCCGAAGTCAGACGCTTAACCGACTGAGCCACCCAGGCGCCCTGATTTTCTCCATGGCATTTGCCGCCCACTGGGAATACTTTGTGTATGTGATTGTTTGTATCTGGCCAGTCTTCCCCAACAGACCCTCAGCTCCGCGAGGGCAGAGGCTCAGTAGTTTTGTTCACCACAGCAGCCTGTCCCCAGACCAGTACCTGGCACAGCCAACCTTACTTGGTCGCTGATGAATGATTAAGTGGAAGTTTGCACAGCGTGGCTCAACCAGGTTGAAATGCAGAGAACGAAGACAGTAATTAAAAGTACGAAAGGTCTCAGGATTCTTCCCCCTTTCTTCATCATCTAGTTTTTGGACTTTGGGAGGCGGGGGTCTTAATTTCGTAATTAGGAAGAATCCCAAACCTTAGGCGGGCACAGCTTGGCCGCAAGGCTGACCCACCTCACTTTGGGTTTGGCTGAGGCTCATTCTACTTCTGCTCTCATTCTTCTCCTTAAAATGTATAAACAAACCCAGATCACCCCCTTAGGAGAAACTTCTGTAGAAGTCAGCAACCAGCTGCTACCTTCCACTTTTGCTTCCCTTCTTGGCCTCGATTTCTGAAAGAAGATATTTCATTTTGGCGGTTCATTTTGGGAGGCTCTCCCCACTCTGGAGGTCTCCTGGGATACACTCAGGAAGGAGGGCAGAGGCAAGTAAGTGGGTACGTCTCTGACGTCAGACTGGGAGTGCTTCAGGGCAGGGCTGTGCCTCCCCCATCAGACTGGGAGCGCTTCTGGGCAGGGCTGTGCCTCCCCCATCAGACTGGGAGCGCTTCTGGGCAGGGCTGTGCCTCCCCCCATCAGACTGGGAGCGATTCTGGGCAGGTCTGTGCCTCCCCCATCAGACTGGGAGCGCTTCTGGGCAGGTCTGTGCCTCCCCCATCAGACTGGGAGTGCTTCTGGGCAGGGCTGTGCCTCCTCCATCAGGCTGGAGACTCCCTAGTTTAGGGCTAGTCTCCTCCATCAGACTACCAGATGTCTCTTGCTCTAGAAGGAGTTCCTTCCTTCTTTCCCTTCCCTTCTCATCTTCCTTTTTCTTTCCCCCCTTTTCTCAGTCCTCCTTCTGGGAGCCCTTCCCTGCTGTCCTGAGTGAAGGTCAGCCCTGGGCACGTGGGGGTCCAGCCGTCCGCTTGGCATGAGCCTCTGTAGCCCATCTGCACAGGAAGGCCAGGCGGTGGCCCCTGGCTGTCCTTGTCCATCCCTTCCCTCTGCCCCAACCATACCTTCCAGGCACAGGTGGAACCCCACTCGCCTTTGGTGAAATCCGCCCCAGTTGCCGTGGCCCCTTGGGGCTCCCTGCCCTGGCCCCCCCATTCCACCTGCGGGGAGCGCATGATGACACCCCCAGGGCCTCTGGATTCCCGTTTGGTGCAGCCACTGTTCCAACTGTCCCGTCCCAGCCGGCCGGTAAGCACCTCCCAGACAGGGCGCCCCGGGCCCCGGCTGAGCCTTTGTGCAAGATAAAGAGACTTTTGCGCAGTTCCGACCAGGTGCTGCGCAGCCGTTCCTTGGAAACACGGTCGTCCTCCAAAGAAGGCCCCTCTGCGGGCTGAGGGTTCTTTCAAGAGGAGCTCCAGCGTGCAGAACGTTTCTGGAATCTGCCGTCAGAACCACCCAACATCCGGGCCTTGGGAATCGCGACAGCGGCGATAACGGCGCTGTGCACGGTAAGAGCAGCCGCGGCCGACGCTCTGGCGTGATTTCTGCGTGCCGGGCACCGTGCTGTGGGCTTCCGCGCCTGCGCCATGGGCATCAGCTTGGCCATCGGGTCGTGCCGGTTTCCCATCGATCTCTTGAGAAAAAGACCCAGCTTCGTCTTCCTACATTTCCTCCCCCCACCTCCTCACCCCCGCCGGCATGTTCCCACCTCAGGGCCTTTGCATTACGCTCTTCCGACTGCCCAGAAGTGCAGTTCCCCCAAGATACCTCCCTGGTTCATCCCCTCACCTCCGTCAGGACTCCACTCAGCTGTGGCTTTGCAGGGAAGGCTTTTTCTGGCCCAACAACAGAAAATTGCTGCTTTGCCTCGCCCCTGTCCCCCAATCTCTAGGGACCTTCCCTGTTTTCTCTTCATCATGACTCTACAACACCCTCTACACTGTGCTTACTTACTTTGTGTCTTGTCTGTCTCCTCCCGCGGGCACGTTAGTTCCACGAGAGTTTTGCTGGCTTTGTTCTCAGCTCTAAACCCAGGGCTAGATGTGGGTCTAGCACAAAATAGAGGCTCAGTATGTATTTGTTGAATGAGTGAGCACCCGTATCTGGTTGGCGTGATGAACCCCATTTCACAGATGAGGAAACTAGAGGACCAGCCTGTGATCAAACATCCAGGTCTATTTAGCAACACTGTGTATTAGGCCTCTGGAGCACAGAGATGGGCCCCTGCCTTGGGGAAGTGTCCCGGCTGGTGGGGGAGATTGTAGACGTGTACAACCCAGGGGGCTGTGTGCAGGGCTGGAGACTTGCATAGTGCACCTGGGAACACACAGCCCAGCCTGGGGCATCAGCGAAGTCTTCCTGGAGGAGGTGACGCACAGGCTGAGCGTTCCGTGATGAACGGGGGTTTGTCAGCTTAGGGGAGGTAGCGGCTGGGGAGTGATGTGCTGTCCCAGCTACACAGAGCAATGGTCGTGCGAAGCCATGTAGATATGAGCATGTGGGGCTTTCGTTTGCCCTAGCATTGTTCCCTCTGGCCGGGGTGGGGAGGAGAATACATGGAGTAGGGGTTGGGGAGTGCAAGAGAAATGAGTCTGGGGGCGGTGCGCAGGGGTCAGGATTGAGGGGGTGGGGAGCAGGGGGATCACTCAGTGCCAGGCTGTGGAATTTGGGCTTCATCCGCCGGGGCTTGAGAAGCCGGTGGTAAGGGAGGGGGTCCGTCAGGCCTGGGGTCTAGGCTGGTGGCTGTCGAGAGGTCAAATGAGACTGGGGGCAGGTGGGAGGCAGGTGGGCCAGGGAGGAGGGGAACCCGGGTGAGTGAGGCCGAGGCCCGAACCGAGGTGGGAACAGGGGCCCAGGGGACGGGGCAAACATCAGAACTGGTAAGGAGGAAGCTGGCGGGAACCCGGGCGCCGGGGAAGGCCGGGAGCTGCAGCTCGTTCCGACAGGAAGCAGCTGTCCCCAGCTCACGAGCCCTCCGGGGCCATGAGATTTTAGCTCCAAGTGACTCTTGGATGGCTCTGAAAATTGGTGTTACTCTTCCTGGAGGATGAGGCTATGGGGCCCCAAAGGAACAAGGTGCCAGCTCCTGGGGCCTCTCCTAAAATACAGGCTAGGCTGTCCCAGGCTCTGCCAACACCCCTATGACACAGGACCCCAGACACCGGTCCCTGACAGCTCTGGGTTCACGTCTCTAGATCTGTCTCTGAACCTCTGCTCCCCGGGTGTCAAGTACACACGATATTTCATCAGGGTAGCGTGAGGGTGGAATGAGGTGATGTGCAAAGCCATTGGCACGTGCCTGGCACATAGTAAGTGATCATTAAATGGTCTTTTTTTTTTTTTTTTTTTTTTTACCTTCGCTTTTAGCTGCTACCCTTACCTTAATTAGTCTTATTTGGGGAAGGATATTTAATTAAAAAAAATTTTGTTTTGATTATCGAGAATTTTGAACTTTCACGGGAATGAACAGGACGCCTAAGGAACTTCCGTGGACCCAGCCCCCAGCCCCACCAACCACCAACGCCTGACCGGTCCTGCTCCACCCACACCCCCATCCAGCCCCATCCTTCATTAATCTAAAGCAAATCTCAGGCATCACATTATTCATTCATAAATATTTCACCGCTAACGCTATTAATAATACACAAGGTGCCTGCTCATAGCGTAGCAACTCCATCCAGGAAGTGCTTGTGGATGACTGGCTTCCTCTGGTCCGGACTCAGGCAGGGAACCTTCCACACCAGGATAAACGCAGCCCCTGACCCCACAGGAGCCCATGCTGGGAGGTGGGGTGTGCAGGAGCAGGGAGCAGGAAGAGATACAAAAAACTCTGAACACCCTTGAGTAAGCTCTTGCACCTCCTTATGTATAAGGAGAAGCTTAGGGGCACCTGGGTGGCTCAGTGGGTTAACTCAGTGGGTCTGACTCTTGATTTCGACTCAGGTCATGATCTCACTGTGAAGTTCGAGGCCTGCGACGGGGTCTGGGCAGACGGTGTGGAACTTGCTTGGGATTCTCTCTCTCTCTCTGCTCCTCCCCTACTGGTGGGCGCACGCCCTCTTGCTCTCAAAGTAATAAATAAAAAAAAAAGGGGGGGAAGGGAGGGTCTTCTATTCTGGATCCGGGGTGGAGGGAAGTGGTGAGTTTCAGAGAAGCTTTTCAGGTTTCTTGAAAAACAAAACAAAACCAACGCCAAGCACACAAGCAGTTGTGTGGAGTGTGGGGCGGTCGGGGAAGGCTTGGGGTGTGAGGTCATATGGCCAGGTGCTGGGGTCCGGTTCCAGCCGAGCGCCTATTGGCTGTGTGGTCTGGGGCAAGTCCCACCCCCTCTTGGGCCTCAGTTTCCTTCTCTGTCGAGCGCACCGCCCCTGGGAAGTGCCAGTGGACTCTGCCCGTTGCCTGGTCGGGGAGAAACGGTTGGTATTCAGAGCCAGGCTGCCGCCCGTGGTAAGAACTGCTGACCTGGCAGATTAAGTTGTAGCTCGAACAGAAAAGAAAATGTGTCTTATGCGGGCCAATTACACAATAGATGGTTTGGGACACGGTTTGCTTAATTAAATCTATAAACCAATTGGGGATCTATCACTGCTTGTGATGCCACTGTAGTTGGAGCCCGTTATCAAAGTCAGGTAGGAGGCAGGTGCTAGGATATTGTCTGCCCCGGGCTGCACCTAGGGCGAGTCTGGGCCTGCTCCCTGCTAGCTGAGTCCCCAGGGCAAGTTACTGCTCCTCTCTGAGCCTCGGTTCCCCAGTTTCCTCACATGGCTGTGTAGGTTACCCCAGAGCTCTGAGGGTTGATCTAACTTGATCATTCGCCCAGCAAGGACTTGTTGGGTGCTCACTGTGTGCTTGGTGTTGGGCACAGTGCTGGGTGCTGGGTACCAGGTTGAGAAGACAGATGGAGCTCTTGACCTCAGGGAGTTCTCAGTCCAGGGAGGAAGGCAGGCATTACTTGGATTAGTTCCGGGGGGGGGGGGGGGGGGAGTGACCTTGGAGAAACTGCAAGACAGGGCTGTTGAACTTAGTCTGGAGCTGTGACATACCCCCAGCCCCACCCCTGGCCCAGGATCAGTGGCAGTGAGCCAGTGAGAGGAGCTGGGGGCAGCATTGAGGAGTAGCATGTGCAAAGGCCCTGAGGCAAGAGAAAACCTGCCTGAAGGGAGTTCCATGCACAGACAGCAAGTGGGAGAGTGACTAGCTGGGGGCTTGGGCAGGGCTTTCAAAGGACATGAGGGCATCGAGCATAACTCCCAGGTTTCTGGACAGAGCCCTGGACAGAAGGCACCCTCAAAGTGGGGAGGCTGAGGCTGGGGGGAGGAAAGACCCTGTGTGCCAGTCTGCAGCTCCATGGCGTGCAAGGCAGTGAAGAAATTTGTGGGCATGGAGTGTGTGGTTCGGAAGAGGCAAGAGGCAGGGACAGAGCCTGGAGCCATCGGTAAATAGGTGGCATAAAGCCACACGTGTGGGGGAAATCGCTTAAGAAGAAAATGTAGGTCGGGAAGAGATGTTCATGACCTGGTCCTGAAGGCCTCCCCATTGGAGCTGGGGGAGGATCCCGGGATGGAGGGGGCAGAGGGCTCTCATGTCACAAAAGCCCAGGAAAGAGTGTCTCAGGAGAAGGGAGCCCTGGACTGTGTTGGAGACAATGCACATCTAAGGGAGCCTACTGGATTTGGCAACATGGGGCCCACTTGGATGTGACAGGAGCTGCTTGTTGGGATGATCGGAGTAGAAGACAAGAGCTGATGACAGGAGGGATGGAAAGAGGGGCCCCAGGCAACCCGGGCAGGTGTTTTGTTGACACAGAGCAGAACATTTCTTTCTTTCTTTTTTTAAGTTTATTTATTTTGAGAGAGGGAGAGAGAGAGAGAGAGAGAGGGAGAGAGAGAGAGAGAGAGAGTGTGGGATGGGGAAGAGAGAGAATCCCAAGCAAGGCTCTGAGCTGTCAGCACAGAGCCCGATGTGGGGCTCGAACTCACAAACTGCGAGATCATGATCCGAGCCAAAGTTGGATGTTTAACCAACCGAGCCACCCAGGCGCCCCAAGAGCAGAACATTTCTGAACGCGAACAGGAAGGATCTGGGAAAGACAGAGATGTGAGACGTGGGAGAGACACGGGTGCCACACAGAGGGGGTCCCTGGGGGGATCCCAGGGTGCAAGTGAGAGACTGGCGGGTAGCGTGTGTGTGTGTGTGTGTGTGTGTGTGTGTGTGTGTGTGTAGGTGTGGGGGGGTGCCTTCTCTTCTGCAGGAGGGACCTGAGCAGGGAGATGGCCTGGGGCCAGAGGAGGCCCAGTGGAAGGGAGATGTGGAGTTTGGATCCGATGCTTCTAATTCTCTGAGGCTTAAGGGGCAGCAGGCAGGGAGAGCGTGCTGAGCAGAAGATGAAGGACAGAACATACGAAGGGTCTTTGGGAAGGAGGCACTTTGTAGATCAAATAAGGTCACGCTTTGGGGGTAGTTGTTTTCCTGAGGCACGTCCACTGTCACGTTGACCTTCTCATCCTGCTGAGACCTCCCCCTGGCCTGTGCCCGGAGCCGCGGTGCCTTGGCTTTCAGAGTTTTCCTTAAGCAGCAAACCTTTTATTTGAACTTTAAATAAAACCTGCTGTGGAGCCTCAACATATATGCTGATAAAAGTGGAACAGTTCAGGGGCGCCTGGGTGGCTCAGTCGGGTAACATCTGACTTCAGCTCAGGTCACGATCTCGCAGTTCGTGGGTTCGAGCCCCACGCTGGGCTCTGTGCTGACAGCTTGGAGCCTGGAGCTTCTTCAGATTCTGTGTCTCCCTCTCTTTCTGCCCCTCCCCTGCTCGCACTCTGTCTCTCTCTCTCTCTCTCTCAAACATAAATAAACATTAAAAAAAAGTGGAGCTCTTCCAAATGATGGAATCTGCCCGCCAGCCTTCACCCCCTCCCTGGGGGTGACCCCGCAGCACCCCTGTGAGGTCTGGGGCTCCTTTGGACCTACCTGGTTTGAAGCCCACTGGTGTAGGAGCCTACCGTGTGCTGGAGCACAGCTCCGGGCCTTGATTTCCTTGTCTGTGAAGTGGGGATCATATTATCCGAGTGGAGACAGAAGCCTGGGCCACATGCCATTTCCCTGTGTGTGTGTGTGTGTGTGGGAACCCCGCTCAAACTTGTACAATTTTATGAGGTTCCACAGCATTGTGTTTGGTTCTCTACTTGGTGGTCACTCATTCACTATCTTAGGCTGCTTTTCGAACCAGGATTTAACCTTGTCCTGACTCTGAATCCCGGGCCAGGTAGAGGAGACCAAGGGTTGCAGTCTTTGGCCCATGGAGTTGGTGCCAGAGCTTTCTGTTGGGACAGATGGATGGGAATGGGCACCAAGCGTGGATTTGCACAGGTGGGCAACAGCCCCACGTTGGCCGCCCGCAGTCCTGGAGACAAGGTGGGTAGACCAGTCGCCTGGCGTTGTCTGTCCACCACACCCCCCCCCCCCCCTCCACGGAGTGTTGTGTGAGAACAGGGCCCTGATGAGAGCCCATCAGCTGCCTTGGTCGTGATAGGGATGCGACGGCCCCTCTCCACCCCCAAGTTGGGTGCCTCTTGGTGACCATGCTGTGGTAGAGACGTGGGGCACGGGTTTTGGAGCCCACGGACTTTGGTTCTCAGCTTGACTGTTTACAAGCTATGTGAGCTCCTATGAGCCTCAGTTCCCATCTGCAAAATGGGCGTAAAAAGGATTAGGGTTACTATGATGCTGTGAGTAAAGTCCCCAGTCGCTGCCTCGTACACTGCAGGTGCCCCGTGAAGTCTAGTCTTCTGGCTTTAGTCCCTTGGTCCTATTCGAAATCCCAAGGGCGTCCCTGCCCCTTCAGGCTCTGTTGTGTCTTGTTTGCCTATGTTTCTTGTGCTTTTTTGGTGTTTTCTTCTTGTTACCGGGGGTGTGGATTTCGGACGGGGGTGGCTAGGGCACCTGCGTGTGACCTCAGACTCACAAAGAACCGTCCTTAAATCCTGGTTTTCTCACCACTTTCCTGTGACCTGGGACAAGCCCTACCGCCTTCCTCTGGGCCTCGTTTTCCTCGTGTAAAATGGCAAGAATCACGTAGTGATGCTGACAGCCGGGTCGAGGACCCAAGGGGGCCCTGCAGGCCCAGTCAAGAGGGTCCCTGGCCGTGTGCAGGAAAGAAATCTAACGCAAGCCAGCAGGCGTGAAGGCAGGGTTTGTTGAAGGCATATGAGGTTGCGCCTGGGTGGCGCAGTGGGTTAAGCGTCCGACTTCAGCCAGGTCACGATCTCGCGGTCCGTGAGTTCGAGCCCCGCGTCAGGCTCTGGGCTGATGGCTCGGAGCCTGGAGCCTGTTTCCGATTCTGTTGTCTCCCTCTCTCTCTGCCCCTTCCCCGTTCATGCTCTGTCTCTCTCTGTCCCAAAAATAAATAAATGTTGAAGGCATATGGAAAGGACAGGTCCAGGCGCGTGTCCAGGAGACTCAGCAAGGAAAAGAGGAGACTCGTCTTTGCTCAGGGTCCGGGGTTTTTTTTTGAGGACCGTGGTCTGCCATATGAGTGCACTCAGGCATCCAGGAAACCGGTTATAACACAGACGGGGGAGCTGCGTTATTCCCTGGGGCCGGGGGGGCCTTGACGTGGAGCTGTCGAGCGCTTGGGGCCTGCGATACACGCGTGATGGCTTCCTCGGGTCATTCTCACCTGTTCATATCCCGAGAGGTCTCCTCTTCTAGAGAGATCACTCCCCTGGTCCCCTGCTAGGAGGACATGCATATTTGCATTCTGAAGCGTGTGTAAAGTGGGGGTTCGGGCCCTGGCAAGAACAGAAGCGGGAAAAGGAGCAAAAGGCAGGTTGTCCTTCAGTCTCCCCGTCTCAGCACCACCGTCGGATGGTCCTTGTGAGGATCTGATGCGTCCATGCGCCGGCTGGGGGAAACAATGGAGGCTTTTACAACCCCCGAAGCCAGCAGCATCTACCCCTGCATCGTCCAGGGAAGGAGGGGGCACAGTTCGCGTCTGGGGGAGAATAAATCTCCGCACTGAGGACTTGTTCTTACAGAGCCTGTAGGCCAAGAGCCAAGCCAAGAATTCTAAGTCCAAGAAGAAACAACAATTTCAGAGATTCTCTCCGGGGTCTCTGGGCTGCTAAGGGTGAAGACGGTGGTGGGGGGGGCGGTGTTTAGCAGAGCACTTGAATGAGATTTTGGATATGCAATGCAGGCCTGAGGGAATTCTGGGAAGGGCTGGAAAGAGACTGGAGCAGGTGGCTCCTGGGGGTTGGAGGCCAGTGAGCCAGAAGGGGGGGGGGGGGGGGGGGGGGGGGGGGAGGGGAGGCCCAGAAGCCTGGTGAGAGGGGTAGGGGGGGCAGGGGGAGGGCCGGCGGGAGGGTGTCAGTGAGAGCTTCCCTCTGTGGTCCTGCAGAAGGATTTCACAACAGAGATGCCTCATTTTCTATTTTAGGGCAGTGCGATTTTCCTCCGTTACCACCATGCCGAAACCTTCAGCAGATCGGATACCCATATGTGGTCTTGTCCCCGGGGAGCCGAGGAAGAGCCAAGGCAAAGGAGCCACCCTGTCCCCTATTTGGGCTGGCACCAGGCAGGGAGGAGAGAAGGACCACAGGGGAGGAGGGAGGACGCTTGAGTGAGATGGACACTTTCCAGGCTTGGGGACTGAGCAAGAGGAAGTAAGCTCCTGCCTGTGCCTGGAGGCACTTGATTTGAAATAGGAAAGTACAGTGACTCCACAAAGCTGGAAGGCTGGGGTCACATGGCTTCATTCCACCCCAGACATTCATTGAGCACCCGCTATGTTCCCCCGCATCTGGCAGGTGCTCCCGGGTTCAAGGTGAGCAAAACAGAGGTGACAGGTGTCCAGGCAGGTAACCAGGCCGGCAACACACAAAGCTTAGTACAAGCGTCTGTTCCCCTGAAAGCGACACAAGTTTGTCTTTTTAAGAGGGTGGGAGTCCATCCTGTGAGGCGTGGTAGCCGTGGGGTCGTGTTATTCCACCGGACAAAATGTGATGACAGATCAGGCACCTGGGGGTCACGGACTCCGTGCTAATTGGCTCTGGTGTTTCTCCAGCGGGGGTAATCGGCCGTGATGCAATTATCACCGAGAGCTGGGTTGAAGCTGTCGTTTTTTCCAGCTGGCTGGCCTCGTCCCACTTAGGAGGACAGCGTGATTCTGGACTTTGCACGTTTCTCTTCCAATAAAAACACCTGGAAAGTGTGTGCACCTTTCTTCTCACCACACACATGGCTTGACAGATTGTAAGATCGGATTTCACCATCTACTTCCCCCGCGAACCAAGGATGGGGGCTGGCTGCAGCACTCAGGAAAAAAAAAAAAAAAAAAAAAAATGTGTGTGCTTACGCTGCCGAGTAAGGCTGTTGGCTTGAATTCCTCCTCTGGGTGATCCAGCCTCTTTGCTGGCCTTCCAGAGGAGGGAAACCCTGGGTTCAAACCCCAGCTCCACCTCTCACCACGTGTGGTCTCGGCCAAGAACACCTCGCCTCCCCGAGCCACGATGCCCTTTACCCATCTGCTGGGTCCAGGGTGGTGCTTTAATTGCAGGGTGTGAGGATCCAGCGGACGGTGCTCGGGAAGCAGCGTGCCGTCAGGCACCAGGTCAGCTCGGTTAGGAGGGTCCCGGGCTGCAGGCTCATCAGTGCTGTCCCGGAACACTCCCAGCTCCTCCCCCCGGGGGACGTACAGGACCGCACGTCCAGCCCACGGGGGGGGGGGGGGTGGAGTAGTGGACTGCATCTAGCTAATGAGCTGGGGAGCGACCTCGTATCGATTGCCCCTATGAGAGGCTCCCAGGGGTTGTCCCCCCCTTTGCTATGGCAACTCGGGCAGCCTGGGGTTTGGAAGAGGAGGGGGACAAAGGGCAGACCCCCAGGGGACCGCCACCAACAAATTAAATAGAAATGAGCATGGTGGCTTGAATCCACTGCCATTTGGGGGTTGCTGGTTGACGCAGCAAGCATAGCTTTTCCTGCCTGATGCAGAGAATTGCTTCCTGTCCCTGGACCTCAGTTTCCTTATCTGAAAGACGAGAGGTTGGGCTAGATGGTTGATCTCCTCCAGGGTCCCTCCATCCCAAGGAGGAATCAAGGGCGGGGGGTTGTCCTCACCCACCTAGGGGCCCCCATCTCGTTCTGGAACTTCCATGCCCTCTCCAAGCCAATAGGTTCTGCCCTTCCTGCAATGGGGCAGCACTCAGAGGCTGGGGCGGGGGTGGGTCCACAGCCATTGCGAGCTCAGCAGACCAGAACAGAATCCCTCCTCCCCCTGGCGCTTGCCTCTGGCTTCCCAAGCTCAGTGGGGCCCCAGAACCCATCCAGGTGCCCAGAAGAGAAGATGGCTGCCGTCCTGGTCCCCTCCACTTTCTCCACCCCAAATCCCTGCCCTTCTACCCTTAATATCTCTCATATCCATCCCTCCTCTCTCCGTGCCTCCTGCAACGGCTGCTTCCTACCTGTTCTCTCTGCCAGTCATGCCAAACCCCAGTCATGCCAAACCCCCCCATCCACGCACACCCTTGCTGCCTCTTCCAGGAAGTCTTCCTGAAAGGCAGTTTGGACACATCGTTCCCTTCTGCACTCAAAACTCACCAAACTTGTAGTTCTCCAAGCACTCCCCATCAACTATTCCCTTTCCCAGAGCCCCTTTATCTCCTGGCTTCCTGGAAAATTCTTATTTCTCCTTCAAAACACAGCTCAGGGGCGCCTGGGTGGCGCAGTCGGTTAAGCGTCCGACTTCAGCCAGGTCACGATCTCGCGGTCCGTGAGTTCGAGCCCCGCGTCAGGCTCTGGGCTGATGGCTCAGAGCCTGGAGCCTGTTTCCGATTCTGTGTCTCCCTCTCTCTCTGCCCCTCCCCGTTCATGCTCTGTCTCTCTGTGTCCCAAAAATAAATGTTGAAAAAAAAAATTAAAAAAAAAAAAAACAAAAAAAAAACACAGCTCAAATGCCAATTCCTATGGAAAGCCTTCTCTGATGTCCCCAGGCTCTCTAAGTGTCGTGTTCATGCTTCTGTTACAACACTTAAAACTAGGGGCCCAGCTGACCGGTACCACTGGCCTGTGAGCTAGTAGAAGCAGGGACTATGACATTCTGTTTTTTTCTGGGGATTCTTGGCCCAGAGCCTGGCATACAGTGGTGCTCAGGCAATGATTCTCTCACTCAGCCACCCGCTCCTGCCCCCGCTTTTGCACCCCACGGTGTTCGAGGCATTGGGCATGCAACTATAAATATGATGCTTGCTTTCTATGGGCAGAAGGAGGATTCCACAATAAACAAGGAATAAAACAAATACACGAGGCGATTTTAGGTAGAAAGCAAAGGCTAAGAAGACCATTAAACCTGGAAGTCCAGAAGGGGAGCTGCTCAAAATCGATTGTCGGGAAAGATCTCTTTAGAGAGGTAGCATTTGAGCTGTGATCTGAATGACGAGAGGAGCCCTCCATGTGGGTCCATGGAGGGAAAAGTGTTCCAGCCAGTGGGAACAGTATTGCAAGGGTCCCGAGGAGAGAAAATGTCGGCGCTTACTGAGTGGATGGGTGGGTGGGTGGGTGGGTGCGTGGGTGGTACCTACCTCTTTTCTCCCTCTTGGTGTCTGAACTGCTTAGATGGCCAAAGCCAAGCGTCCCCACTTGTCTCAGAGAACAAGCCAGAACCTGCTACTGCCTGTATATAGTCAGAAGTCAGGAGCTGACCCGGGCTCCTGGAAGCCCCTCAGAGTCAGTGTGGGGCCTGGGTGACATAGGCTGCCGGGCCCCCAAGAGGACAACACGCATTTTGTCTAGCTGGCCTGCGTCCCCTTGAGCTAAGGCTCTGTGGGTGCTGCGGGCACCTGCTGCATCACCAACGTCGCTGTTGTTAGTTCTGTGAATTTCTCATTCAGACCCATCTGCAAGCTGGAGGGGATACGCCTGCCCAGACCAAATCCTGAGGAGAGCCCAGCATCTCCCCTCCCCGCCCCCCATCTCTGTTTCCATCTTCGCAGCTCTCCAGAGGAGAGCACCACTAATTTGATATTTCAGCCTTCCCAGCAGATCCCTGCCACTCACACACACACACATACATTTTTCATCTCCTGAAATGGCTCTAATGAGGAAGTGCCAATTAGCGAGTCAGAGGGCAGGTGCGGGACCAGTCAGCCCGCAGAGCGGCAGTGGCTGCCCTCGCCACCTGTACCCGGCGAGGCCACGCCACCGTGCACGTTGGCTGAGGCTGGGGCCGAGCATCCACACCCAGGCCGCCCTTCCTTGCTCTCGAGCCGGCAATTAACGTCAGTTGCCGATCTGACGAATTTTGGGGCTGGGACCCGTGCTTGGAGCTGCTGAGGGAAGTGAGTGCTGGCTCCACGGACGGACGGATGGAGCATGCTGGGCGGACCTGCCCCACCTGGGCCCCCTGGTACCTGAAGGGTCCCACGGACCCTCTGCTGATGTCAGGGTTGTGGCTGAGGCCCCTCAGGAAAGACGCTGGGGCAGTGGGACATCTGTGTTCTGGGCCCAGCAGGTGTCAGAGCTGTCTGAGCGGAGTCCCGGTAAACATTCACAGAACGAATGTCAGACATGGGCCTCCAGCATGGGGACACCTGTGCGGCTTCCTTGCAAAGCTCTGGAATTTATAGCTTCTCTCCAAGGTGGGGCTTTTCTAGTGGAGGGCTGGTAAAATGTTTAACAGTCAGCTTCTCAGGAAAAAAAAAAAAAAAAGACGAGCTCTGATTTGTAGCATTTGCCAATTTCTGTTGTGTAAATACCCACCAAGAACGCTCTTGAGCGACTATGGAACTGGGGTAGATGGACACCATCGGCTCTTGGGAGCAGGTGTAGACCATCTCCACACACCCCTAGGCTCGCCCCTGGCCTTCTGGTGCTCAGAGCACCACCCCACCCTCCCCTCCCTTTTCCTTCTCCTGCAACCAGCCCCACACTCATGGCTCATGAAAGCCAGCATTTGGACCACATCTCCCAGAGTATCTTGTCATGGGGCACAGCCAATGGTGGCCTCTGGGGCTGGCTGCAACTGTGGGAGGTGGATTGTTCCAGAGATGATTAATTTTTGTTTTTTAAAGTTATAGACCTGCTTCGAGAATCTAAAAATGATAGAACGTTTAGCCAGAGATGTGTACCAGTGCACAAATGGATAGGGGATTCTTGGACTCCAAAAGCCACCAAAGGGCACGCTCAGGGTCCTGGGGCCTGAGGGGGGAGGGGCTTGAGTGGTGAGTCTCACGTGGGGTCAAGGTGGCTTGTCAGGATCTCTGGACAGCACTTTCATTTCCAAAGCTCTGTCCCCTCCCTCACCGGATGTTTACTGTCTGGCCAGTCCCCGGGAATGGCTCTATGCTGGTTGTCATCATTCCCCGGCTTAGGAATCGGAGAGGAAAGATACCACTCAAGAGCCTTGTGTTACCAGTATCACCACTGCTATCCTTAAAGCACCTCCTATGTGCGCAGTGTTTTCTTTGTTGTTCTTCTTTGATTATCATTATTATCCTGCAAATATTTATTGAGCACTTACTGTGTGCCAGGCACCACTCTAGGCACCTGAGATGCATCAGTGAACCAAGTGAAGAAACCAGCCACCACGGGACTGGAAATGGAGGTGCGTAATTCACGCAGTTAATCTGTTGGAGACATGTCCGATGCTTCACAGAGACACACGAGACCTTCCTTCCCTTCAGGTGGGGCTCGGGGCTCTAACGTGGCAACTGCTGAGCGTTTGAGGCTTGTTGACGTCCGAACTCTGAAGTCTGATGTGTGCCAGGTGTTTTTATAACTATTTCTCGCCTTTCCAACTCCGCAAAGCCGACGCCTTGGTTTCCTGTGGCCGAATCACCACACCTTGGTGGCATAAACAGTAGCAATTAATCTCGCACAGTTATGGAGGCTGAGGTGTGAAATCGGTGTCATTGGGCCGAAATCGGGGGGCTGGCCAGGGCCGTGCTGCATCCCGAGGCTCCGGGAGGAAACCGCTCCCACACTTGGTGGCTTGTGACCGCGTGGCTCCAGGCCCAAGGCCAGCGCCTCCCAATCTCTGCTCCAACCTCACCTCCCTCCGGCCTTGCTTTTCGGAGGACATGTGTGGTGGCATTTAGGACCCACCCGGGGAATCCAGGATAATCTGCCCGGCTCGGAGCCCTTTTCTTGCCCACATCTGCAGAGATCCTTTTCTGTTTTGCCACACAGGTTCCAGGGATTGGGACGTGGAGATCTTTAAGGGGGTGCCTGTCTCAGCCTCCCATAGCCGGGGACCAGAATCCCCCTTTTCCAGATGAACTTAGCTCATCTGTTCAGTGTCCCACAGCGAGGACGTGGCCCGCCCGGGGATCAAACCCCGGTCTTCGTGTTCTCTCCCCCACACCACGCTGCCCTCCAGGAGCAGGTATATAATCTGCAGAGGAGTGAACAGAAGCTCAGTGAGCTGGCCTGGATGGCCCAAGGTCACGGGCTACCGTGGGCTTTCCGTGCCCGAGCCCTTTGCAGGGGGGCCAATGACGATCTGCCTGACCCAGTCTAGCCGAGCCTGCGTACTCTGAGCCGGTGCTGGGCCTCCACTCGCCCACGTGGACAGAGGGGGTGGCCGAGAACCGCCTTCCGTTTCTGTATTTACCAGATTTCAGCTTTCAAAGCGGGTTAGCCCGGAGGCTAATTTCTGCAGCTTCCAGTTTCTCCGCTCCATTTACTGTGCCTGACACTGTGAGAGCTTTCGCTATTGATTCTGAGCCAGATTAACTTTCTCCCCCTCGCCCCCAGCCCTGGCTCTCCGGCAGTTTTTGGTCCAGCAATTAGGTATTGGCGGGGACAGTGTGGGGTGGCTGGCGCTGCCTTTCAATTACCGTCAGAGTAAATACAACTTACTCTCCGCTCCCAGAGTGCCCGCGCATTCGGAAAAAAAGGAGAGCGCCACTTAAATAACTCCTCTCTCCTGCTTGACACTCCACCACTGGAGCTGATCAATAAAGTCTATCACCTCGTGGGGCTCCCCGAGACCCCCCCGGTGGCGCTAATTGGCTCCGGGAGATGGCTGGCTGGCTGGCTGGCGGAGGGGTGTGTCTGTCCCTGTGTGTTTATCTGTGTGGGTGAGCACATGTGTGTCTGTGGAGGGTCCCCGGCTTCTCCGCTCAGCTGCCCACCCCAGGTCCCTAGGGTGGGGAGGGAGGCCCCCCCACCCGGCACGGATTGGATTGGGAGGGTCTCTGGCTGTGGAAAAGGTGTGCGGGTGCAGTGACGGCGATTTGTGACTCCTCCAGATTTAAATTGTCATGAAGTGCACCAGTAGAGGCATTCGAAGATAGTGGTTAAGCATATGGAGAAGTCAGACTGACTTTCTTTTTTTGTTTTTTTTTTTGTTTTTTTTTTTTTATGTTTATTGCTTTTGAGAGACAGAGAGCGAGCAGGGGAGGGGCAGAGGGGGGGGGGACAGAGGATCCAAAGCAGGCTCTGTGCCGACAGCAGTGAGCCTGATGTGGGGCTCAAACTCACAAACCGTGAGATCATGACCTGAACCAAAGTTGGACATTCAACTGACTGAGCCACCCAGGCGCCCAGACTGACTTTCTGATCCTGGTTCTTTCACTGACTTGCTGTGTGGCCTTGGGCAAATCACTCAGCCTCTCTAGGCCTTAACGCCCTCATCCGTAAGATGAGTATGATGCCCACAGCCCTAGAAGGCTGGTGTGAGGGTTAAATGAAATGACAGGTATAAATGGCACCACAGTAAGTGATGGGTATGCTCACAGTCCTTGGGGTGGCAGTGGGGGGAGGGTGGGGTGGGTCTTGTCATCAGGAGGGGAGGGTGGGGCGGGTCTTGTCATCAAGGGGGGGCGGGTCTTGTCATCAAGGGGGGGCGGGTCTTGTCATCGGGGCGGGTCTTGTCATCAGGCAGACCTGGGCGTAGAGCTTGGACCTGTCACTTGCACAGCCTATGACCTCCAGCAGGTCACTCTCTGCACCCTAGTTTCCTCTTCTGTGAAATGGGGGTGTAAAATCTGCTGTATTCGGTAGCGTGGTGTCTCCACAAAATTCATGTCCACCTGGAACCTCAGGATGTGATTTTATTGGAAATAATGTATTTGGAGTCGAGTGAAGATAAAGTCACACCAGATTAGGGTGGGCCCTAAATCCAGGGGCTGGTGTTTTGTCTTTTGTGGGTTTTTTTAATGTTTTAATCTTATATTTGAGAGAGAGAGACAGAGAGAGGATGAGCAGGCAGAGAGAGAGGGAGACAGAATCCGAAGCGGGCTCCAGGCTCCGAGCCGCAAGCCCAGAGCCCGACATGGGGCTCGAACTCACGAACCGCGAGATCATGACCTGAGCCGAAGTTGGACGCTTACCGGCTGAGCCACCCGGGCGCCCCCATGGCTGGTGTCTTGATGAGAGCTCTGGGTGAAGACACACAGGGAAGAAGGCCACGTGAGACAGGGGCCAGATGTGGGTGACGCAGGCAGAAGTCACGGAGTGCCGGGGACTGCCGACCACTCCGAAAGCCAGGGAGGAGCTGCCGTTTTCCGTGAGGAGCCCCGTCCTGGGGTAACCCCACGCCCAGGACTCCCCCACGCCCAACTAGCTGCTCCTTGCCCCAGAGACAGTGGAGGGGCTTCTTCGTCTTTTCTAGAGGCCCAGCAGCGAGCTAGGCCTTGCGGTGGCGGGAACCGGAAGCAGCCGGAGCCAACACGGAAGCCTCCATCAGCCCGAGCGTCCAGAGCGCAGGCTGAGACGCGGGGCCTCTCCGAGGGGTCTTGCCTCGGAAATGACACGAGCCTGAAACAGTGGTTGCTTTGGGGTGAATCAACCCGGTGTCCGTGTTGCTGGTGGGTCAGAGGGTCTCTTTGGGTTCCCGGGCTGCCGCAACAGACCGAAATGTCATTTCTCACAGTCTGGAGGGCGGGGGTTCCAAGATAGCAGCAGACTGGTTTCTTCTGAGGCCTTTCTTGGCGTGTGGACGGCCATCTTCTCCCCGTGTCCTCCGCCCGGTCTTCCTTCTGTGCCTGTGTCCTCACCCCCTTTCTTAAGAAGATGACGATGCTGTTGGATTAGTGCCCACCCAATGGCCTCATTCGAACTCAGTCACCCTTCAAAGACCCCGTCTCCAAACGCAGTCACATTCCGAGGTACTGGTGGTGAATCTGGGGGGACACATCCCAGCCTGTAACGGACGGGATGAGGCGGAGGGAGGCGGTCTTAGCAGGCTGAGATGATGACGCCGGGTCAGGGCCCTAGCGGGGAGGACGGGAAAGGGGGAGAAGCAAGTCAACGCAGCTCCTTTCCCACGTCCTGAGTGCCGCCCAGACCCTGTTTTGTGGGGCTCAGACAAGAGCCATCCCAATAGCAGTGGCCGCCATGCACTGAACGCTCGCGATGAACCAGCCGCCGTGCCAGGAGTCTGGCCTGAACCATCAGGGAACTCCCCCCCGCTCACTCTCTCTCCCTCTCTCCCTCTTGGAAGGAAGGAAGGAAGGGAGGGAAGGAAGGAGGGAGGAGGAAGGAAGGAAAGAAGGAAGGGAGGGAGGGAGGAAGGAAGGGAGGAAGGAGGAAGGGAGGAAAGAAGGAAGGAAGGGAGGGAGGAGGGAGGGAGGAAGAAAGGAAAAAAAGGAGAAGAGTGAGGTGACTTAACCGCATAGTACGGGGGTCACAGCGTGGGGCACGACTCTCCAGGGTCACCCGGTTAGGGTGGTGGTGGCTGAGGCTCGAGCCAGCCGTGTCAGCCCCCACAGGAGGCCATCTGAACCTTGACCACTCAGCACACTTTCTTCTGGAGGAGGCCTCCCTGCTGGCTTGGGGCTCCTGCCAGGCCTCCAGGGCTGGGGCCCCTCCCCTGGGCACATCCGCAGTGTGACTGTTCTCCTCACACCCCGGCAGCCCAGGGCCCGGTCTGGCAGCTGCCCCGGAATGCTGCCGGGGAGGTCCACAGGCTCTGGTGTTTTCCTCCCCAGGAGGCCGTTGCCCGTGCAGAGCCCGGTTACCCGTCTCGGAGTCCTGGCCTGGGCCCCTCTAGCCTGCTGATGTGGATGATGAAGGGGTGGAGGAGGGGAGGGGATGGATGTTTAGCACTGGGTCAGCACACGTGGGTTGGTTACATTAAGGCTGCTGTTAGCCTCTTACGCAGCCGAGTGGCGTGGGAGCCTGGCATCGTACCTAGCACGTAGTAGCTGCTCATGAAATATTGAGCACCTAAGAAATGAGAAGGCAGAAGATTGCACCCTCATTTCTTTAAATATTTATTTTGAGAGGGGGGAGAGGCAGAGAGAGAGGGGGGACAGAGGATCTGAAGCGGGCTCTGCACTGACAGCAGAGAGCCCGATGTAGGGGCTCGACCTCAGGAACCCCGAGATCGTGACCTGAGCTGAAGCCGGACGCTTAACTGACGGAGCCACCCAGGTGCCCCCGCAACCTCGTTTTGAAGAGCAGGAAAGTGAGATCCTGAAAAACCAGAGCCTCGACCGGGGCTGTGTGGCACCACGGCAGAGACCGGGGGCGTCGTAAGGAGGAGGACGCTAGAGTCCTGCAAACAGGAAGAGGGGAGTCAAGTCAGGAGGAGGGCTGGCCCGCAGGGGAGGTTTCCGGGCCCCTCCCCTCGGCTGGCCTCTCCGGAAACGGGACAAAGACCGAGGGGCTGATGGGCTCTGGGCTCTCTGGACGGGCGACGCTTCGAGAGCCCCAGCCTAGCGCCTTCTCGGCTGCTGAGCGCCACGCTGCGAATCTTCCTGGGGCCCTGCTTGGTGTCAGCCCGGCCCTGCTGCACTTATTAGGGGTGACTTCATAACAGCGCCCATGCTCAGAGCCAGATAATGAGGCCTCTCAGGGGCTGTTCAAGAAAACAAAACACAGAGCAAAAAATGACTCCGGGAATATTAGGCCAATATATCACAGTACAGCAGGAGCCCCGTTGGCAGAGGGAGGCCGGTGTGGGGCACTCTCCCCAAGGGCAGAGAAGGTTCTGGGGCTGTTGAAGCCAAGGGGCGCCCCGCGAGAGCAGCTGTGCCAGAGCGGCAGCAACCAGGGGTCTTCTGGGTCTAGAGACCCCTTGCCCTGGGAATCAATGCCAGGAAAGGCCGGGATGGGACGGTGAGGCCAGCGTGTGCCCAGCATCACTGCACTCTTAGGTGATGAAGCAAGATGTTAAGAATGGCTGAACCGGGGCGCCTGGGTGGCTCAGTCGGTTAAGCGTCCGACTTTGGCTCAGGTCACGATCTCGCGGTATGTGAGTTTGAGCCCGCGTCGGGCTCTGTGCTGACTGCTTAGAGCCTGGAGCCTGTTTCAGATTCTGTGTCTCCCTCTCTCTCTGACCCTCCCCCGTTCATGCTCTGTCTCTCTCTGTCTCAAAAATAAATAAATGTTAAAAAAAAAAAAAAAAAAAAGAATGGCTGAACCACAGTCTCCCGTTGGCTCCCAGACGCAGCACGTGGGAGCTCGCGGTCCTGCTGGGCTCGAGAGAACCCTCCCTGGCAGATGGAGGGGAGAAATGACCACCCCATCCCATCTCCACCCTCCCTAGGATCCCCCTTCTCACCTCACCCCTGCCTTGTCCTCTTCCTCATTACGAGCTTTTTTTTTTTTTTTTTTACACATTTACTCATTTTTGGGAGACAGAGACAGAGTATGAGCAGGGAAGGGGCAGAGAGAGAGGGAGACACAGAATCCGAAGCAGGCTCCAGGCTCCGAGTTGTTAGCACAGAGCCCGGTGCGGGGCTCGCACCCACGAACTGGGAGATCATGACCCGAGCCGAAGTCGGACGCTTAACCGACGGAACCACCCAGGCGCCCCCGACTCGTTACAAGCGTTAAGGTGTAGACGCACCCTGCAGTGATGGCCATCCCGGTCTGCCCAGGACTGGGGTTCCCAGCACAATTCCAAAGCCAGGCTAAAAACTCTGGCTCCACAGGGATCACCTCCCCTCATGCTGCCTCCCCAGAAGGCACCCCCCCACCCCAAGCCCCTTGCAGCCCTTCCCTGCTCCAGATTCGAATTCTTCGTTTCAGTGTTGGCTCAGCGTCAGGCTGTGGGCGTCTGGAGTGTCTTAGTCATGTGTCTCCAGCAGCCTGCGTGGGGCTTGGCACAACCAGGGGCCCCCTCGAGGCCTGGCTCGCTGTCAGGTCTACCTGCCTAACAGTGGAATGAGTGAAGGAATGAAGGGGGAGGAAGCCAAGGCCCTTGCTCGCTCCGAACTTCAGAAGAACAGGAAGTTCACAGACCGTTCGTCGATATTTTCTTTCTCTCGTTGCCGACGCCTTGGGGATTTCCATTCACGGCCTCTTGGAATGGAATCTGGGGGTCCGGGAAGGGCACCCTCAAGGCCAGAGTGGTCCTCGGGGATCCTCAGCACTACGCGTGAGGGGCGGGGGCCTGGGTTCTGGCAGGAGCGTCTGTCCGGCCCCGAAGTGCAGCCCGTTCCCAGATCCCAGGGGTCAGAGGTCGGCCTTCCCCATTGCCCATCCTACAGATGGAGACGCTGAGGCCCGTCCCGGGCCCGGGGCTGCCCAACCTGCCGAGTGCGGCCAGCAGCAGACACAACACAAGCCCAGGCTCCAGGTCTGCACCCCGGGCTCCCTCCCTGGTCCAGGCCGCCCTTCCCCAGGGACGATCAGACCCATTCTGCAGATGGGAGTCTATCTTGCTGCTGGTCTCAGTCGTCTCTGGCTTCGAACGCCCTCCAAATTGCTGGGCCTGGTCGTCGTTCCTCTGCCACATGTGTCTGCCTCTGTCCTCCCATGACGTGACCCCTCTCCACACCCCGGCAGCTTGTTGGGCGCCCAGCTCTCAGGGAGCAGCTCTGGTTCACCTTCACGGACCAGACTGTCTGTCCAGTCCTCCTTCAGTGAGTTTTTATGGACACCTACTATGCGCCAGACCCTGGAGCTACAGAGATAAGCTCCCAGTCGGTGAGGAGGTGCTGGTGCAGACCAATCCTGACACAGCGGGGTGACGAGGAGGGTCTGGGCAGAGGTCAGGGCCACCTGAGGCCGGCAGAGTGCGCCGGGCTCCAAGCAGGGCCCCCCGCCCCCCTTCCCTGCTGCCGCCCCGTTTCACCCCAGAGCCCGGGCGGGGCTCTTTCCCCAAGCGACCATGATGCATTCAGTCCGTGCGTCTTTAGTCCCTGTGTCCTCACTGCTTCCCGCACTGAAACGACCACCGGTGGGTAATCGCAGTAAAGTGAGCATTTATTGAGAGCTTCCTGTGAGCGGGCAGGAATTGCCCTGTGCTCTGTCGCAGGTAACGGCTCATGGCTGCGCCGGAGGCACAGAATATCATCTTGCAGAGGGGAAGGCTGAGGCTGGTCCGGGAAGCATTGGGCCCCGACCCCAAGGTTATTCGCCGCCTCAGCGGCTGAGCTGGGACGAGAGGCAGGTGCGAGGAGCAGCCTTTCCTGCCTGTCCGTCAAGTGTCCCGATGAGCTACCTCGCCCCGCCCCCCCCCCCCCCCCCCAACCGAACAGACGGCTCAGAATGTTCTGAGCCTGCTCTCCGCCCTCTCTGGGACACCTTGCCCAGTCGCGGCACACCATCCCGCTAGGGGGCACTGGGGTCCCCTCTGTGCCAGCTGTGTCTTAGGGGAGACTCACCTGGATAGGGGCACCGCCTCTGCCCTCAGGAGGGCCCAGGGAGGACTCTTCTGAGATGAACTTGGGGTTCCCAGCTGTCCTTTTCCACATATGGACAATTTTCGATCACTGCAGTTGGTGTGACTTAAGCACTTTTTTTTATTTTATTTTTTTAACGTTTATTTATTTTTGAGACAGAGAGAGACACAGCATGAACGGGGGAGGGGCAGAGAGAGATGGAGACACAGAATCTGAAGCAGGCTCCAGGCTCCGAGCCGTCAGCCCAGAGCCCGACGCGGGGCTCGAACTCACGGACCGCGAGATCGTGACCTGAGCCGAAGTCGGCCGCTCGACCGACTGAGCCGCCCAGGCACCCCTGACTTAAGCACTTTCAATTGACCTCATTGACAAGTTTGTTCAATACCTAGTCTGTGGTGAATCCTTCCCCTGAAACAGCAGCCACTGAAGGAAAGGCTTTTGAAATCAAAATGTAATTACTTACTGAATCGGGTAGGATTGCATTCAGAGGCAAGAGACAGAAGAGCCAACAAACAAGGGTTTATTTTTCACAACAGATGCGGAGTCCAGAATTAAGCAGCCCAAGTGCAGCTGAAGGAGATGGCCAAGCCTGCAACCTCGTTCCGTCCAGGTGACTTGCGTCTTCTCGGCTGCAAGGTGGCTGCTGCACTGCCAGATGTCGCATCCACATCCTAGGCAGGGAGAAACAGGACGGGCAGTGCCTACATCAGGAGAGGAGAAGCATTCCCGTAAACCCCCAGCCGCCTTCTGTTTGCATCTCAAGGGCCATAATTGTGTCTCATGTCCACTCTGGCCTGCAAAGAAGGCTGGAGAAGTCACTGTCCTGAATAAAACTAGTGCTCTGGGCAGGGGAAGAGGAAGAAAAGAACGGATATTGGATAGACAGCCGGAAGTGTCCTCCCTCATTCAAACGGCGGAATTAAAAAGTGCGACTATTAGCCTGACATCTGGCATCAGAGACCCCTTAGGGGAAAAAACTGATCTTTGCTTTTGGAAAGGACTTTGACGATCTTCTGGGGGTGGAAGATACGACTCAGAGAGCATGAAGTGTCTGGAAGTGGCAGATAGATACACTAGCAGCCGATGACTCCCATGGGAGCTCGGAGGTGTGGGGACGTGGGGAAGAGAAGAGGAAGAGGGAGAGGGGGAGGGAACGTGGCAGGAGGTTCAAGCTGAGGAAGAAAGCTGTCAGCGGGGTGACCACATATATTTTTAAGAACAGAGATTTCTGGCATCTAAACATAAGTCATTGGAGATCCCGTGATATGAAAACCCCCCTGTACCTCCTGTAGTCTTTCGTCACAGTCTGTTACGTCGCACAAGCCTTGTGAGTTATCCGGAGGGCATGGTTGGAGTAGGGACTGGGGGAAAGAGTCGGCTTTCAGGTCTGGGAGGGGAACGGTGTGGAGGAAAGATGGGGGGGGGGCAGAAGGAAGGATGGGATAAAGCAAGAGGCTGGTCTCTTGTGAACTGGGATTCACACAAATCCTGGCGAGGTCACGGACCTCCCGGGAATGTGGAACGAGCGTGTATCAGTCACCTACTGCTGTGTAACATGCCGTCCCCAAGTGGAGTGGCTTCAAACAATAAAAATCATTCATTCTGCAGCCTTGCTGTCCACCTTGGAGGTGACATTGTTTTCATCTTCAGCAGAGACAGGGTGACAGGCTGGGGCCGAGCATGGGGTTGGCTTTCTGGCTTCCCTCAAGGCAGGTGTTTGTAGTTGTCCCTCTCTCTCACAGGACCACGAAGTCACAAGGAATTCCCAGAACATCAGACCCTCCAGTAGCCAAACATGAGAACAAAAACCTGTTCTGGAGCCAAATATAAATGCGTTGTTAATTATCTGCTCCACGACTCCCTCTGTGAGCGTGGAAATCAAGAGCTGAGGGTACAGTATTTACCATAATAATCCCAGGCTCCACACTTTCA
This sequence comes from Lynx canadensis, assembly GCF_007474595.2. Taxonomy (NCBI): domain Eukaryota; kingdom Metazoa; phylum Chordata; class Mammalia; order Carnivora; family Felidae; genus Lynx; species Lynx canadensis. Next base: position 13,113,115 of record NC_044310.1, on the reverse strand, counting down.
CTTGGAAAACAATGTCCCGTCCGTGCTTCTGTGTGATGTGCGAGGGTACGCTCTGAGAGGGCTTGGGCTCATTCGGTGGCCTCCTCAGCTTTTGGATAGATAAGTGCAAAGTCACGACAGAAAGCTTGGTGGGGGTGGCGTAGGGAAGAGGCGGGACAGGCTGCGGAGGTCGGTCACCCGGCTGTCTTCCCTATTCTGGGGACGAGCGGGACTCGAACTGAGGGTCAGGGGGCGGGTGGGGACAGCACTAGACTCGCCCGCGCGGACCAGGCCGCTTCCCGGCCGGCCGAGCTTGAACCAAGCCCTCTGCCTCTCTGAGCCTCAGTTCCCCCGACGGCAAAAACGGGAACGAGCCCGGGTCTCTTGCAGGGATGTCGTGGGGCCTGGCGTGACGTCCCACGACCGTGGCGTGCCTAGTGTGTGACAGGGCTGTAGCACTGCTCTCCTGGCTTCGTCCTCTGCGTGGCCGCAGGACTGCCCCTCTTCGCAAGCCTCCTGTGGGAGCAGCAGGAAGGGAAGGAGGGACAAGAGGCAGGGCCTGGAGCTTCCTGAACAGAGACATCGGTTAGCAGGCTGCTCAGCTCAGGAGCACTGCGGTGATGGAGCAGGGGGCCTTCTGGTCCCTTGCTTGATTTCTCAAGAGGCTGTGCTAGGGAGAATCAGCTGTGCGTAGGGTCCCGTCCTGGAGTTGGGGGTGGGGGGGGGGGATGGGCCCGGATCTGCTGTGGCCTCAGAGAATAGGTGCAGGCAGGCCAGGCTGGCGACGTGCTCCATGTGGCCGAGAGGGGCTGTTCTTCTCTCCCCAGCCCTGGGCTCTCGTTCCTAAATGACCTCAGCTGCACCGGGCCTTGCATTCTGGGGGGGGGGGGTCAACTTTCTCTCCCGAGAGAAGGTTGAGGACAGAGATGGGCAAGCTGTGTGGACTTGGGTAAATTACTAAGCTCTCTGAGCTTCCGTTTCATCTCCTGTGAACCTCGCGTTAGGTCCCTGCAGCTGCTGTAGCAAATCAGCACAGACCCCATGGCTTCGTAAAAGCGTACCTTTATTCCCCCACAGTTTGGGGGCAGAATTCCAAAATCAGTGCCCCGGGGCTGAAATCAAGGGGTCAACGGGGCTGTGTTGCCTCCAGAGGCTCCAGGGGAGAATCTTCCAGCTCGGTGGGGGGGGGGGGGGGGCTGCCGGCACGGCACTCCTTGGCTTGTGGCCACATGGCTCCCGTCCCAAGGCCAACACCTGCAAATCTCTGTCCCATTCGCACTACACCTTCCCTCTGTGTGTCAGACCTCCCTCTGCCTTGCTCTTGTAAGGACACATGTGATGGCATTTAGGGCCCACCCGGATAATCTGGGATAATCTCCCACCTCAAGGCCCTTAACTTAATCACATCTGCAAAGATCCTTTTCCAAATAATGTAACACTCACAGGTTCCAGGGATTTAGGTCTGATATCCTTGGGAGCCTTTATTCAGCCACTGTAAGCCTACAAACCATCATTCCACAATATTCGACAGTCTCAGGGGTTCAAGTGCAGGCTCCAAGGCCAACCTGCTGAGCTCCCATCCTCCCAACCAGGATACAGACCTCAAAGGGGAGGGATGAATGCTGGGAAAACTTGGGCAAGATTTGACTAGTGGGGGAGGTCAGGGAAGGCTCCCTGGAGGCAGTGATTGTGGGGACAGCTTGATGAGTAAGAGTTGACTGGGCAGAGTGGTGGGATGAGGGCCCTGGGCAGAGGGGACAGCCCGGCCAGGTGGAGAGGTGGCCCATGAGGGTGCAGAGGAGCTGGGTAGGGTGGGACTCAAGGGGCAGCGGGGAGGTGGGAGGTAGGCAGGGGCAAGCCTCGCTCTCTGCCCTGAGGAGCGTGGTCTCCATCTTGGGAGCAAGGGGGAGCCGGCGGGATTGACATCATCTGGTGTGTTTTGTGTCTCGATATAGTCATTGTGGCTACAGAGCGAAGGACGTGCTGGAGAAGCCGGCCATTAGGAGCTGGGATGGGAAGTTCCAGGGGTGGTTCACACAAGAGGAGGTGAAGATGGGGTGCGGAGAATGAGTGGTGGACTCATCCGGGCACGAGGCTGGGCAGTGGGATGAGGGTGACCCATTAGTTCCGGTCAGAGCCACGGGAGGGTGCGGTCAATCCCCGAGACGGGAAACACAAGGGAGGGGATTGGATGGGCAATGGAGGAGGCAGCACCGAGCGCCATCTTGAAAACACTGAGCTTGAAGTGTCTTTGAGACACCCAAGTACCTAAGAGCTTCTGGAAGAGTCCAGGCTCCAAGGGGATGTTGCAGCTGGAGATGCGAACCTCACAGAGGGAGAATCGGATGCGATGGATGCAGAGTGTTTTGCACAATGGCCGACACCCAGGAGGGCTTCAAGAGAGAGTAGCCCCCTCCTTCTTAAGAGTAAGAACTTCCAGGAGCGCAGAGAAAGGTACATTGCTGGTCAGGATGTGGCCCGTCGGGGCCTTGGGGGCCATTGTCTATCCATGCTCAGAGACCAGCAGGACTGCCGTGGGAGTGGAGACTCCCACCTCCACTGGTGAGGACGGAGACTCAACTAAGCAGGCTCAGGTGTGACTCCACTGGAGCTCAAGAGGAAAGAGAAGCCCAGGGGAAAGGCTGGGTTTGTAGCTCAAGAGGATGGGCATCTGCCCATCCCTTTTGCTGGTCCTGCCCACTCAGGAAACGTGTCCTGGGGCAGGGCCAGCCTAGATGGGTCTTTCCAGCAGCATCGGACCCCGATCTTTGGGTGGACATTATCCAGCTGGGCGTGTCCCGTGGGCATTATGCTTGGGCCAGATCAGGTTGAGTTTGGGCTTCCCCCTGTACCCCCTAAGACCTTTTCCTCTTGTTCTTCCTCCTCCTCCTTCCCCTCCACCTTTCCCTCCTTCTCCCCCCCCCTTCTTTTTCCTCCTCTTTCTTTGAGCAACTGTTTTGTGTTTCCTTCATGAGCCCTGGAAATCTAGTGGATGAATACGTTTGTCCTTCTTGCTTTGGCCACTAGGAAGCTCAAATCTGGGAACCCAACCCAAGCAGACCGTACAGGACATGGCATCTTGTAACTTTATAAAACTCCTTTTTAAATTTTACATCCTACTCCCACTTTTCCTTTGTCCTGACTCTACATCTATTGTATCTGGTTACATGTATTTTGAAAATAGCCTCAAGCCTTTTTTTTTTTTTTTTTTTTTTTTTGGCGGAATGAGATGGTATATGTAAACAAATCAACAAAATCAATAGAACAAGCATTTGGGGATTGATTTTAAAATGGAATGTTTCTGTATTGCACTGGCACCAAAAAGGAGTTTGCCGTTTGGAGAGGTTTGTGGTTAATCCTCCTGCAAGGGAAATAGTTGTCCCTTAATTTATCTGCTGAGTGACTCTGCATTTTGGTCCAGGGCTGAGCAAACGAGCCAGATGTGGTTTGAGGACATGCACTAAAAGATCCCATAAAGGACACATGCGTTATGGATACCAGACCAGGTGGGGGTCGGAGCTCTGAGTGAGGAGCGGGCAGGGAATCTTGCCTGCTGGGTCGGACCGTCTCCGCTCTCCTAATTTGCGGGGGAAAGATTTGCAGAAGCTGGGGCTGGGGTTAAGGCGAGGATTGGCCTCAGGGCTGGGTCTTTGGGGCTTGGGCCTAAGGGTCCAGCTGTCAGCCAGGGTTTGGAGAGAGCTGACCGTGCTTTCACCCCCCGCTGCATGATCGGGCTCCTGCCGCCCTGCCCAAGAGTTGTCGTGGTGAGCAAATGCTCTCTCTGCTGATCCCACCCACCTCACCAAGACAGGCTGTCCCTAGGTGGGCCCCGCTATGGGGTACCCGGGCCTTTGCACATGCTGCCTGTAGCAGGGAGCCCTCTGCAGCGCAGTAGAGAGGCAGAGAGCCCAGAAGCCAGACCCAGAGCCCGGCTCCAACATCTATCTTCTACCATCTGGGGTGAAGTTCTTTAGCCTCTTTGTGCCTCAGTTTCCTCTCTGTAACATGGGGTTGACAGGTGTACCTGCCTGGTTGGGTCGTTTTTGAGTCCTGGTGAGTGGCCTTCGGTCGTGTAGAAAAGTGCCACGGTATTTGCTACTCTTGTTCTTATCCCTGCCACCATCTGGCTGGTCTCTGTCCTCCAAGCGCTCAAGCGTCCCTCGGAAGCCTTCCCTGACCGCCCCCTCCCACGGCTGGGTAAGAGACCTCCCTCCGGGTTGTCTTTGTTGGCTGTTTCTGTGTTGTCCCGTGGACCTTGAGCCCTTCAGGGGCTGAGGTTGAGTCTCTGTGTGTGCACGGCCCAGAGCCCAGTATAACAAGGTGCCGGGAAGGGATGCGAGGTCCCGCGGCACCGTCTGGGGGTGCGGGACGCCGACAACCACAAAGAAGCCATACTGCGAAGAGCTGAGGGTACCGTGGCATCACTCGGGCCCGTGCTGTCGTGCCCCCAGCCCCCTGCAGGTGCGGAATGGAGTGTCCCTCCTCTGAGGGGTCGGGGGCGGGGTGTGACGATGCTTTGCCGGCTGTTCCTCTTGGTGGAAATACTTCCAAATGCAATTTCGTCTGGATGCCCTCCAGGTGAGCAAGGAGCTGCCGTATGGAGGGACGTGGGCAGGAAAGACGTTTAGAATCTAGTCTAGAGAGGCAGCGGAGGGGTCGTGAGAGCTTGGGCTCCAGAACCAGGGGCTGGGGGCTTAAGTCTGTAACCTCCCTGGGCCTCAGTTTCCTCAACGGAGAAATAGAGTTCATAGTGGTACCTATCTGCTGGGATTTCCAGGAGTCGATACTTGTAAAGCTCCGGCACAGTGCCAGGAGCGCAGGAATCATTCAACCGATGGTGGCCATTGTTATCATTCTCTGTTTTTTGATGGCAGCCTCCAGAAGGAATCAGAGCTCTGAGTGGCCATGACGCCTTTGGCCCTTTCTCCCCAGCAGGGAGCGCCGAGCCATTTGGTGCGATGCCACACGGAAAAAAGCAGCTGATGAGCACGTAGGCGCATTAGCCACCACCTCCGCCCGCCGTCCTCGTGCTGCCTTCATGCCATTATCATCCGTCCCCATCCATTGAATGGCTACGTGTCCTGTGCCTATTATGCGTTATCTTAGTCAGTCTTCATGACCACCCTACAACGACAAAAGGGAAGTGCGGAGAGGGGAAGCGACTTGCCTGGGGTCACACAGCTTGAAAACGGTGGCACTCAGAGACCCTTTGGCCTGGCTCCAAAGCCCACAGTGTTTCTGCCGGGCCACGCTGGCTCGTGGCCTGCCGTGGCGTGTGGTACACGGCAGGCCCTTGGAGAAGAATAGATGTGCGTCGAACGAACGGATTTACTGTGTTAGACACCGAGAATAGGAAGAGGGGAGAGGCTGTGGATCACGGTCTTACAGTCCAGCGGGTTTGAATGCATTGGCCGTTCAGATGCTTTCCAGAGTCTGGAGACCGCACTCTGTCGCGGTTGCTTGCCTCAAAGCTATCAGCGCCGTCGTCCTTTGGTAGCAGAACGTCCCTGCGTGTCTGGTCCTGGCTAGAGACGCGGAGGGAGGGGGCTTCCTCTTTGACAGGAGAGAACAAGCCGGGGAAAGCTCTGCTCCCTACCTGCCCCCACCCCCCGTGCTGCCTTCAACAGGGTCCTGGGTGGGGTGGGGACGGTCTCATAGCTGCACCGTGTCCGCCACCTTGTGATCCCGAGAGCGAGGTCAAAGAATTGCAGACGCTCCCTGTGCCTTGATCATCAGTAGCCCCCCGGCCCAATCCCACAGTACCCCACCTCCTGACTTCTGGGAAAATGTGAGAACCCACGAGAAATGTTTCAGCCACTGTTAGTTGGGGATTCTGTTACTTGCAGCCAAAAGCATTCCCAACAGATACAGAAGCTAAGTGCAAGTGGGAAGGGCAGGGAATCTGCTACCAGAGGACGTGGCTGCACGCATAATTCTGTCATGTAGCCCAGCATTTGGACCAGTTACTTAAGTGACGTGCATGTCGGTTTCCTGATACGTCAAGTCAGGTTTGCTGTGACGCTACAGTGCCCCCTGGCTAGACACGGGAGAAATGCCCTCTGGTTGTGCTCTAACGAGCACCTAGTGTGGACAAAGGGCCCCTGAGGGTGTAAGGTGAGGCCTGTGAAGGTGCTTTTAAAAAGCACCAGAGGTGGGGCTGTTGCCCCTGGGGCGGTGCTGGGGCAGGAGAATTTTTAGCCAGAGGGTTGCAGGTGGTTTGACTTCACTGGAGCTTCGAGGAGACAAGGGCTCCGGTGGGAAGACAAAGTCAGGAGAAACGTAAGAGAGCAGAAGCTGGAGGACAGACAAGAAGGTCAGAAGCAGGGGCGCCTGGGTGGCTCAGTCGGTGAAGCGTCCGACTTCAACTCAGGTCATGATCTCATGGTTTGTGAGTTCGAGCCCCGCGTCACGCTCTGTGCTGACAGCTCAGAGACTGGAGCCTGCTTCCGATTCTGTGTCTCCCTTTGTCTCTGCCCCTCCCCAGCTCGTGCTCTGTCTCTCTCTCTCAAATATAAATAACCATTAAAAAACTTTAAAAAAAAAAAGGTCCGAAGCAGAACAGAGCAAGGTTGGAAGATGCGTAAAGGCAGTGGTGCTCAAAATGTGGGCTTAGCACCAGCAACAGAGGTATCACCCGAGGACTTGCCAGGAATGAGGGCTCTCCAGCCCCACCCAGACCTACTGAGTCTTGAAGAAAACCCTGAAGATGGGCCCTGCAATCTCCAATCTTTTTTTTTTTTTTTTAACAGGCCCTCCAGGTGATTCTGATGCAGGATGAGATTTGAGCCCAACTAGGTTGATTCAAGACTTAGGCTGTGATCGATACATGGGTAGGTCCCCAAAGGCCCCCTTGGCCAAGTGCCTGGCCTCTGCTGCGGGGGGGAGCAGAGAGAGACTTAAGGAAGTCACCGCAGGATGTCTATAGAGGGTAGTAAGTTATTTTGTAGAATGGGAGCACAGGAAGCCTGCAACCCTGTCGTCTTTCTGCTGTGTAGGGAATTGAGCCCGGGGTTTGGGGATAGAATGCGAGGCAGTGAATGCTGTTGCAGCTTTCTAAGAAAGAGGAGGAGAAAAGAGAGACTGGGTGTGTGTGTGTGTGTGGTGTGCGCGTGTGGAGTACTTGGAGAGACCCGCTGACATCCTGGCACAGCTTGAGGCAGCCCCTAATTAGGACCCATTTCTCATTCTCCCCAGCTGCTGGCTCAGCTCAGTGGAAGTGACACGCTGACAGGCAGGCAGCGTCCGGACCGTGTCCCCCCTCCGCTTGAGGCATGGGCTCCACGCGGGGCTTCGGTGCCAGCCGGGCGGGCTGCCCACTGATGGATGAAGCTGCAAGGAACATCCTGATTGGGGGCCGGCTCCCTGCCCCCTGCCTGGCTCCGGAGTTCAGGAGTGCCTTGTGTCTCTGCTCTGGCATGGGGAGCTCTCCCGGGAACTCATTTAGCAACCATGTGCTTGGAGCGGAGCAAGCTCCTAAATCTAACCGTTCTGGATGTCAGTTCCCGAGTGGGGAGGTCCCATTGGAGGGATGAGGAAGCAGCCCCGTTTAGGCTGAAAACGGCTCCAATTAGCGTCCTTCTCTTTGTCTTCATTTATATTGCATGAGGTGCAGGAGGCGGAGAGACAAGAGCGAGCAGCAGAGGCACTTCTCTGGTTGCTGGGCCTCTGCTCCTTCCCCACCTCCCCTCTGTCCTTATCCTTCCATGAGGATCCTCTGTGCTCACTCCAGTCCTGGCTGTTCCCAACATCTTTCTCACCTCCCCCAGCACTCCATCGCCATGGCGACTGCATCAGTTCCCACCCCAGCGACTGTTGTGATGCCTCCTGCATGGTCTCCTTGTGTCTTGCCCCCAGGGCTGACTTCTCCATCAGGCACATCAGGCACAGTGCCTAGGGCTCCCAATACTTTAATTTCTTTCAAAATTCAGAAGAAAACTACAAAATTTAGGTCACAGAAAATAGTTTCATGTATAATATGAAATAGCATTTTAATATTTTTTATAGAGGAAGGAGCCCATGAAGACATAATGTGGCCCTGCCTCCTTCCACCAATCTGTCTTTCACTTGGTGTTAGGCTTTAAAAATCCAAGCCTGGGGACGCCTAGGTGGCTCGCTCGTTTGAACATCCGGCTCTTGATTTTGGCTCAGGTCATGATGTCATGGTTCAAAGTTTGAGCCCCGCATTGGGCTCTGTGCTGACAGTGTAGAGCCTGCTTGGGATTCTCACTCTTTCCTTCTCTCCCTGCCCCTCCCTGCAGGTGCGCTCGCTCTCTCTCTCTCTCTCTCTCTCTCTCTCAAAATAAATAAACGTTTAAAAAAATGTTTTAAAAATCCAAGCCTGGCCATGTCCCTTTGCTGCTTATGATGTGATGAATAGAATGACCCACAGTGACCCTGGCTACAGATTGTGGGCTGGCTAGACAGTAAGCCAGAGGGGACTAAATACCTCCCACCCACCCCCTCCCCAGTGGAGGTCTGCATCCAAGCTCAGCTTCCCATAGGACTAGGGGCTTTCTCCTCCTCGGTAGAGGGGCTGAAACACCCCCCTGGACACTGAGGTCTCCAAGTCATTGGACAGTTGGTATTCCCAGGAAACCCCCGCATACTGCTGTCTGCCCACAATATCTGGTCACCAAGTGGTCAGTTGTATCCCTCACTGATATGGTTGCTCTGAAGCTGGCACTTCAAGAAACGAGACTGATAAGACAGAGGGTCCCTCCACTGGAACAGCAGACCCACCTTAACCCATGCCGAAGGATGCAGAATCTGTTCTAAACATTGGTATGTGGCAGGCAGAGGCTGAGGAGCCCTGACTCACAGGACACTTTAACCCCAAGTCCCCAGCCTGGGACCCTTAGCCTGTCTCGCCAGTGTCTCTATGATCTGGTCCTGGCATCTCCTGCTTCCTCCCATCCCCCGCTCCTTGCCCGTTTCGCTTATCATCCCTGGATAGGCAGTCTTCTTCAGATTTCCGAGCTTCCGCACATACCTTTCTCCCTGCCTGGAATGTCTCCCTCTAGCTTTCTCTCTGATCCAGTAGGGGAACTTGTATTCATCCGTCAAAACCCCATTAAAGTATTACCTCATCATTGAAGGCTTTCTGGAGTCTCATCATCCTTATTTCAAGGTATGTAAAAGAGGAGGGGTTCAGAAGAAGTAGATTTGTTTTAGCTTTTCATTCTCCGCCCCCCCCCCACCGCACACCTCAAAAAAGGATAGGCCAGTATATTTACTTATTATTAGAAAGGAAACATAGGAGGCAGGGAGGGAGGGAAGAGACTCCCATCTACCTCCCTCTCCAAGTTCACGAACGTCCACGTTGTCCTACCCGATTCACATCCTTTTGCAAAATAAGAAAATTTAAACAAGACTACTACAGCTGAGTTCCTTCATCCACTCCTAGCCCCAATTTCCTTCCAGAGGCCACCTTGATCACAAATTTTTTTAGTCCTTGCTGCTCATGATTTTACATTCTTACTCTGTGCATCTGTACTTAGAAATGCTGCGTAGTGACTTTTGACTGTTTAAACACTTCGCATAAATGATACATTGTATTTAACCTCCTGCAGTTGGCTTAATTCGCCCAGTACCACCGGTGAGAGCTCTATCTATGCAGAGACAGGTCTGGTTCATTCCTTTTAGTCGTCCATCATATGGATATAACACATTTTTTACAAAATGCTCCCCGGTTGAAGATCATTCAGGTTGTTTCCTTTCTAATTACAGTCAATGCTCTGCATGGGTTTTGCCAGGTCTAAACACGCCTAGCAGTGCAAGTTCTGGGTCATAGAAGAGCTCCATGTTGAACTTTCCGAGACAGCACAGAACGGCTTCCTGGGGTGATGGCCCTCACCACCGTCCCGATAGCATGAGACATTCTGCCTGGACAAGGACAGTGGGACTTGATTTTTCTTGGCCAATGTGATCTGCACGCATTAGGACTCAGTCTTTTGTTTTAAATGTTACTTTCCAGAGGGGCGCCTGGGTGGCGCAGTCGGTTAAGCGTCCGACTTCAGCCAGGTCACGATCTCGCGGTCCGTGAGTTCGAGCCCTGCGTCAGGCTCTGGGCTGATGGCTCAGAGCCTGGAGCCTGTTTCTGATTCTGTGTCTCCCTCTCTCTCTGCCCCTCCCCCGTTCATGCTCTGTCTCTCTCTGTCCCAAAAATAAATAAATGTTGAAAAAAAAAATTAAAAAAAAAAAATAAATGTTACTTTCCAGATTAGTAACGAAGTTGCATTCTTGACACATTTGTGTCAGCCCTTTGAGTTTCCTTTTTGTATTTCCTTCTTGTATTTCTTTTGTAACTTCTTTTATTCCGTTTTGAAAATCCTTCCTTGGCTTTTTCCTTGTATTATTAGGTATCCTGAATACCATTTCCACAGTGTCGCGACTACCTTTTCCAAATGTGTTATTGGTTCTTTTTTTTTTTTAATTTTAACGTTTATTTATTTTTGAGACACAGAGAGACAGAGCATGAACAGGGGAGGGGCAGAGAGAGAGGGAGACACAGAATCTGAAACAGGCTCCAGGCTCTGAGCTGTCAGCACAGAGCCCGACACGGGGCTCGAACTCATGAACCGCGAGATCATGACCTGAGCCAAAGTCGGATGCTTAACCGACCGAGCCACCCAGGCGTCCCTGTTATTGGTTCTTTAACTTTGCTCTGGGACGGTTTTAGCATACAGAAATTTGAGTATCTGATGTGGTCAACTATCAATTTTTTTCTATGACAATTTGTATGTTTTGCTAGGTGCTTAGGAAATCTTTCCCTAACTGTATCGTAAGGCTTTTCAACTATATTTCCTTATAATAGTTTTCAAGTTTTATTTTTGACTCACCTGGTATCTGTGTTTACGTGTGGCGTGGGGCAGGGATCCAGTAAAAAATATCGCCCACAGAGGTACCAATTACCCGACACCCTCTGTTGAATAAGCTTCCTTTCCTTGCTGATGCCCTGTAAGCCACCTCTGACATATACCAAGTGTTCATAAATACATGGAGTTACTTCTGAGCTCTCTGGTCTGTTCCAGTGATGGATTTGTCCATCCTGCATCCCTCTCCCAGTATTTTAATTTCACATGGCTTTATGGTTAGTCTTTTACATCTAGTTGGGAAAGATCCTTCTCCATGTTCTTTTATCTCGGCTCTCCTTTGCCCTGGGCCATTTCAGATTAATGTTAGAATCAGTTTGTCAAGCTCTGTGAAAAGGTCCATTGGGATTTGGATTGGATTTGCAATGAATTTATTGATTAATTTTGGGGAGAACTGACATCTGTATAATACCGAACCTTCCCATGCATGAACATGTTATATTTCTCCATTTTTTGTAGGTCTTCTCTTACGTCCTTCAGTAACTTTTTATAATTTTCTCATAAAGGTCTCTCCCATCTTTTGTTAGATTTATTCTCAAGTATAGCAGAGTTTTTCTTGCTTTTATGACTGGGAACTTTTTTTTCAGTTACATTTTCTAATCGGTTGTTGTGGGCTTATAAGAATACTATGGGGTTTTGTGTCCAGAAACTTCTGCTGACTATTCTGCTGGTTCTAACTTATGTGTTAGAAATCTTGGATTTCCTACTTAAACAATAATACCACCCACCAATAATGATTCCTTCCTTCCTCCTCCTCTTTCTTCCCTTCCTTCCTTCCTTCCTCCCTTCCTTCTTATTCCCTACCTGATTTTTCTTGCTTTATATTGCTAGCTAGGATCTCTAGTACATTGCTGTTTAAATAGGTATAGCAAGTGTACTTATTTTTTACTTCTGATATCTTTACAGTTTTGCCATTACACATGATGTTTACTTTAGTTTAAACTATAGGTAGATCCACTTTATCAAGGTAAGAAAATTTCCTATTTCTAGTTTACTATTTTTAAAGAACAGTTTTACTGTGATAAAATTCATATACTTAAAATCCACCATTTAATTTAATTTATTTTTTTAAATAACTTTCTTTTTAAAAATAGTTCCTTCCTTCCTTCCTTCCTTCCTCCTCCCTCCCTCCCTCCTTCTTTCCTTCCTCCCTCCCTCCCTCCTTCCTTCTTTCCTTCCTTCCTTCCTTCCTAATCTCTATGCCCAACATGAGACTCGAACCTACGACCCTGAGATCAAGAGTCACATGCTTCTCTGACTGAGCCAGGGAGGGGCCCCTAAAATCCACCATTTTAGAGAATGCAATTCAGTGGTTTTTAATACACCCACAGAATTGTATAACCATCACCACTATCTAGTCTTAGAACATTTTCATTACTCCCAAAGAAAATCCCATGCATACCCTCTCTCCAACCCCTGGCAACCACTAATTTTCTGACTTTATGGAGTTGTTGCTTTTGGACATTTCATTTAAATGGAATCATCCGGGGCGCCTGGGTGGCTTGGTCGGTTAAGTGTCCGACTTCAGCTCAGGTCGTGATCTCACGGCTCGTGAGTTTGAGCCCCGCGTCGGGCTCTGTGCTGACCGCTCGGAGCCTGCAGCCTGTTTCAGATTCTGTGTCTCCCTCTCTCTCTCTGCCCCTCTCCTGTTCATGCTCTGTCTCTCTCTGTCTCAAAAATAAATAAACGTTGAAAAAAAAATTTTAATGGAATCATCCGGTATGTTTTTTTGTCTTTTGTGACTGGCTTCTTTCAATTTCCATGTTTTTTTTTTCCAATTTTTATTTGTGAGACAGAGAGAGAGAGAGAGAGAGAGAGAGAGAGCGCGTGTGCGTGCACACATAAGCAGGGGAGGGGCAGGGAGAGAGGGAGACACATGTCAACACAGAGCCCGATGCAGGCCTCCCGCTCACCAACTGTGAGATCGTAACCTGAGCCGAAGTTGGATGCTTAACTGACTGAGCCACCCAGGTGCCCTCATAATGTTTTTTTTTAAGTTTATTTATTTATTTTGAGAGAGACAGAGATAGCATGAGTGGGGGAGGGGCAGAGAAAGAGGGAGACAGAGGATCCCAAGCAGGCTCCAGGCTCTGAGCTGTCAGCACAGAGCCCGACGCAGGGCTCGAACCCACGAACTGCGAGATCATGACCCGAGCTGACGTCGGAAGCTTAACCGACTGAGCGACCCAGGCGCCCCAATACTTCATTCATCCCTTTTTATTGCTTAGTCATATTGCATCACATGGATAGATCGCTTTTGGTTTATCCATTCACCTGTTGATGGACATTTGGGTTGTTTCCACTTTCTGGCTGTTGTGAATAATGCTGCCATGAATAATTGTGTACAGGCTTTAGTGTAGACACATGCTTTCTATGTTAACCTTCTGAGGAACTGCTGAACTGTCTTCCAAAACGACCACCCCATTTTACATCCTCACCCGCAGTGCACAAGGGCTCCAATGTCTCCGCATCCTTGCCAAAGCTTGTTATTGTCTTTAAAAAAAAAAAAAATTACAGCCATCCTAATGGGCGGGATGTGGTAGATATCTCATTTGCATTTCCCTGATGACCACTGAGGTTGAAGCATCTTTTCGTGTGCTTTTGGCCACATCTATATCTGTTTAGGAGAAATGCCTGTTCACATCCTTTTCCTATTAAAAAAAAAAACCCTGATCATTTGTCTTTTTAAGTTTGAGTAGTAAGTGTTCTGGATATAAGTCCCTTGTTAGACACATGACTTGTAAATATTATCTCTTATTCTGAGGATTATCTTTTCATTTTCTTGATGGTGTCCTTTGATGTACAAAAGTTTTCATTTTGATAAGGTACAGTTTATCTTTTTTTTTCCATGTGCTTTAGGTGTAATATATAAGATATATAAGAATATATAAGATATATAAGAAACCATTGGCTGATCCAAGGTCATAAAGTCTGACACCCGTTTCCTCCTAAGAGTTGCATAAACTTTACATTTAGGCGTTTGATCAACTGTGAATGAATTTTGTATATGGTGCGAGTCCAAATTCATCTTTTTGTATGTGTCTGTCTAGTCATCCCAGCACCATTTGTTGAAAAGACTGTTATTCCCCATGGAATCGTCTTGGCATCCTCATAGAAAATCAACTGATTTTACATATTTATTTCCGGACTCCCAATTCTTTTCTGTTGATCTATATGTCTGTTCTTATGCCAGTAACCCCGTCTTATGACTGTAGCTTTGTAGTAAGTGTTGAGATTGGAAAGTGTGAGTCTTCCAACTTTGTTCTTTATCAAGATTGCTTTGGCTGATTTTTTTGAACAGATTCTATTTTTAAGTAATCTTTACACCCAATGTGGGGCTTGAACTCACGACCTTGAGTTCAAAAGTCATACACTCCACCAACTGAGCCAGCCAGGTGCCCCTAGTATCCTTTTCTGAATACATCATCCCGCTGCCTTCTGGCCTCCATGGTTTCTGGTGAGAAGTCAGCTGTTAATCTTATTAAGGCTCTCTTGTCTGCGAAGTCCCTTCTCCCTGCTTTCAAGATTCTTAGTCTTTGTTTTTCAATAGTTTCACCATGTGGTATCTGGGTGTGGATCTCTGAGTTTATCCTGCTTGTAACTGCTGAGCCTCTTAGATGTGTGGGTAACTGTGGTTTTAATTTTTTTTTAATTGAATTTGGGAAGTTTTCTACAATTATTTCTGTAAACATTCTTTCTGTCCTTTTCTCTCCTGTCTCTTTCTGGACTCCCATTCTTCATGTGTTGGTGTGCTTAATGGTGTCTCATGGGGCTCTGATGCTCTGCTCACCTATCTGCACCCTTTTTCCTTTCTGTTCCATAACCAGGATATGTTCCATTGAGTGATCTTCAAGTTTGCTGATTCTTTCTTCTGTCAGTACAGATCTGCTATGGAGCCCTCAGCTTAATTCTTCCTTTCAGTTAATTCTAAATTCTCAACTCCAGAATTTCTATTTAGTTCTTTTTTTTTTAATAAAATTTACTTATTTATTGACAGAGAGAGAGAGAGAGAGAGAGAGAATGAGCCAGGGAGGGGTAGAGAGAGAGAGGGAGAGAGAGAGAATCCCAAGCAGGCTCTGCACTGTCAGCCTAGAGCCCAACGTGGGGCTCAAACCCATGAACCTTGAGATCATGACCTGAGCCCAAATCAAGAGTTGGATACTCAACTGACTGAACCACCCAGGTGCCCCTCTATTTTGTTCTGTTTTAAATTTCTATCTCTTTTTAAAATATATTTGGTGTTTCAGGAAACAGTTCTCACACTTTCCTTTAATTTTTTAGACACGATTTTATTTAATTATTTGAACATATTTATAAAAGCTGATTTGAAGGCTTTTTTTTTTTTTTTTTGATAACTCCAACATCTATGCATCTTCAGGGAAAACTTCTATTGACTTTCTTCCTGTGTATAGGCCATACTTCTCTGTTTTCTTTGCGTGTTTTGAAATGGTTCATTGAATATTGGACATTTTTAATAGTAAAAAGTGGCGACTCTGGAAATCAGATTCTTCCTCCCCCCCAGAGTTTATTCTTGTTGTCCCCCCGACCCTTCACCCCCAGTATTTGTTTGTTTAGCAACTTTTCTGGGCTAATTATGTAAAATGTTCCCTGTCACAGATAGCCACTGAAGTCTCCGCTTATTTAACCTCATGGTCAGCTATTTTCTTTAACTTATCCGACAGGTATTTTCTTAAATACCTTGAACCAATAAATTGGCTACATTTTGCCAAGGGACTCGGTGTGTACATTCGGTGCTCTGACAATTTCCATTTCTGCTTTAGACTTCACTTTCTGCTTGTCCAGGGTCTCAAGATTATCCACAGGTGAGATATCAGAATCTTCTCTGGTCTTCTCCGGGCGTGTGCACAGCCGCATACATATGGGTGGTCTTCTAGATTCCCTGGACTATGTTGTCGGTTTTCAAAGCTCCTTGTGGCATCTCATTCCCTAGAATTTTCTTCTAAGGCTTTTGGCCAGGTTCTTATTCACTCTGATTGGTGTCACCACCCCAGGTGGCTGTGATGTTGCACAGTTGCCACTAATTTTTTTTCCCCTTTGGACAAATGCTCTGGCTTGAGGCTTTTTCCACTGAGCAAGCTCTGAGTCTAATAATGACAAACCTTGCAAATGAGGCTTTTCTAGGGAACTGTCACAAGTCAAATAGCGCTACTTCTCTGGGGACGCAGCTGTTTGAGGGGCTCCAAACCCAATCTGTCCCCTCCAGTGACTGTTTTTCGCAGCTGCCGTGGCTCTGTGGCTGTTGGTCCTCAAGGACACGGAGCTAAGAAAAAATGAACGGGAAAAGAGAAAGTTAAAACACCACGAACCTCACTGATCTTCCCAAGACTCGGCTCTATTTTCTCGACAAATGGTCTTTGGATTTCTTTAGCCATTGGTTACGGTTCTGAAAAAGTTGATCACAATACATTGCCAGGTGTTCTCATTGTTTTTGTGGAGTGGTAGGTCCTCAGAAGTCAGAACTAGAGCTTTCTAAACCCTCATGAATGGAATTTAAATGTTTTAAGGTTTTGGTCTGCATCTTTTGGAATAGGAAAAGTGATTACTTATCTTTTTTTTTTTAATTTTTCTTTTTACACTTATTCATTTTTTTAGAGACAGAAAGAGACAGAGCACAAGTGGGGGGGGCAGAGAGAGAGAGGGAGACACAGAATCCGAAGCAGGCTCCGGGCTCCGTGCCGACGGCTCGGAGCCCGACGCGGGGCTCGAACTCACAAACTGCGATATCGTGACCCAAGCCAAAGTCGGACACAACCGACTGAGCCACCCAGGCGCCCTGGAAAAATGATTCTTCATCTTAAGCAGTTACTGCGATAGATCCCTTGATAGATTTTCTGATGTTGAAGAGCCTAGCTGAGTTCCTGGGGTAAGTTACTTAACTTCTCTGTACTTTAATTTCCTCATTTTCAAAATTGAGAAGGTCGGGGTATACTCTCATTGATTCTGGGTATTAGAAAGCAATTTAGGACACTGTCTGGCATGTAGTGAACCTTTGATGAAGGTCAGCTGTTATTATTGTCTCTATATTCCAGGGATAAACCTGCTTAGTCATGGTGTATTGCTATTTTAAATATACTGCTAGATTACATTTGCCCATGTTTTACTTAGAATTTTTGTATCCATGATCATAAATGTGATATTGGTTTAAAATTTCTATCTTTTACTGTTATTGTCCAGTTTTGGTGTCAGGGTTATTCTGGACTCAGAAAACCGAGTTGGGTGCACTATATTCCTAATGCCCCTTGTGGGGATGTTATTACAGGAAACACAATGGATGGACCCTAGAAGAAGTGGGAGTGACCTAGAGGGAGAAGGTTTGGAAACCTCCCTCGGGCTGGGAATGGCACCGGGGTCGTCACGGAATCCCACGTAGCGACCAGCAAAACCCTAAGCTCTGGCAGTCACTCCGGCAAGATGGAAACATGTAGAGAATGACCACATGGAGGGAGTATCAGTCTCACCTGCTGCCCCAAAGCCACCATATCCAGGTTGGGCTTGGAAACAGGGCCGCTGACGGACTGCCAAGGACATTATGGGCTTAGACAGGAGTATGCATATGCAGTTGATTGCGTTCCCCAATGTTCTGGGCATCTAAGACCCTGGGACCTTGATTCAACCCTTGGGGACAAACGGTGGAGTCGCAGTAATGGTTGAGATAGTATTTCCTGCTCACCCAGCAGAGTCGAGACATGAAAAGCTTGTGTGATTTATAAAGACATAAGAACTGTAGCATGTCATACAACCCATGGCGTAGAGTCAACTTTATTCCTACTGCCTCTGCCCAAATGCCTTCCCTAGCCTATCTTCTGTTTCTTTGTACAGCTCTTTAGACTGAACTCTGAGACGGCTGGCTTTATTAATCTCCGTGCCTGAAGCTCCTAGCATGGGGCCTGGCACTGAACAGGTTCTCTCTAAGCCCTTGGTGGAACTGAACAAAGAGGGGCATCAAAATTCCCTCGATGAGTTGAAAGCCTATTTCTGAGCGAGGCTTTCGGGAAAAGAATTATTTAGATCTGAAGAAATTGGCTATGCAGTGGATGCTGTAAATGCGCTTGTTCACCATCTATTCCGACCTCCTTCTAGCGTACCTTCCTGTACTGCGGAGGCTCCAAAAATAAAAATTAGTTTGCCAGTTGCCCTTGCAGCCAGCACACCAGTCAAAATCCCCCATGCAAGATTTGGAACTGAGCTAGTAAGGCAAAGAGGTGAAGCATGAGGCATCCCAGGTTTGCTGGTGGGGGTCATGAAGAGACAGTATGGCTGAACAGCTTCCCGAATTATTGCTTTCTTAGGCCAAGGGAACTTTCTGGTCACAGCAAAGACAGAAGGATTCTGGAGACTGGAGACTGTCCCTCTGAGCTCAGCTCAAAGCCTGCTTCTCTTGCTTTTCCAATGGTCCACAAGCCTCCTACTACTCGATGATAGATCCCCTTCTGCCTAACTTCTGCCTACTATCTGTAACTGATTCCTAATAGGCTATAGACTAAGATTTTCAAAGAAATGGAAATCCACGGTTGGTCATCTGGCCTGGTTGTTTTTGAGGGCAGCGAGGATCCAGTTAGCAGAGACGGTAGAACCTAGTGTGAACGGTCTACTGAAGGCAAGTCATGGCGGGCCAATCATCTTCTGTGACGATCTATTAGCGCAAGAATGAGAAATATAAGCCCTGTGGAGCTTGTTACTTTTTCTAACTGTACCTTAGAGTTTAAAGAAAGAGAACAATGAGCTCAGGATTCTGCATTCGTGTCTCCAAGTCTGGTAAGAGGGCCAGGGAACTTCTATGGCTGCCTTAAAAATGATTTCTCTTTATTCATTAAAGTCAACCTCTGTTGACTACAGGTGTAATGGCTGAAAAATCAGCCACCTTACTTGAAACTATAGGTTGCTGAACTACAATGCAGGTTGAATGCAGAGCCTCAGTAGGTCTCTTAAGCGAGAGGTAGGGCATGCGTTAGAAGAATAGGAATCCGAGTCTTGGAATTAGATTTTTGGTGGCTTTTAATGACTGAAGAACCATCAATCCTGAAATTTGCTGAGCATCCTCTGTCAGTGAATCCTGCCTCATTTGGAAATCCTGTAATGACCTCCACCTTACCGGGAGAAGCCAGGCTTCTTCCCGACCACCTTCCTGTAATTTTAAATCACATTTCTGACTTCATTCTGGATAGATGCATCAGGGTGAACTTACCAGGGAATCTGGATGCAATGTGTTAATCTGGACAACTGGAAGTTCTTCCTGTTTTCTTGCGGTCCAGGTTCTTTGAAGTTGGGTACCATGGACCACCATTCTCGGCCCTCACACCCCCGTATAATCTCATCCCCAAATTGGACTGGGGTCAGCCCAGGGACTCGCTTCACCCAGTAGAATGGAGCAGAAGTGAAGGGCAGGAAACTTCCAGTTTCGTATTCTTGTGAGCCCCCAGCAGCCGTGGAAGGCCTGCAACCAACCTGGCTGGAGAAAGAAGTCACGCTGAGAAGCATGACACCACACGTGCGCATGAAGAGGCCAGCTTGGATGTTACAGCTCACGCTGCTGGACTTTTTGGTTATCCACTGCCTCTGCCCCAATCCTGAGACTTCTTTCCCAAGGGCTACAATTTGGGGGTCTGGGTTTGGTTGGATGGAGGGACGAAGTATGTCCTCACATAAGATAGGTACCATTGCTCAGAC